>NW_027187349.1:7280099-7439564 GCF_028583685.1 Petaurus breviceps papuanus
TGTGTGTGTGTGTGTGTGTGTGTGTGTGTGTGTGTGTGTGTGTGTGTATCTCTTTCTATATCTATATATCTATCACAGTGTATAGAAGAAATAGTAAATAGATGTAGGGGAATCAAGACCCTAATACCTTAAATATAAAAAGAGAAAAATCAATTAAGTAAATATCCATGAGAAAAAGAGAGAGAGAGAGAGAGAGAGAGAGAGAGAGAGAGAGAGAGTTTATATGTGTGTATGGGAGAGAGATTTTAAAAAATAAATTGTATCTACCTTGAAAAATATGATTTTACCAAGATTTAAAATTCAAGTTTTCAAATAAAAATTTAAATCCAACCTGCTATCTTTGGCTTTATATATATGTATATGTTTTTTTTTTCCAAAAAAGAAATCATCTCACCTTGCTGCTCTTTACCATACTTAAGACCCAAATACAGGAGTGCGATCCATCAATTTCTCTCTCTTTCTCTGTACCCATCTATCAGTACCCATCAGATATTGCTGGGGCACTTTGACAAGTCTATAATGAATCTTTCCAATGCCACTTTCATTTCAGAATCAGAGAATGCCCCCTCCCCCTCTCCACTACCCTCCCCACTATGTTTTATTACTCTCTTTAATATCTTTAAATATCACTTGCATACATTCTTTGGTAGAGAAAACCAAGGGACCTAATTGGTCTAAAAAATTTAGTTTAACCAACAACACTAGTGTATCTAACATAATATAAGTGGGCCTATTATCTTGGTGCAGCCCAGAAAATGGCATAAAGTCTATTCTTCCCACCCTACCCCCAAACTCAGAACTCACTTTCCATCTCTCTAATGGAGAAAAATCCAGCTGAGGCTAGACTCACCCTTTGTGAGAAGAAGATAGAGGGGAGTAGAGAGAATGTAGCTTGCAAAGTAGTCTTTTCTTCAGTAGTTGTTTCTATTAGTGATTATCACTACCATATTCTCAAAATATATTCAACCAGGCTAATCTGGAACCCAGTTCTCATCATCAGCTGCTGCTCCTAGAACCCCGACCAGCTCAGACACAGAGGTCTGAGGGCCTGCCACTAGAGTACTTCAGGGGAGGAGTGTCTTAGGGTACCAGATGCTGAATCACCTTGCTCACTCTATCTACCCAGTGAGGGACCACTCTAGTGACACCAGTCAGAAATCCTCAGACTGGGTCATACACTGGCAACAGATATTATCGGGTATGAATATAGTTGTGAATCATGAAATGTTATTTACAAATTCCTGTGTCTGTGACCTGGAGTCTGGGTGCCCCTCTGCCATTAGAGTCAGCTGGTAACTAGGAGTTCACTGAGCCCCTGACGTAGTTCTTGGATCTCACCCACGGTGCAAAACTGGCTAATTATGTCCCTCTCAGGCCACGCCTGTAGAAAGCCTTCGGGAAGGCCATAGACATACAAATGACCAAACGTGATGTACCCACATAGTAACTGAAGCCCAGAAATATTTCTGAGCTCCTGGTTTGACTCTTGTAGATTAATGGCTTCCATCCCACATCTTCCTGTTTCTTCATTCTTCAAAAGTCTTTAAGCAGCTGACAGGATGGTGTTCAGCTTACAAAGCTCAGGACACTGAGGAAGAAGAAAGAGCTAGGAAACTGTTCAAGTGATACTTGGCCACAGCTTTTGATTCCTCCAGTCTTAGCTGTGATTTAAACGCATCACATCAAAACAATGCTAAAAATAAGGTTTGCTACTACGAGAGGTGACCAGCTCAAAGCTTGAGTGTGAAGAGTCGAAATACAAAGCCCAAACACAGGAGAATGACAAGTGGGGAAAAAATAAAGAACAAACACCACAAAATATCAAAGTATTCTGGAGTGCTTCCTTTAGAATTGCAGGACAGGGAATTTGGTTTCTTCCAGTTTAAACTAAAAAAAAAAAGTTTGTCTTTTTCTCTTTAACTATAGGTGTGCTTTCCTTACTTTTTCCTCCCTTCTTTTCTTCTTTCCTTCCTCCCTTCCCTCCCTCCTCTCTTTTTTCCCTCTTTCTTTCCTTATCTACTCTCTATCACTCCCATACTGTTAGTCACCACCCTATGCCCTCCCAGTAAGCTTGAAAAGCAGTTGCTTGGCATTTGGTCTGTGAACTTCCTCTGATACCCCAGACCAATAGGTTCAATCATTATCTTCCAAACAGTACTCATCTAATGAGACACACACACACACACACACACACACACACACACACACACACACACACGGTCTTCATTTGGTCAAAAGAAAAGGTCCCAAAGTGATAATGACCTGTTGGTGGGCCCGGTGGGAGCTACCCACCACTTAGAGTGCCAAACCTTAGGCCTCTGTTATTTCATTACCTCGTGAGGTGAGCTGCTAGTCAGTAAAGTAGCTGGCAGTGATGGAGAGCCAACACTCAGTATGTTTTTATTTTATGAATGTTAACAAGCTAGAAGCCTCACACAGCCAAGTGGTTATGAGCTCAAAAGGCTTTGTGAGAGATTTTCTCTGGGGGCTCATTAATGTGGTCTTTTAATGGAATGCTCAGTATTAGAATCCTTAACTCAAACTATAAATAGGGTTGATAAGTACTTGACAGTGTGTGGTGCCCACCATTCTAGGCAGATCTGCCCTTCTCATCAATGAGTTTTGTTTAGAGGGGGAAAAAAAATGTGTAAGTATACGTGTGTATGAATGCACTCCTCCATGGAAACGTGTAGTGGCTGGGGAGAGACAAGTTTTCATAAATGTATTTCTTGAAATTAAAAAATACATTGTAGTGGTAGTGATAGAGTCTTGATTCCCCTACATCTGAGAAAAATACTTGTTTACTATTTCTTCTATACCATGTGATAGATATATAGATATAGAAAGAGATATACACACACACACATCACATCATGGTAGTGATACATCTAGAAAAATAATGTAGAAGTTGAAAGGAATAATCAACGGACAGTCCACAGATTCCCCTGGTAGCCACAAAATGTCCAGAGAATGAGAGGAAAACTCTAGCACACTGAGTATTCCATCAGGACATTGAAGAGTCCGGTTGCAAAAATGCCACCTATGTCAGTGCTTTCCAAGAGGGTTGTCTTAGGATGACCTTGTAAAAGGATTACATCCTCCAATAGATCATTAGAGAGCATTATCCATAAACAATACTGTTTCTACCACAGCAGAGACCTGGTAACTGATATTTTACTTTGGTCAACCAACACTTTAGCCTGTCTGCTGTTTACATTTGGGGAATTGGAGGGGTGGAGTTATGACAAAGATGCAGATAATCAGACTCAAGGAAGTGGTAGGGATTTGAAGTATCTGCCAGATGGAATGAATCTTTCCTAAGATAAGTACCTTGGTCAGTGGCATCTTGTAACATGTTCCTATTCAAATCACTTTTTTTTTTTTTAACTTTTTGGGAGGGCAATTGGGGTCAAGTGACTTGCCCAAGGTCACACAGCTAGTTTTTTTTTTTGTGTTAAGTGTCTGAGGATGGATTTGAACTCAGGTCCTCCTGACTCCAGGGCAGGTGCTCTATTCACTGCACCACCTAGCCACCCCTTTAAATCACTTTAAAGGGACCCTCTCAAACTGCTCAGGCATTTCTGTATAGCACCCCAAGAAGAGAGTCAACTTCTTTTCTTTCAAGGCCCTCTTAAAGGAACTATTCTGAAGACCACATTTTAGGCCCAGAATTTGAACAACTGAGAAATTTAAGGATTCTATCACACATTCAAGGTCAGGGAGGGTTGGAAGCATTTAAAAAAACAAAACAAAACAAAAAACCCTTTAAAAACATCCTCCCCAAATTCTGTAGAGGGAGGTTGTATCCAAAGAAAATGTTTGAAACAGAGGCGAAAATGTTCACTTAATATTTTTCCACCTGCTGGTTTATCAAAAAGATGTTTTACTGGTGACATTTAAGCACCCCAATGGCACAACAATGGTTTTGGTTTGGTTTCTGATAGGGGCTTCATATAGTTTTACCCTCTTGAATGATGACTTAACTCAAACAAACATCTATTGAGCGCTTAAACTGTGCTGGGGACCCAAAGGTCAATCAATAACAATTAGGTTCCTTGCTTTAAAATGGTCCTAGGCATCACAGTATGCGGTTCCCTGAGGGCCAGTTGGACATTTCCTCTGGCAATCGTTCTAGCATCTGTTTATTATCACAAAATGCCAAAAGGAGGGCAAATAATAATGACTTTTCATTCAACCCACCGTTATAAGGTACCTACTTTGCACACTTTACCATATTAGGGTTTGTTGGGAACACAGATACATGATCAATTATGGTTTATCAAGCACCTGTACTGTGTAGAACACTTTGCCCTAGCACCAATGGGAAGCAAAAGGTCTGGGTCAGTTTCCTTATAAGGCTTACCATTTCTCCCTTCTTTATAACTTGAGTCAGTTGGCAAATTGGCAGCCTTCAAAATATCTCTATCCTAGCTGAAAGTGTTTTCTCCTTTGCCCCTTCACATTATGCCTGGTGACAGAGTGATTGAAACACAGAATATGGAGTGAGGAAGACCTGAGTTTGAATCTTGCCTCAGATATTCCCTAACTGAATGACCGTGGACAAGTCAATTAACTTCTCTGTGTGCCTCAGTTTCCTAATCTGTCAAATGGGTATAATAATAGCACCTACCTCACCAGGTAATTGAGAGGATCAAATGAATTAACATATGAAAAGTGTTTTGCCAACCTTTAAGAATTATATAAATGTTAGTTACTATTATTATATTTGACTGTGTATAGGTTATATCACCTCTAGTGGAATTAAGATCTGTAAGGGCAGAAACTGAATAAATTCTACGTTTCTATCCCTAACTCATATCCTGGTACATAGTATATGGAGTAATAGCTTGTATGGGATATTCAGGGAGGACTAGAACCTCTGTCGGGAGGGTTTGACAAGCCTTTTTCGGAGCTGCTTATCCACCTTTGGTGTCCACCTTCACTCAACTCCTACCTCAACAGCTCTAAGAAGCTGTAGTGTGTGCAGCAGCCACACCCCACTAAACTGCCCCAGCAGGTAAGCTAAACCAGGCTGCAGTAACCAACAGGTCACAAATATATCAGTGAGTTAGGGGGATGTCTACACTTAGCATGTGAAGGTGGATGGATGAGAACAATTTATCCCAATGGCCCATGCAGATGGCTGAAGCGGGCACTATAGGGTGCTTAAAGCTTGGTCAGTCATTGAAGATGCCAAGGTCTTCTACTGTATCCTGAGCCATCATTGGTTGTTTTGACTTTTGTCCTGCCACTGGATTTCAATGGCTCAGGAAGAGAGACTGAGGCTGACGACTTTGTGCAACTCTGCCTCAGTTAAATCCAATTCATGAGCAAGTCAAGACATCACCTGTGATGTAATTGATCCTCTTCAAAAACGTAGGATCAGTAACAACAGCGACAATGACAACAAAATAGAGTAATGGAAAGAAGGCTGGACTTGGAGTTTGAGAACATAGATACAAATTCCATTATTGCTGCTCCCTGTGTGACTCTGAATATGTCATTTTTTCCTCTCTAGGTCTAAGTTATGTCAAGGATAAGAAGAAAAGACTGGATTCACTAGATCATCTGTAAAATCTCTTTCTAGCTTCAAATCCCATTATTTATATAGGAGCTACTAAAAACAAAATGAAATGTACTGGAGGAGCTCATTATTTCAAGAAACTGTACAGTTAATTCATTGTTTAAAAACAAAGTCTTTTTGTAAGGTCAATGATTAGACACCTAATTAACCTGTTTGTCATGCTTGAATAATTGAATATATCGAGGTTGTCCCCAAAACGAGACACAGCACCACATGCATAAAATTTACCAAGTCCCAATCAATGGCTCATTTATTATGAGCATTTTGTGATAGAATGAAATTCCAAGACAAAACAAAGATTTGGATAATCATTAGGAATTGGTCATCATGGAACCTAACCTGTACCCTTTTTATAAAAAGCTCAGAGCTCTGTGGGAGGCAAGCAGGGCATTAATGATAAGATGTCTATCACTCAATTAGAGTCATTGCAGGGTTATTTACATATGGAACATCAAATGATACTAGAATCTTCATTAATGCTGACAGTGACTAGGTTGGTCCTGGGTGAAGCCTGTGTATTGAATTGCACAGATGACTGCATTCATTTTTCTGGGAGAGTGTGCATCATCCCTCTTATTTCATTTTAGATGAGGATATGGGAAATGAGAGGCTATGACAACCTGGTAGTTCCATATAATAATTATTGTGCAGATTTCTTTCTGAAAGAGAAATTGCTACTCAGCTTAAACAAAAGCTGAATAGGGCACTTAAAATCACTACTTTCTGTTTCTATCAGACCAGCAGAGATCAGATTTTGCAATAATAAAGATGTTTGGTAAAAATCCAAGAAGGCCAAAGTTTCTAATTATGGCTACACACATAATGTATTCTAGCATCAATGGATGTATCATGTTCATCCATGAGACTATTCCCTCAAAGGGTGGAGATTATATGCTTTCTTATTCTGTGAAATTTTGGTTTCTATTTCCTCCTGTAAGTCCTCCACCATAAGCCCACTCATTGTGCTAGAGGCCTTCCTTTGGATATCTTGATATTGTATAGACACTGAAGCATCACAAATGACTTCTCAAGTACAATTCAGTATTATTAAAATGTTGTGGCCTACCAAGACCCACCATGATCTTCTCTGTTGCTCTTTGAGTGACTGTGATTTAAATTCTAAGATACTATGGTATCTCATGACTTATAGTCATACAACATCGCCCCAAAAATCTTGAAGTTAAGAAGATTTGAGGTCATTAGAATATCTGTATGATTTCCCCAAAACAATCTATCACACTCTCTTCTTTCTATTAAGTTTTAGACTCATTATTGTCCATTGATGGTGCCAAGTCAAGATATGCATGGTATTGAAGATTAATTCTAGGAGTTGCGTATCCCACTGCATATAATAGTTTGGACGATAGACATTCTTTATTCACTTTATTGTGTCAAAGATCAAAACAGTGTAGTCTCCTAAATGAAATCCATAATTACTCTAAAGACTTCATCCTAAGTATGAAAAACCTATTCCATTTAATTCATCATACATTTTATTAATCCCCTACTATGTACCAAGTACTATGCTAGGTGCTAGGAATATGAAGACAAAAGTGAGAGAGTTCCTACCCTGAGGCAGCTTATAACTTACTTGTTTTCCCACAGTAGGATATTAGCTCCTTGAGGCCAAGGACTGGCTCATTTTCTGTTTCTGTCTTCCCAGCACCTTCATGACTTATTTTATGTTAACAATTGGTTTTGACACGTTATCTTTGCTCCATATTTCAAGGAATCTTGTGTTATTTTGACATACGCCATATTTTTTTTTCTACAGGACAGCCTTTAAAACCAACCAGTAAGGTGACTACTCCACAACTTTATTGGATTGACAACAAAGCATGCATCTTGACTCTTAGCAGGAAGGTGGTGGATTATAGGTGCAGGATGAAGGTTATATTTTCAGATGATAGCCAATAGGTTGGTTTGTTTCACTTGGAAATACTTTTTATACTGGAGGGGTTACTGGGGACATGAAGGCTGAGGGGCAGGACAGAATATCAGGAAGAGACACTGATGTGAAAAAGAAAGCATAAATTTAAAAATCTTATAAAAGGAAAACTTTTTCTACTGAATCACATGGCATTTTGAAAATAGTTAACAATAACCACAATGGATTCTTGAATTAACTGAACCTTTTAGTCACTTACATGACTGTAAAGATGTGATTGGTTAAGGGATGGTTAAGTGGTGCAGTGAATAAAGCAGGGGCCCTAGAGTCAGAAGGAATTGAGTTCAAATCCAGCCTCAGGCACTTAACACTTACTGGCTGTGTGACCTTGGGCAAGTCACTTAACCCCAATTGCCCCTACAAAAAGGAAAAAAATGTATTTGATTATGAAACAAATACTGTTTTAAGAGCCTTTTTCTCTTCATCTTAAACCTTTGAAACAACGTTCAGAATGTCTGTGAAAATTATGTTTATAAAGGCTTTACACAGATGAGGGAATAGTCATATTCTTTTTTTTTTTTAAAGCAATTGGGGTTAAGTAACTTGCTCAAGGTTACACGGCCAGTTATTTCTGGGTGTGGTGCTAAGTATCAGAGCCTGAACTCGATCCCAGGTCATCCCGACTCTGGGGCCGGTGCTCTTACTCACTGTGCCACCTGGCCGCCCCTGGGAATAGTCATATTCGAAGGTATCTACTGACAATTTCTTGATTACCTTTTTTTAGTAATATAATCATTGCTATTGTTTAATATAGCAATGGTGCTTAATTACTAAGTGAAGTAACCTGGTAAAATACTGAATTTCTGAAAGAAACAATAATAGGAGAATTGAATACCTATTAATACACTTATGAGCTTGAAGTATGGATGAAGTTATATCAGCTAGCGTACTAGGAGAGTTTGTCAGTATTTAGTGCCAGATGCATCAAATGCATTAGCTCTGAAAATAACTAAAAAAAAATAAAACCCCAAACAAGCCCAAAACTCTGCTTTCAGTTGACAGTGTGCAGGATCAATAGGAACTCAATGAAAGTCAAATATTAGTACCTTGGTTCATTTCTTCTCTATGATTCCTGGAGGGTGATCTATCCTATATAATAAAAACACATAGCAGGAAGTATCTCCACTTTTGAAGCACAATTAAGCACTAAAAATAAGTCCAGGCAAGGTCCAATCAGTATAAGAGAAGGAAAGAGGAATCCAGTTAGCTAGATTCATTTCCCTTTTTGGATACTTGAGCTGCAGAATTTCATTTCCCCAAATCAGATATGGAAGCTACCAACCCAATCATTTCTCAGGAGCAGCTGTGGAACAGAACCCTGAAGTTTGGGTCCCAAAACACTAGTGACTGTTAATGATCCCAGTAAAGATACTGATTTCCTCCCTGTGAAGATAAAGGATCCATGAATAGGCCTCTTCATGAAAGAAATAGCAAATGTATTTATTTGGACAAGGAAACTCATCTGTGTGTATAATTATTATGTGTGTACTCTCAGTGTGTATAAAGAGCATATGTAGACATTTTTATGATATGTACAACCTTGCCTGTCAGCTACACTATAAACTTCCAGAGGAAGTGAATCTAGTCTTGCTGATTACATCATTTCCACTATATCCCAGTTCCTTTATCTGAACACCCAGACATCCATTGGTGTCTGGTTTAGATAGAAAGGAAGGAGCTGGCTCCAGTTAGTCCTTTCTCTTAGGCTCCTCAAAACTACCATGGGCTCATGGGGTCACCTCCCCCTCAGCCCAGTTGGCAAAACTTTCACTGGAACTTAAGGATTGTGAGACTTCATTTGGTTGGTGAGTGGCATCCTCCTCCTTAAGCAATGAAAGATGAACCAAGGTTGACAGGATCTCCAGAGATAAGGTGGGTTCATTAGTTATGGGCAAAGAGATTTGAATAATGGCAAGAGTATAGGTTTCCTGTTCCCATGCAGTGAAAATTAGTTACAAAAAAAAGTCAGCAAAATATGTATTATTGATGGTGTTTGCCATACTGGAGATAAAGGGAGAGCTTTATCTGGAACAAAAGATAATGATAAATGGCTTTTATTAAATCAATAGATCAATTCAAAGTCAATAAGTTAAGGAATCCAGAGGTCTCTCAAAGCAAGATACTGGCAAAGTGACTCAAAGGTCAACTCTTAGTGGAAACTAGAGCTCAATAAGAACTTTGAGACTGCTAATGAACAAAACAATTAGACATATCTTTTTCTTTTCTCATCACACCTATTTTTAATACATGATAGAAACAGGTTTTAGCTTAACTCTTCAGTACCCTAGGAATAAGAATTCTCAATTTATGCCTTTATCCATTGCCTCCTTCCTATGCATTGCCTAAAGACATGTCCAGGTCTCCCCCGTAAAAAAAAATAACAAAGAAACCCCACAACACAAACAAAAACAAAAATAAAAAAATTCACTTGTCTCTAACACCGTAAGTTGTGTATATGTGTATACCACCCTCTCAAGTTATTTCTTCTTTCCATAACCAAACCCAAAGTTATCTATACTTGTTGCCTCAGTTTATTCACCTCTTGTCCACTTTTCAACTCTTGGCAATCTGGTTTCTGAATCTACCACTTACAGGTAACAAATACGTCTGATATGCTAAATAGAATGACTTTTTCTCTTCTTCAGTTTTCACCTGCCTGGTTTCCAATGTATTGCCAAATCCTGCCCATTTCTATTTTTTACATCTGAACCCTTCTCCACATAGTCACCACCATAGTCAAGGTACTCACCACCTCTCACCTGAACTATTTCAATTGCCTCTTAATTGGTCTCCAGCCTCAAGTCTCTCCCCATTCCATCAATCCTGCATACAACTGCTAAAGTGTTTGTCCTTAAGCGCTGACCTTGTAACTCCTTTACTCAACAAACTCCAATGTCTCATTATCATCTCTAGGATAAAATATCAACCCCTCTGTTGGACTGTCAAAAACCTTAACCAGCAGGCCCAACCTACCCTTCCAGACTTATTACATATTACTCCTTTTTCCACACTTTATGGTCAAGCCAAACTAGTCATCTAACTCTTCCTTTCCTATGACACAACATCTTCCATCTCTGTGCCTTTTGCATGGACCATTCCCTATACCTGCAATACCCTTCCTTCCTCAATCCTGTAGCTTAGAATCTCTTACTTCTCTTAGGACTCAGGTTAAGCACCACCTTCTTCATGAAACCTTTCCCAATGTCCCCAACTCTTAGTATCCTGCCCAAAGTATTCATTTTGTATACATTCTATATATTCTTATAGTTTAGAAGTTATCTCATTTGGTAGAATAGAAACTCTTTGCAGGTAGGAACTGTATTACTTTTGCATGTGCTAGCAACATCATGTGTACTTAATCATTGACTGATTGATATCTTCAATGTTCCAGTAAAACTGGCCCACTATAGCATCTTCTGTTTCTGTCCTCTGATGCCTAAAAATGCTCTCCTTCCTTTTTCTCTAATATTTCGTTTCCTTCAAGGGCCAAGTCAGGTTCTGTCCCTGATTTTGAAGCCAGTCATAGTGCTCTCTCTCTCTTCTCAAATTAACATGTATTTAGTTATCTGTGTATGTGTTCATAGAATCATAGATTTAGAGCTGAACTCTGTTAGGTTTGGATACAAAATATATGCCCATCAATTGGTGAAGGTCTAAAAAAAATGACAGACACATGTAATGAAATATTACTGGATTGTGAGAAATTGTGAATATGAAGAGTACAGAGAGGCATAGGAAGACTTATGTGAACTTTTACAAAGTGACAAAGACAGAACCAGGAAACAATGCTAACAACAATACAAATGAAAAGAATGACCACAACAAAAATTGAACATTGTAAGTATAACAACCAAGCTTGGCCCAGAGAAGAGACATCAGAAAGCACTTCTCTCCCTCCTATGAAGAGGGAGAGACTATGGATGTCTACAAATACTGTTACGGTAGACTTGATTGATACAATCATGTTGTTAAAGGGTCCCCCCTGCTCCTTCCTTTTTATTCTTTGTTATGCGAAATGGAAAGGCATATATATTGGGAATAAATGTGATGATAAAATTTTTTAAATGATGAAAAAACGTTTTATTGTTTATTCTGTGCTAACTGTGGAGGATAAAAATACAAAAATGAGATACCCTCCACGTTCAAAGAGCTTATATTCTAACAAGAGAGAAAGCATATGTAGGACAATGTATCTACAAGGAATATGGAAAGGCCCAATGATCTGGGGTGGGCGTAGGGGAGCAGAGGCAGACTAGATAGCAAGCCCTGGGTTCCCAGAGAAAGCCAGGGGCTGGGCAGATGGTAACTGCTGGAAGTTTAGAGTTAAACACTATAAACTCTACCCTTTTACCATGACAGAAACTGCAGAAGGTCTAAGCTACTGCTTTCCCATTCAAGCTGAACCCACAACTGAGGCACTCTTTCAGCAATTCCATTCAATGACCACACCTATTTCCCTCTGCAACACTTTTGACAAACAAAAGATGTCTGCTGGAGGCCCAGCATTTAAATCTCATAATCTTTACTACTCACTTACAACAGTCTCTAACTACAGTGAAGTAGAGAACGCAAGGCATAAAAATACTTTAACCCAGACCTTTGGCCAACTACTCTTACTCCCAAGCCAAAAGTATGCCTCTAATAATAAAAATCCTGGTAGCTTTTATTTATATAGTGCTTTAAGGTTTGCAAAACATTTTACAGATATTATCATATTTTGTCCTTACAACAACCCCATGAGGTAGATGATATTATTATTCCCATTTTATAGATGAGGAAAATGAGACTTGTAGTAAAGTTAAATGACTTACCCAGGGTCACATTATTAAGACAGAAAGTGTGTTCCCCTCTGGAGAACAAAATATTCTTGAATAGTGGCTGGCTTTACCAAGCATAAGCTATGCTCAGGAATGTCAAAAGCTTTTCCAATATAGTTACAGAAATAATGGATAAAAAAGAACATTGTAGATATTGCATCTTCTACTTCAGTAAAGCCTCTCATAATGTGTCTTATGAATCTTTATTTGTACAGTTAGTTCAAATTGGCTTGGATAAGTCACAGGCTTGTGGATAAGCTACTCGGATAACTCCTTGGTAAGACAGTTATGTGGACTGCTAACAAGTTGACAGAGCAGGAACCAGAGATGATAATGTGTGAGAACATTTCCTGCCAGGGGAAATTTCTATCAGAGTGTCATAGGGGTTAGTATTGGGTTCAGGTAGCTTTATTAAAAATATAAAATGTTACCAGGCTACACAGACTTTTTTTTTGGTGACTTCAAGAACCACCTTGGAGGTGTTACTTTCATAGTAAAATGAACAAAACCAGATGTTTCCACCCTACCCCCTGCCCCCCCACCCCTGTCAGCAGCATCAGCCAAGGCTCCACTGTGTTAAGTCCCATACTAAGTTCTATAGAGTAGTAAATGGTATTACACCTGACTTCAAGAGCTTATAGTTTAATGGAAGAAGATAGGGTAAACACAATTATTCAGAATACTTTTGTAGTGGATAATTTCTCCGATTATTAGTGAATGTGAACATTTTCCAGGCCATTATTGATCATTTGCATTTCTTACTGTTTGTATCCTTTGCCAATTATCTATTAAGGGATGGGTTAAAACTTTAGGATTGACCTCACAATGTTTCTCATATCTATCTTCTTCATTCTCATTGCTCTTACTCCAGTTTAGAAATTCATTCTCACCTAGACTAATAACAATCCTAATAGCTTTCTACTAGTTTTTCCCACCTTCAGTTCCCTCCCCCTTCCACTCTACCCTACAAACTCAGAGTTATCTTCTTTTAACTTACCAGGGCACTCCCTTACAAAGAACCTTTCTGGGGTTCCCCATTGCCTAGAGAATCAGAGAAGAAAACCCCTTAGAATCAAATGCAAATCTTTCCATGCTGTAACTGCATCCTAGATTTCTAGCCTTATCTTCTATTACTCCCCTTTATAGAGACAATCACATTCCCCCCACCAACCAAACAATTTTTAAATCTTATCCATCCTTCAAGACCCAAATAAAATATTATCTCCTTCCTTCATCCTCCTCAAATAACTTTTCCCTCTTCTCTGCTTCCATAATACTTTGTGACTCTCTTCAGACCCATATCTCTTTCTACTTTGTATTCTAATGCTGTGATGTCATTGGCATATGGATGGAACATCTTCTACTAATATAGATCATAGCTTCTTCAAAGACTTGGTACATAAATAGGTTTCAAGAATTGCTGTACATGAAAATTTCATCACCTGTAGCCAACCTGGTGAAGTGACTCTAAATTTATCAACTGGCCTACAAGCAACAGAAATAGAGACTGTGGCCATGTCCCTGCTTAAAGCCTTTCCACATCAGTAGGAAGGACTTACTAGAATTTGCACTCAGCCTTGAAGAAAGACCTCAACTCTAGACCAAAGTGGGGCTGAAATCAAACTTTGGCAGACTTCAGTTCTTTATTGTATGTGCCTACTTTATCTACTAGATTGTAAGCTCCTTGAGGGCAAGGATCATCTTTGTATCCTGCCTACATTTATATACAGTAGTTACTAGATAAATGTTGAATAGAATCAAATTGTCCTATGCTGGCCTGGCATCATAGTGCTTACCCCTGTCCCTCTGGTTCTGTAAGGTGGTCTTTGGTCCAGAAAGAAGCCATATCTCTTTCAATCTTCCACATAGGAGAAATCATAGGGAGGTATACACTGAAAGAAAGTTAGGTGAATAAATTTTGGAAAGGGCTCCATTCCCCATCCTAAGGACAAGAGAGGCTAGGAATAAAGGGCCCTGTTGTGCTGGCTGAGGAGAGAAAAATGAAAATAAATCTGCTGTCACATGGCTTTTGCTCCTCTCATCTTCCCCACCTCATATGACCTCATTCTCCACTTAGACCCCATCTGAAAAGTCGTGCTCAAAAATCAGCATATGCTGCTGTCAGTCATCAGCTGCACCCCTCCTACCCTACCCTGAATAAACCCCAAAGGTATTATTACAGAGAAGCTTCAAGTTTCCATTTGTTTTCCATTCACCTCACAGCCCATAACCAAAGAAAATCCCCAAGGCGATAAGGTGAGTGCCATTTTGAAGTTGAGGAGAGTTCCTATATTTAGTTGATTAAAGACAAAATCCTGTATACGTCTCAAACAAAGAAAGATGCAAAGGCATGATGACAAATTCAAGGTTTTGTGGTTCTGTAATTATTAGAGATGACCAAAAGGATGAATACATATCCTAAGAGAGAATCACATTTTTAAAAATATATTTTCCATCATATATTAGTAATAACCATTTTGTGATCTAGTGACAAAGGTGCTAGATTTAGAGCCCTGGGTTCAAATCCCAGGTTTGCTATTTTTCATCTATGGGATCTTGGGCAAGTTCATTTTTGTAGGCCTATTTTCTCATCTGTAAAAAATGAAGGGGCAGAGGCTGGACTAGATGACCTCTGAGGTATCTCCTAGCTCTAAATCTCTAATTCTATGATACACCTTTAGAACTAGACCCACCACGTCTGTTTTTCCATTTAATCCTTCATACCAATCTGTAGGAAAAGAAACAGAGCCAACAGCAGAGAAGTACTAATATCAGTGTATTGACTTCTAAGAACTAGTGGTCCTTTGGAGAGTAAGGAAAAAATCCTTCTTTGTATCTAAAATCTGCTGGGTGTTAATTTGACATGGCAATGAGATGAAAGTTAGGCTCATGCTAGCTTCCACATCAGAGGATTGGAATGCAGGCTACTTAGCATAGGAGTCAAACAATTCACTGGCAATAGATTGCTTTCCACTTGTAGATCTGCTAAATAAATAGAAAACTAATTAACAGTGTGGTATGGCAGATGTAGCAGGTTTGAATTTCATTAGAGCACTAGCTAAGAACTGAAGGCATCACGAAGTCATTTTATGTCCCACTGTCTGATGAATCTTTCATGTTCTCTTTTCTGGGGGACCGAACAACCACTACCCCTGCTTCTCTTTAAGCATTTCTGGTTTCTCTATTATTCTTTCACTTTGATTAAAAGGAAAGGAAAGAAGAGAGAAAGAAAAATACTAAGTTCCTGAAATTAGTCCAAGATAAAGAATTCCTCTCATTTTCCTGTCAAATGGTTTTGGTTCTGGAACAGCAGGGCAATATTTCCCTTTTGTTGCCTTTATGGATTTCTGTTAAACTATTTAAAGCTTTATTAAATATCTGTATTTTGCAAGGCTATTTGAAGGTCTCCATAGTTTTCCCCACCTGCTTTGAAGAAAAATAACTATAGCTTATAATACCTAATTCACAACAGCAGGAAAGAATGGAAATTCATCGAAAGAAAAATCTATGTCCAGAGTTTTAAAAAATGTCAACATATTTGTTTTTAACTTAACTTTTAAAAATATTTTTTAAATGCTTAACTCTATTCCTTGTTTCTGAGTTGCATAATCCAAATTCTGCAGCATTAATTAACAATACAAGTAGTGTTTGGCTTAATCAAAAGAAAATAAAATAATTAGGTTACTTAGGAAGTAGGGGTCATATGATTTTGCTTTGTGTGGGTAATGAATGACACCAAGTTACTGTTTAACAGGAAGCTTTTACAGGACAGCTGGTGGCAGAACCTGTTGGAAATTCCTTAGCCAACACCTGACTAAAAACCAGATTGATCCATCTCTGTGGCTGCTGGTGCCTAGACCAACGTCCCCATTTTTTACCAAGAAAGATCACACTTTGGAAGAAATACTGATTAATGGGTAAAGGAGGTGTTTCCACCGCTTTTTTAAAAAATGGTTTGCTGTGTGTGGATGCTCACTGATTCAGTGAGTAAATGGAAAGGGGCCTATACCTCACAAAGCTGTATTCCACAAGTGTGGCAGAAATACCAGTGGCCCTTTCCAATCTTACATATTTGGACCTTTGAACTTCTGCATATTTTGCCTCACTTGACATAACTGTGTTCCAGATGAAAGAAGGAACCTAGTCTTTCAAGTGGCCATTATGAAGATAAGTGCATAAATATGCATGAGAGGTCATTATTATCACAGGATGATACTTAAAAGGTTCGAGTGTCTCTTACCAAGATTTTTCATCTTGCAGTTTCACATCACCAGGTCTATTTGTGATTTGGAGGTTTTCCAAGGGATGGACTGGGGGGTTTTTGTGCAGGATTCAAAACCAGGAATGATCCTTGAAGGTCTGTCTTTCCTTAAATCAAGGCAAGTCCACAGCAAGTGATGCAATTTTAGAGCTGTTTTAGATGGGACCATTTTGCACAGAAATAAGGCCCAGAGAGGGTAAATAATTTATCCAAGGTCACACAGGGAGTGGAGTTATAACTTAGACTCTAAGTTCAGGGTTCATTTCAATCAGCATTCTACTTCCTCTCATAGGCAGAGGTACTGCCTAGAAGCCTCTACCTGACTTTGTGGCCCAGCCTCTGGAGGTCCAAGAGAAGCTAAAATGGAAGTGAGACTAGTAAGGGACTGCAGGGCAATGTCCTCTATACACCAAAGTTCTGTTAATTCGGTGAAGGATATTTCCAGGGTTTTATCTGAAAAGACTTTGTGGGAGGAAGGCCAACTGTGCTTATTTCAGCAAAACTTTTAAAGTTGGAGGAAGACTCACTTCCTAATGATCAGTTTCTCAGTTTATTAAGAGTTAATTGCCCTTGTGACCCAATTCTGCATGGGAGAAGAGGAAAAGGAATGGTCTCCAGTCAGAGAGAGCTGATACCATCATCAAATAATCTTTTTTTCTATCTCCCTTTGTGTGAATGTGTATACATATGGAACTTGATGTAGTAAAGAGAGAGCCAGACTTGGGGTTAGAAAGTCTACCTCTGAGGTTGGGCGACTAAAGGGTAAGTCACTTAACCTATTATAACTCCAGGCAGTTCTCTAAGACCAGACATTACAAGTGAGCAGCTGAATCTACTTCAGTGTGGGGAGTTTTCAAACTTGAGGCTGGTCAACATTTATTATTAAGCACCTACTATGTGTGAGGTCTGACACGCCACTCCATCCCCACCAAAGTGCAAATGACATTTTCAAAAGTTTGGGAGGCTCCAGATGTTTGATTTTCAATAGAAAAAAGTGGAAAGGGAATTCTTTTCAGATTTTTTACTTGAGGTCTCAACACTTCCAGTTAAATGAATGTGTAATACTTTGGATGTAAGAATAGAGGGAAAAGATGGAGGAAAAATCAGGAAAAGGGTGCTGGAACCTCCTTGGACTAATATAAAAATGAATTAGGAATTCTTCTATATTTCATGGGTGAGGCTTTCTCAAAGCATGAGTATCCTCACACTATCCTCTCCCACCAACTGCCCATTCCTCTGAGGTCCCCAAATCAGTTACTCTTGCTTCTTCTGATCAAGTTACAATAATCAGGAAGACTGTGTTGAAGACCTACTATGTGGCAGGCACTGGAATTACAAAGATAATAATGAAACAATTTCTACTCCCAAGAACCACATGTAAATATATACATAAACACAAAGAAAACAAATATAAGGTGATTAAATACAAGGTAATTTGAAAGGGAAGGTACTAGCAGTTGAGGGGACCACAAAAGCCTTCATATAGAAGGTGGAGCTGGGAGAGAAAACTAAAGCAGAGTTTAAGTGAGTAAGTAACCCAGGATCACACAGCTAAATGTCCGTGGCTGAATCTGAACTCGGGTTTTCCTGATTCCAGGAAAATTCCTTCTATCTACTTGCACCACCTAGCTCCCTCATAGAAGGAGAGGGATTCTTTGAGGTTGAAGTGAGGGAAGTAGTACATTCCAGGCATGGGGAAGCCAGTAAAAAAAACAGAGATTGACAATGGAGTGTTGTGTGTAAGAAAGAGAAAGTTTGGCTTGCTCTCAGAGTGTAGGAAAGGGAGTGGTGTATAATTATGTCAGAAAGATAAGTCAAGAGGCGGCTAGGTGGCACAGTGAATAGAGCACTGGCCCTGGAGTCAGGAGGATCTGAGTTCAAGTCTGGCCTCAGACACTTAACACATACCAAAAAACTAGCCGTGTGACCTTGGGCAAGTCACTTAACCCCAACTGCCCTCCAAAAAAAGAAAGAAAGAAAGAAAAAAACATAGGTCAAGGCAAGGCTGTTAAGGGCTTTGAAAGCCAGAGCTGTTTATCCTATCCTAGAGGCAATAGGGAGACATTAGAGTTTATTGAGCAAGGAAGTAAGATGGACAGATCTACACTTGAGGAAAATCACTGGCAGCTGTGTAGGATGGGAGAGGGAAGAAGGGAGATGAGTAAAATTTGCATCTGTAATAATCTAGATGGCCAGTCATGAGGACCTGAAACAAGAAGGTGGTTGTGTGGGTGTAAGGAAGAGATGAGAGATATTGTGGAGGTAGAGATGGCAAGATTTGGTAACTGGTTGGATATGGGGACTGAATAGGAAGCCATTGAAGAGTCCAAGATTGGAGGAAGGCAGAGTGGTCGGAATGTGAAGGTAAGGGAACAGCTAGCACTGCAATCCAGCTGGAATGTGGAGGGCATGAAGGGATGGATTTCTTCTGATATTCACCACATTTGTTCCCTCCCAGATGTTCCCATCGGGTAACCTATTGCCACATGGGTGTATGATCTGGCTACTTCCCTTGCATTCTTTCCCCTTACACAGCTTCCTCAAGTAATTTCTTAAATATCTCCCTTAAGTAATTTCACTTCATCTATCCAGATTTACTAGTGGTAATATTGTGTTTCCCTCCAAAAGTCAAGGCAAGTTCCATTCTTACTGACTATTCTGGCTTCATTTAAGTCCCAACTAAAACCCCACCTTCTACAGCAAGGCTTACCCAACCCCTCTTAATTCTAGGGCCTTTCCTCTGTTAATTATTTCCTATTATTACCACTGAATCCTGGACCATTGCCAGTTGTCTTGACCTTTGTCTTGCTGTGTACTTTGATGACTCTGGAGGAGAGAGTGATGCTGACTCATACCTAGTTCATGCACGAATCAAGACATCACCCTCTTGATGTCATTGGTCCTCTTGGAGAACGAAGGACCACCACCGCTGACAAACCTGGAAGAGTGGAAGAACAGTGGTGTCCTTAAAAAAAATGGGGAAGTTTGAAGGAGAAAAGGTAGTGAGTTTTGATTTGAAAACATCCCATAAGCCAATGGTGTTGTGAGATGAGATCTCAGTAAATCCCAATTCACTCTTTGAGAAGGGAAAAAGAGTTCCTTCTTTCCTAAACCAGTGCGTAGCTCAGAGTTACCTCTCTAAATACCCTGATAAGCCCTGTCAAGTGTCTAGGGACTAGTACCTTCTCTGAACCCCTAATTTTAAGTAAATTCTACCATTTTACCATGAATTCCTGCCAGAGCTATCTATCTCTTCATTGCCTTCTAAATATTCCTGCTTATAGTGCTCTAAGGTAGAATCCAAGTACTCATTTGTTGCTTCAAAATGCTGACATCTTGTAAAATCTATTTCTATTACACTACAGACACATCTTTTGGCCCTTCCCCTTTTGCAGAATTTTCACCAAGCATCACCTTCTGTGAAGTCCTTGCAGACAAGCCTTTTTTGGTTCCAGTCACTCCAAACACCACAATAGCTCATCTGTCTGGCTTCCTAATCCTCCCCATGTATCTCTTTGCCCTTCTATTTCTTTTTCACATTTGTAAAGGCTGCTGTCTCTTTTACAAATTTCTATTATTCTGTCTACCCCTAGTTTATGTTGTAATTCTTCCATTTTCCTCAAAATAAAGTGATTTCTAGAACAAAATAAAAGTTTGTTGACTGACTAACAAAATTACTGGACCCACCCAAGTTTATGCTACTTTTTTCAAGTGACTCATACCCTCTTTCCCAAATCTCAGAATCACAGGGTTGGAAGGGAACTTTTGAGATCATCAAATCCTCCCCTCTTCTCCAGTTATAACTGCACCCAGACAGATAATTATCCATGCAGGAAAAAAAATAGTGAATTTATAGAGTCACAAAAATGACCTGCGAAAAAACTCTTGCCAAATTTCCAGGACCTGGGCAAGGTCAGTTACTGCTATACATGGTTTGTGGTTTCTGCAGTGAAGCTTTAAATGTTTCATGAATTTATACCAATTGCTTTGGAATGTAACAGTTCATTTGTGACCACTATTTGTTTTCCTTCTGTGATTCAGCAGTTTTACCTTCAGTTCAAGCCCTTGTGGTCCATGCTAACCAACACCCTATAATTTTTACAAATGACTTGCAAATATCTGCGCATATCAGATTGGAGTATTATATCAGATCAGAGTATCATCACTCTAAACTGCCACTTACCAAACATGCTTCCATTTTTACATATTTTCAATATTAAATATTTCCTTCTCTTGTAGTCTTCTTACTTCCATCCTAGCCTAATATCTTCCCTTTTCTCTCCGAGAAGCCCTAAACTGGTCCTAGACACAGAGATGCCGAAACAGAATATAATATCCCATGACAGGATGTCTTTCATGTGCAGACCAAAATAGTATTGGCCTTTTGTGCAGCTGTATTCCTTTCTAAACTTGTGCCTAACTTCATATCTATTCTCACCTCTAATATCTCTTAGGGTTTCATTTTCCAGGGTGAAGGTTAGGGTTAGGGTTGTATCTTTCAAATCAATTCAACTTAATTCTACACATTAATGCCCCTGACCACTAAATCTGAGTATCCTTTGCTGGCTTCTCTTCTTACTTCAGCTGGTAAATTATGAGTGTCCCTGCACTGCCACAAGGCCTAGGTTCAAAGAGGGATGACTGACTCCTTCTAGCATGCTACCTCATGATAGTTTGGTGTCTGCCAGCCTGAGATCCAGCCAGCTGGATCCCTCTATTCTATCTTGATGTCATTTCTTCCCCTGGCTTTTCTGGGTTAACTGCTTTCAGGATTTCTGTATTGAGAAAGACTATAGGGTTTGGGGCTCAGTTTCCTCATCTATAAAATGAAGGAAGGTTAAAAGATCTCTGGGACCCCTTCTAGTTCTAGTTTTATGATCCTCTGAGCTTCTCTTCTCCTTCTCCTTAACTTGGTCTTACAAAACAATATGTGAACCTCTTAGGTATTTTAAAGGGAGATTTACTACAATGTAATATATAGGAAACATGTAAGTATGAGAAGGCTATGGGGTAACAATAACCAATGAAAAGGGTAAAGTTTTCACAGGTTGCAAAAGTTCTTATTGTTCAGCCCTTGTCCTCCATATCAACCAGATGTCTTTTTAGTTTTAGTTTTAAAAATTTAAACATAACATGAACTAGGCATTTCTGTGTTCATGGTTGGTTGGTTGCCCTTTGTTCTCAAAGAGGACCAAAATGACATCATTATGTTAGAGTCAAGTTACAGTATATCTGACTGTGGCTGATCAGACCCATATGAGCTTGGAATGCTCTACCACAGATCAGGCACAAATAGTCCATGTGAACATTTGGGGGGTAAATTCTCTAAATTTATGCATATTGAGTTGCTTTTGAGCTGCTTCAATTCTGCTTTGCTCATAGAGCACAGCACCTTCTCTAACATGGGTACACCATGCTGGACAGCCTGTAGCAGAGTCTCCGTGTCACACAATCAATTCCAAGGGTCTTAAGTGAGACCTTGAGAGTGTCCTTGTGCTGCTTCTTCTGACCACCATGTGAGAGTTTTCCTGTGTGGGTTCTCCATTAAATAGTCTTTTTGGCAAGCATATGTTTGGCATTCAAACAATGTGGCCAGCCCCTTGGATTTGCATTCTCTATAGGATAGTTTGAATGCTTGGCAATTTAGTTTGAGAAAGGACCTCAGTGTCTGGCATCTTATTTTGCCAGGTGATCTTCAGAATTTCCTAAGACAATTTAAATGGAAGCGATAAGGTTTCCTGACATGGCGCTGGTAAACTGTCCAGGTTTCACAGGCATACAACAATAAGGTCAGCACAACAGCTCTGTAGACCTTCAGTTTGGTAGTCAGTCTAATACCTCTTCTCTTCCACACTTCCCTTTGGAGTCTCTCAAATAGTGAGTTAGCTCTGGCAATAAATGCATCAACCTCATCGTCTATATGTACATCTGTGGAAAATATGCTGCCAAGCTAAGCGAACTTATCCACAGCATTCAGAACTTCTCCATTTGCTGTAACCTATGGTTCCACATATGGATGGTGTGGTGCTAGTTGATGGAGCGCCTGTGTTTTCTTGGTGCTAATTGTTAGGCCAAAATTAGCACAAGTAAGCAGAGAATTGATCCATACTTTGTTGTACCTCAGCTTCAGAGGCTATCCTGAATGCACAATCATCTGAAAATAAAAAACCACACACCAACACTCCTTCCACTTTGGTCTTGGCTTGTAGCCTTTTCAAGTTGAAGAATTTACCATCAGTGTAGTAGCTGACCTTGATGCCGTGTTCATCTTCATTGAAGGCTTTTGGCAACATGGCTGAAAACATCATGCTAAAAAGCATGGGAGAAAGCACACAGCCTCGTTTCACTCCATTGGTGAGTAGGAAAGTGCTAAAGGATTGTCCATTATTCAGAATCTGGGCAAGCATTCCATAGTTAAATTGATGTACAATACTGATTAACTTCTCTGGGCAACCAAATTTCTACATAATTTTTCATAAGCCCTCATGATTGACAGTATCAAAGGCCTGGGTCATATCTACAAATGTTGTGTGTAGACCTCTGTTCTGGTCCTGGCATTTCTCTGGAGTTGTCAGGCAGGAAGCACCATATCAATCATTTCCTGGCCCTTTCTGAAGCTACACTGACTCTCAGATAGATGACCATGTTCCAGGTGAAAGATCAGTCTACTAAGGAGGACTCTGGCAAGAGTCTTGCCAGCAATGACTAATAAAGAGACCCTTCTGTGACTGTCACAGGACAATCTATTTCCTTTACCTTTACAGATATGGACATCCTTGAACTCCTGGGGGATAACCTCCTCTTGCCAAATAACCTGGAAGATTTCAGTCAGCTTTTGTATAAACAATGGACCCCCCACCTTGTAAATCTCAGCTGGAACAGAATCAATACCAGGTGCTTTGCCACAGGAAAGGAGTTTAATGGTATTCAAAATTTCTTCAGTTGCAACTTCAGCTAGGGAGAGACTGACTTCAACCTAAGGTAAATGGTCAGGGGTTTCAGCAATGATTGATGATATTCTGCTAAGAACACTATGGAAGCGTTCAGTCCACCTCTCCAGGATCATGTCCTTATCACTAATCAGTGTGGCTCCATCAGCACTGAATAGTTGAGTTGCACCATAGTTCTTTGGCCCATAAATAGCCTTCAGGGCATCATAAAAGCACTTTGGATTATTACTGTCAGCATAAAACTGAATTTCATCTGCCTTCTTAATGAGCCAAGAATCCTGCCTCTCTCTAAGCTATGTTTGTTCTTCACTTTCGATGGAATTAAATGTTGCCTTCTTAGAGACGGATCGACTACTCTCCTGTTAAACCCTGTGGAGTTCTCGTTTTTTCATTTAGCAGCTTCTGAATTTCCCCATCATTTTCGTCAAACCAGTCTTGACGTTTGTGAGTGTCTGACTCAGATGAGCAAATGCAGTGTTGTACAGCAAATCTCTGGAAGCTGCTTGCCCCTTTTCTGCTCCACTCTTGCCAACTGTGGGTTAGCTCAACTTTCCCTCCAAGTAAGCAACAAACTGTTCCCCATCAGGAAAGGGCTCTAATCTGTTGACGTTAATCACCTGGTAGTCATTCTGCCTTGGGGCCACCACTTTTGTTGAATGTGAATATTTGGTTTAGAGTGGATAATTCTTTGATCAGTTCAGCACTCTGTGGCACACACTGTCTTCATCACTCTCACATCCTATCTCTTCTCCTTACAATCACATAGTCTATTAAATGCCATTGTTTGCTGTGAGAATGCATCTAGGAAGTTCTATTACATTTAGGTAAATGTAAGACAGTGTTGGTAATGAGAAGGTCATACACAAGTCTTCAGTACTAAGTGACCACTGCTGTTGCTGTTTCCAACTCCATTCCTTCTAAGCACTTTCTGCCATGTCTATTAGTCTGAGCCTACTCTAACATTAAAGTTGCCCAGAATTGTCAACTTGTCCTCTTTTGGCACATTGATGATAAGGTCTACAGATCTTTATAAAAATTTTCTTTGACCTCATTAGGGTTGTCATGGTGGCTGCATCAGCACTGATGATTGTGGTGTGGCATTTTCCTGCATGTGTACATTGAGAACAGAAAAAGAGACTTGTAGGCAAAGCTACAAATCTCTATTTTTATACCTTGTTTTTATGTATATAATCAATTCAACCATGGAAATATAGACTCAAAGTTGGACTGAACATCCTAGTCTAAGTGCCTTCATAATGTTGTAATTCTCTCTCTATGATATCCCTGACAAAATGGTAAAAAACCTTTGGTTTAAACACTTCTTGCAGCAAAGAGTTCACTCCTTAGGAAGGCACCCTGATTCATTTCTGGAGAGCTCCAATTGTTAGAAAGTTCTTTCTTATACTGAACTAAACTCTGCCTCTCTGAAACCTTTATCCATTGTCTGGATGTAACACACAATGAAGTTCCATCAACAAAATGCACCATCCCTGACACTACCAACACCAGCCAATGATCAGTTGCCACCAAGAGAAGGTGAAGCTAGCCTAGCCAAAGCAGCAAGGTGCCCTTATATAGACTAGGACCAGAAATTCCCTCTGCAGATGCTATAACCCCTGCCTTCTTGGCAGCCACAACTACTGTAGAGCCAGAAGTGAGAGTTCTGGCCACCAAAGTCCTTGGCATGGTTAAATAATTTAACACCAGAAACCAGTTAAAATTTTATCAATGGAAATTACATGCATGGCCACATCCAGTTGCTGCCTGCTAAAGATCAATGGCTCTTGCTATCTGGCTGATATTTATTGTCTCTATTAGAACATAGGATCTTTGAGGGAAGAGACTGTTTTTCTTTAATATTTGTATTCCTAGTGCTTTGTACACATTGTGTTATTGTTCAGTCATTTTAGCTGTGTTCCACTCTTTGTGACTCTATTTAGGGTTTTCTTGGCAAAGATACTGGAGTGGTTTGCCATTTCCTCCTCCAGGTAATTTTACAGATGAGGAACTGAGGCAAACAGTTAAGTAACTTGTCCAGGGTCACAGGTAGCAAATGTTTGAGGTCAGGTTGCAACTCAGAAAGATGAGTCTTCTTGACTCCAAGCCTGGTATTCACTGTGCCACCTAGCTGCCCCCTGCTTTGTATATAGTTAGTATTCAATAAATGTCTTTTCATTCATAGTTTCCTTATCACATCACTGATTATGGCCAGACAAACCTCAGACTTGAATCACTTCTACCATTCCTCATCTTCACATCTCCACATGTGCTGCTGAACAAAGGTAGACAAAAATCATACAACCATTCTGACTGGGTCCACTACAAATTTATGTTACCAACCTCAACTGGGCCCTCTCTGCTGTTAGGCAATCCTACTATACTTCCCTTACCAATTCACTATCCTATTCTCCACAACAGCTTTTCCAAACCTTTTCATCCCTCCTTAGACCTCTCATGGCTCCCTCTGTCTCTTAGCTCAGAACCTTGACTCATATTTTACAGAAAAAATGGAGGCCATTCACAGTGAACTTCCTCTCCTTTCCTCTTTCTCATCTCATAACAATCGGTTGCCTTCTGCTACTCTCTCCTCCTTTACCTTTGTCTCACATGAAGAGGTGGGCCTTCTCCTGGCCAAGGCTAACCCCACTACTTATTTACATGATCCCATTCCATCCTTTCTCCTCCAACAGATTGCCAGGACTGTCATTCCCTCTCCTTCACTTGTTTTCAGTCTCTTCCTCTCTACTGGCTCATTTCCTACTGCCTACCAACATGCTCACTTATCCTGAAAGAAACCTCATTTGATCCTTCCATCCCCACTATCATCCTATGTATCTTCTGCCTTTAGTAGCTAAACTCCTAGAAGAGGTTGTCCACAATAGATGCCTCTGCTTTCTGTCCTCTCACTTTCTTCTTAACCACTTACAATCTGGTGACTTTATCATTTCACTGCCACTGTTCTCTCCATGGCTACTAAAGATCTCTTTGCTGCCAAAGACAATGACCTTTTCTCAATCCTCATTCTCCTTGATCTCTCTGCAACCTTTGAAACTGTTGATCACTCTCTCCTCCTCAGTATTCTCTTCTCACCAAGTTTTTGGGCTACCAATCCTGTTATCTTCCTATCTATCTATTGACCTGACCGTATTCCTCAGTCTCCTTTGTGGATCCTTATCCAGGTCATGGCTTCTAACTGTAGGTTTCCCTTAGAGTTCTGCCTTCTTCTCTACATGGCTCCACTTGGTGATCTCATGAGTGTCCAAGGATTTAAAGAGCATCTCTATGCTGAAGATTCTTAAATCTGCCTGTCCTGCCCAAATGTCTCTGCCAACCTCCAGTTTTGCATTTCCAACTACCTTTCAGACATCTCAAACTGGATGTCCAGGAGATATCCTAAACTCATTACATCCTAAACAGAACTCACTAACTTTCTCCTCAAACCCCAACCCCTTTCTATCTTACCTATTACCTCAGAGAGCAATACCGCCTTCCTGACCCCCAGACTCTCAATCTGGGGAGCATTCTGGACTCCATTACCTCAAACCCACCCCCATGCCCATCCAAGCTGTTTCCAAGGCCTGCCAGTTCATCTCTGCTAACATCTCTTATGCCCCCTTCTCTCTGATATTGCCACTCCCTCGTCACTCCCAGGCCCTCGTCTCTCCCTGTCTTGGTAACTGCAATAACCTGCTGGTGGGTCTGCCTGCCTCAAGTCTCTCCCCCTCCAACCCATTTCCCTTCCCCCTCCCCTTAATAAACTCCAGTGGTTTCCTATTACCTCCAGGAGCCAAGAGAAAATTCTCTTCTTGGCGTTCAAACCTTCATAATCTACCCCCTCCTAACTTTCTGGTCTTCTCACACCTTACTCCCCAGGATGTGCTCTTTGATCCGGTTACATTGGCCTCCTGAATGTTCCATGGACAAAACACTCCATTTCTCAGTGCCAGGCATCTTCTCAGGCCACACCCTGTGTCCACTGTCCACCCGCCTCCTCCATTGCAGCTACTGACCTCCCTGGCTTCCTTTAAGTTCTAACTAAAATCTCATCTTCTATGGGAAGCTTTCCCTAACCTCTCATAATTCCAGTGTTTTCCCTAATTATTTCCTATTTATCCTTTATCTAGCTTACTTTGTATATATTTATTCTCATGTTATCTCTCCCATTAGAATGCAAGTTTCTTGTAGGCAAGGATCATCTTTTGCCTCATTTTTTATCCCCAGCATTTAATAAGTACTGATTGATTGATTGACTGATTGAGGCCCCTCCCCAACTGTCCCAGCAAGTACCCTCTTCTCCAGGCTAAATATTTCTAGTTCCTTATTTTTATGTGGCAGGGTTTCCAGACCCCACACCACCCTAACTGCCCTGCTCTGGGTTCTTTCTAATTTGTCAGTAACCTTAAAGTGTAACCCACACCTGGACACCTTTCAGATGTGTTCTGAGAGTTTTAGAGTGTAGTGGGATTAATACTTCCCTTGAATGGACATTCTATTATTGATTTAGTCTTAGACTGTATGAGCTTTTGTAACAACCATATCCTTTTATTAGCTCATATTGAGTTTGTGCTCTACCAAAACTCCTACTTATTATTATTTTACATGAATAGCTGCCAAGCCAGGAATTACACGTCAACTTCTGCATGTAATTGATTTTTTTAAATCTAAATTTGGGATATTACATTTATTTCTATTAAAATCCATTTTTTTTTTTGTTTTGGTTAACATTCTAGACTGTCTCTTAAGAGCTTTTCAGATCTTGATTCTGTCATCCAACAAATTGAGTCATAGAATATTTTCATCTACAAACCTGATAAGCCTGTATTCAATGCCCAAATCCCCCTTTTGACACTTACTATTTCTGTAGCATGGAGCAAATAAGTTAATCTCTGTGGGCCTCAATTTCCTTTTCTATACAATAACTCTAAAACTATTATCCTATGATCCTAAGTTGTTGATAAAAATGTTGGACAGACTGGGTCTAGGACAAAATCTTTATGGAAGAGCTGTCTTCTATTTTAACATTCCTCCCAGTAGCTAGTGATTATACAGCTTTCTCTTAATTATTAATTAAATGAAGGAGGGAAGTAAGAAGGAAGAGAAGCAAATTCATTCAGTTTTCCTCCTACTTCCACTTGCCCTCACCTCCCCCCCAGAAACTATAGAATCCAATTCTCTGTTTCCTCTGATCCAGAGCTCTGACTAGAGTGGAACCAATGAGTCAGTTGATTAGCATTTATACACTGCCTACTATGTGCCAGGCGCTGTGTTAAGCACTGGAGAGAGAAACAAAAGCCAAAGACAATACCTGCTCTCATGTAGCTCATGGTCTAGTGGGGAGACAACAATAACTATGAAAAAGTAAGGCATATAAAATAAATTGTGTGTACTCAGAGGAAAGGCAGTAAGATTAAGGAGGACTGGGAAAGGCTTTTTCTAGAAGGTGAGACTTTTAGCTGAGATGTGAAGGAAGCCAGGAAATGAAGATGAGGAGGCATGGGGAGCATCCAGTGAAAATGCTCTGGGCCAGAAGATACAATATAGTGTTCTAGGATGAGCGAGGAGGCCGGTGTCACTGGACCGCAGAGTACATGGGGAGGAGTAAGGTATGAGATCATGAAGGTTATGAAGGGCTTTAAGAGCTAGACAGATGATTCTATATTTGATCCTGGAGGAGAAGGGAGCCACTGGAGTTTATTGAATAGGGGAGGAGGATATGATCTAATCTGCATTTTAGGAAGATCCATTTGACAGCTGAGTGAAGGATAGATTAGAGTGGGAAGAAATGAGGTAGGAACTCTCACCAGTAAATAACTGGAATAGTCTAAACATGAGGGGACAAGAGGTTATGCCAGAGTAGTTGCAGTGTCATAAGAGAAAAGGAGGCTCATACAAGAGATGAAGGAATAATGACAGGATTTGACAAATGGTTAGATATAGGAGAAGGTGAGGAAGAACAAGGAGTCAAGGATGACACCTAGATTGTGAGACTGGGTAATACAAAAGGGAAATTTCGAAGAGGGGAGGGTTTGGGGCAAAAGATAATGAGTTCACTTTTTTGACATGTTGAGTTTAGGATGTCTACAGGACATCCAGTTTCAGGATAACTAATAGGCAGTTGGAGATACAAAGACTGGAGTTCTAGTGAAAGATTAGGATTTGATAAATAGATCTGAGAATCATTATCATTGAAACTACAGGAGCTGATAAGATCCCTAAGTGAAATAGTGTAGAGAGAGAGGAAAAGAGGGCCCAGGACTTAGCCCTGGGGGACATACCATGAACATCCAGGGATGACCTGAACAACTACCTAAGGAGATTGAGAAGGAGCAGTAAGGGTTGAAATGATTCATCAAAGGGGTCAAGATGCGGAAAGGAGGAAGGACAGTACAGGCACCAGCAGAAGTGATTGGAGATCGTAGGGAGAGCAAAAAACATGGTTTGAGTTGCAAGGTAGAGGGAGAAGTGAAATGACAAGGGATTATGATCAGATATAGGCATTTCAGAGTTCATGGATATGAATGTGGAACAGTTATGGGTGAAGACAAGATCAAGGCTATGACCATATCTGTGTATATTTGTGATGGGGAGGAGGAGAAGGTCATGGGAGATCAGTAAATTTCAGAATTGGAAGGTTAGGATTTTTGAACAAATATCAGTGTTTGTGTTGAAGTCCCATAGAATGAGAGAAGGAATTAGGGAGGAGAGAAAGACTGTGAACTAGGCATAGAACTCATTAAGGAAGAAAGGAGAGCACCCTGGAAGTCTATAGCTACAAGAACCTTGATTGGATAAATATGTATTAGATTAAACAAACCTCAAAAGAGAAGTTACTGAGTGATGGTAGTAGAGGATGAGTGTGGAAGTGGCAATAGGAAGGAGCAATGTCATCCCCCCCAACACTCTAAGAACAGTATGTTAAGGTTATGACTAAAAGTGCAACCAGTGCTATGAAGGACAGCCATGGAAGCTATCAGGAGGAAACCAAGTGTCAGGGAATGCAAGAAAATGGAGGGAGAGAGTAAGAAAGAAAGAGGTTTAAAAATGCAATCCAGTTTGTTACCTATGGAAAAAAGCATTCCACAGAGTACAATGAAAGCGTTGGGTAGTTTTAGAGTAAGGGGTTAGGATAGGAGGATTAGGGAGGATGAGAATAAAGGAGCAGTTAGCAAGGGGTAGAGAATGGTACTTGAATGATAACAACCAGAATCATTGGGATAGGATGGATATGTGGGGTGGAAAGATGTTAATCACTGAGGAATGAGTTCAGTTAGGTTACCATTTCCCACAAAGGTTCAATCTCAAGTGGAGTTGTCCCAGGATGTTAGGTAGCTGTATGTGATTGGAAGTCAAGGAAGGCACTAGGTACAGGCAAGGAAAACCCCATGGAGCTCTAGGAGGGCAAAGAGGATATTTGTCTGGAACATCAGAAGGAGCAAACTGGGCTTTGTCCCAGGAAAGCAAGAAGCAGTAGAACTTACTACCTATTAGGAAGAATAGTTAAAACAGAAAGCTTCTAGATAATAGACTGGTATGAGATCCCTTTCTTGCCCCATTTCTATTTCCCTGTTCCATGCAGCAGCTTTTCTAAAAGGAGTCTTATGCCAGTGTGTCATGGTTTCTGTCTTCTTACTACAGGGAACTGCTTAGCCTTCAACTCTCCTTTCCTTCAACAGAGGACATGCTTCATAGCATTTTCCTTAGATGCCCGCAAAAATTCTTGGTTATAGCTCTTTCCTGATAGCCATCATTTCCCTTCCCCTGTCTCCTTAAGCTGCATCCAAGGACTCTCTCCCTATACCTCCCCTACCCAACAACCAACTCAGATTTTGTGCCTTTGTCCAATGACAGTGGGCAGCTAGGTGGCACAGTGGCTAGAGTGCTGGGCCCAAAGTCAGAAAGGCTTGAGTTCAAATCTGGCTTCAGAGATTGACTAGCTCTCTGACCCTGGGCAAGTCACTTAACCCTGTTTACCTTAGTTTCCTCATCTGTAAAATGAGTTGGAGAAGGAAATGGCAAACCACTCCAGTATTTTTGCAAAGAAAACTCTAAATGGGCTCACAAAGAGTCAGACACAACTGAAATGACTGAATGACATGGCATAGGAACCAAACTTTTACTGGATCAGATCTATTCTTTACTGTTTCCAATGATGAGGAGTTAAAAACCAACCAAACAAACACAAAAATAAATCCCCCCCCCAAATCAAACCCCTCTCATTGGTTAGTCCAAATTGTATTTTAAGGGGATTGAGCCTGGTAGCCTCTATAGAATATCTTATCTCTGCTTCCCTAATGACTCCCCCTGCTCAAGGCAAATCTGTAGTATTGGAAAGGTCTGTAGCTGCCAATATTTATAGATGCCCCATTTCATTAGGTAAATGTTACCTTTTCAATGACTAGGTTTAGCTTCTCCTTTTCTTCCCCTCCCTAGCGAGAGAGTTAACTGTGCATCAGAGTCTATTAATCTTATAAACAGTTATGGTGCTGAATAGGCTGAATCAAACAGCTGAGGTTTGAAAGAAGAAGTTGGCTTTAGAGAGCCATAATAATGAAACTCTGTGATGTATAATCACGTCTTCTGATGATTAGGAATAAATCTTTGAGTTTTAGAAATCTTAAATATACATGATCTCCGGTTTTTTACAAATGATGAAATAGAAAATACATGAAAAGACCCATGTTCTTTGACAGACAGTTAATGCAATTCCTCTAAGTTTGGTGGACTCACTCTGGGCTTGACCTTGACCTTTTCTTTGTGATCCAGCTTCATTCCCTTCCTCTTTAAGCTCTAAAAAAGCTCACTAGAGTTCATCTTCTCTGTCCTTCCATCAGCCCCGATGGGGAGATAAGAAAGAGAAAGAGCAGGAGGAGGTCTTGGGTTGTGCTGCTGTCCTCTTCAATCCAGAGATGCGTTTGTTTGTCTCTTAAATTTTGTGCAGTGGCATAAAAAAGGAATTTATCTTTCCCCCAGATGCAACAAACAGATGCTGGGGACCAGGGACCTTGCATAATCAATGAATGATATGTTATAAAATCTTTAAAACTGCTGAAAGAAATCAGAATTTCAGCAAATTCCCATCTTTAAGGCTGTTTGTTTTGATCAACTAAAGGGAGGGGGGGAAGCCAGTTGTGCATAAAACCCCATCTGTTATTATAGCTTGGTATGAATGCAGTCGGAAAAGGAATGGTGTGATATTTGAGCTGTGTTATTGACCAAGTAGAAGCTGAAGACTGCATCAGCGATATTGATAACACTGCCATAATCAATTAGCATTTAACTTTTTGTGAAGATTGTGGAGATCAGTTCTTTCCATTTTAATGTGCATCTTCAGAGTAATTTTGTAAGCTGTTTAAATGATGCTCCCATTTTTACAACACTATATAATTTGATTATGGAAACCATAGTCTAACTCTTGGTTATGCAGATGTTCCATCAAAATGATTTTTCCATGTCTTGATAGAAGTTTATAAAAGTTTCAGAGTATTTAAGAATGGCACAAATTGCTGCTTCACATCTACAACAGCATGGGGGTAACTTGTGCTGAGCAAGCTCTTTTACGACCTGGAATCCTTGGAAAGTCTCATTTGAGAAAGAAGGATTCCAGACATAAAGGTTCCCTTTGTTTCTTTCCTTAAGACTTAACTTATCAAAATAACTTTGATTGATGACTTTTATTTTCAAGTCAAGTTATTTATGAATATACCCTCTCCCCACCACTGAACTCTCTTTTATAACAAAGAGAAATAGCAAAGCATAAGCAACTCGGAGTAACCTATCTGACAATGGACATATTACGCAGGCTTTGGAGATACTATCCCAACCCTCACCACCATTGGCAAGTTGGGGCTCCAGAGAGCAGTTGCTAGGTCCCCTCTGGTTTCTAGGAGCTGGGGATATTTGCCTACTACTATATTTAATGAACCCCTAATGATAGACTTCCCCCATTGATTATCAGTCAATATCAATTAGCCAGTCATAAATAATTAGCTTTTAGGAATGGGTATTCTCTAATAATAATGTAGTTGGTACAGTTGGTGCAAAACTTGCCCCCCCCCTCCAAAAAAAGCCAATATAAAGAGTCTGGGAGAAAATAGATTCACAATTAGTAAGCACATTTAATAAAGGGGGAACTCAACTCTGGAAGTCTTTTATTTTTTTCAAGAGTCCTCAAAATGTTCCTCCTTGAGTGTGGAGTAGTTTTGTTTCTGGGCTCCTTGTAGAGCCTTGAATCTGCTATTCCTTATTCCCATTTAGTCTATTCTCAGGTCCCAATGCAAGACACTGTTGCCAACTGCTGTACCCAGGACATAAGAGAGCACCAGTGAAAAAATCCAAACCCTCAAATCTTCTGAAGTTAACAAAATCTTTCTCCAGCCAAAGAGCATGATGGTGAAAGATACTGGAACTGAAGTTGAAGTTCTTTTTCACCAAAAGCAATTCACTGTCAGGGGCAGCCTCCTCTTCTCTTTGCTACCAATACTCAAAGCCCAGGGTCCCAAAATTGTCTTCTTTTTTATTTTTTTTTTTTTAAAGCAATCGGGGTTAAGTAACTTGCTCAAGGTTACACGGCCAGGTGTTTCTGGGTGTGGTGCTAAGTGTCTGAGCCCGGGATTCCATCTCCAGGTCATCCCAACACTGGAGCCGGTGCTCTTACTCGCTGTGCTACCTGGCTGTCTTCTCTTTTATAGGTGATTCATGGGACCTGATCAAGTGTCTTCAATCACTGTGAATACACTTCCTATCTGCACTATCACTGCAGTCCATTCAAAGGCTTTCAAAGACATCCAAATTGATCAAGGACATTTTTGCACTTAGTCTATAGTTTATGACTGATTGATTCAATTGAGATTTGTTCTCAAATAACAAAGGTATATGGGTATAGCATCTCTTTAGTTACTTTAAGTGGAGTGATTTGACTGATTGTTTCAATTAACCCCATCCCTTACTTAGGCAATATTCTGCATCCATAGTCCATGACCTGCCTCTCTGCAGAGAGGAGGGAAATATATTTTATTATCTGTTCTCTGAGACCAAAACTGACTATTATAATTATTCTGACTTCTTGCCACCATTCCCTGGGTCTGCGAATATAGTAGAGGCTGCTGGGTTGCATAATGGATAGTGTGCCGGACTGAGAGTCCGGAACATTTATAAGACACATGACCCTGCTTCAGACATTTATAAGATATGTGACCCTGGCAAGTAACTTAACTTCTCTCAGCCTCAGTTTATGCATTTGTAAAATTAGGATAATAAAAATGGCTGAGTAATCATCACAACTTCCCGCTTGTTAACTACCCAGTGATATGGTTTGTCTGGGTCTAGAGATTTGAATTCACTGGGATAGATAGCTGCTCTTAACATTTCCTTACCTGGATTTCATTTCCTTGTCAGCCTTTTTGTTCTAGTCTTCCCAGTCTGGAGGGTACTCTGCTAAAAAGAGAAAACAGAAACAAAATAAGAGCTGAGTGACTCTGCTTGCTTGCTTTCATTGTTATCATTGTTCCCAACACTTCAAACAGCAGCCTTATCCCTTCTTTGATCTTTCTCTTGTCCCCAACATAGCTTAAAAAAACTCCTTTTATTGTCCTTAGCATTGGTCACCAGCCTTGACTCATCATTCAAAGCCTTATAGATCTGATGCTATTCTGGGAGAGCGTCATGGGTTTTTATTCTATGACTTAGGGGCATCTGTGAAGTCAAGTCGGTTTTCCTGTGTTAATACCTTTAGTTACGTTTATTTATTGTCTAAACTTTGGACATTTTTGTATAGACACTTGAGGCCACTGGTTTTGCTACAGATTCCTTTCTTGGATTTAGTCTCAAATGAATGTGGGGGGGGACTTACTTCTATTCTTCTTCCTTCTTTGCTTCTACTCTCTATATTTGGGGCATATGGATGTTCAAGAAGGACTAGCACCTCTGATGTGAAGGGTTGCCAAGCCCTTTTCAGGGCTGTTCATACACCTTTGGTGTTCACCTGGCACTCAACCCTCACATGTGGCTCCAAGAAGTAGCCACACCCCCACTGTCTCAGCAGACAGGCTAAACCAGGTTGAGGGTAACCAACAGACCACAAACCTGTCAGTGAGTTAGGGGAGTGTCTACCCTAAGCATGTGAAGATGCCCTCTGGTAGAATGGGCTGATGAGAACAATTTTGTTCCAATGGCCACAAAGACAGCTGAAACAGGCACTGTGAAGCACTTAGAGGTTGGTCAGACATTGAAGATGCCAAGGTCACCTACTGCATCCTGAGCCATCTCCATTTGTTTTGACTTTTGTTTTGCCACTGGACTTCAATGACAAGAGAGTGAAGCTGAAGGCTTTGTGCAACTCTGCCTCACTTAAATCTAATTAATGAATCACCCTGTGATGTCATTGGTCCTCTTTAAAACTGAAGGACAAACAACTCTCTATATCTTATCTAACTTTGGGAACTGACGTAGGCAGTATTCTCCTTGACCCTTTTGAGTAGATTTGTAAGACAGATACCTTCTTACCTGGGTTCCTGGTCTGGCCGATCAGTTTTCTGTAGCATTTGACACAATTGAACATCCCCTTCTTTTGAATACTAAGTCTTCCCTTAGGTGTTTCGTTACACTGTTTTTTGGTGATTCTCCTCCTATGGGTCTGACTAATGCTTCTTTTTCCTTGGTAAGATCACTGATTACCTGCTGCCTATGCAAGAGTAAGGTCTCAGGTTTTTGTTTTGGGTACTTTTCTCTTTGTATAGTCTTCTGGTGCCATGGATTATATCTATTCAGATGATTCTGAAATCTGCATATCTAACTCTTGTCTCTCTCCTAAGCTTCAGACCCACATTTCTATCTATTTGTCCCATACACATCTCAACCTCAAAACTCTAAAATAGAACTCATTGAGTTTTCCTCTAAGCACACCCCTCCTCTGAACTTCCCTACTTTTGTCAAACATATTACCATTGTTAAAAAATCCACATTCATAACCTACAACTTATTTTTTACTTTCCTTTTTTTTTTTTTGGAGGGGCAATTGGGATTTGAACTCAGGTCCTCCTGACTCCAGGGTCGGTGCTCTATTCACTGTGCCACCTAGCCACCCCTTATTTTTTACTTTTCACTCTCACTCACCTCCTTTACCCCCTCACCATTTTATCAGTTACCAAATTTTGTCAAGTCTACCTCTCTTAACATCTCTTAAACCTTTTTTGCTGCTCTCCCTCATACCATTACCACTCCACTTCAGGCTCTATCACATCTTGCCTGAATTATTGAAATGGCCTCCTAATTGTGAGATAGTTCCTGCCTTTAAGCAGCATATATTCTACTGAGAGAAACCACATATATATATATATATTCAAAGATAAATATAAGAGATATATACATATATGCATTCACATGTGATGAGGTATGGGCTCTGGGAGCCCCTTCATGCTCTCCTTGAGTCCTTGAGGTACAGGCTCTTGAACTCTGATTAAATCATCTCATTTCATGAGGCATTTTCATAAGGCAATAAGCCTTACATTGTGACTGGGCCCAAGCCTCTGTTACTAGACTTCCCACCCTTGAGCCTATCAAAGTGTCAGATCTACCCTTGAACTGGCCTAGCCCACCATTGTTTGTGGTCTCCAGGTGGCCTCCATTGACCTCCCACCCTTAATCACTCATTGACCTCATTAACTCCTCCTGAAGACCCTCCCTAAACTCCTCCTCTAGACCACCCCTAGATTCCTCCCACAACCTTTCTATATATAAGATCCCATCTTCCCTCCATGTGGGTGAGCGCCATAGAATGACCTAGCACAGACTTACTCTGTGTCTAATGCAAACGAACTTTTAATAAACTTTACTTTTCTTTGGCTAAGAAGACTCAGCGTGTTGGTATTTTGGGGTCTCCAGAGCAACCTTCTTTTTGGGTAACCTCTTCAATATGTACACAAACACAACTGGTCTCCTTTTATCTTGGTTAATCTCGGTTAATCTCTCTAATACATCTACCCATGGGCCCATGGGCCAAATTGCTATTTCTAAAGCACAGACCAGATCACATCAAACCAAGAAGCTTCAGCGGCTCTCTACTGTGTTTAGGACAAAGTATAGACTTCTTTGACATTTGAAAACCTTCACAAACTAGTGCCATCTACTTTCCAGCCTGATTGCATATCCTTCATACATTATATGATCCACCGAATTGGCATACCTACTGTTCCTTTTTGCACTACATTAATATCTCTAGCCTCCATCCCTGGAATGCTTTCCCTCCTTACCCCTGCCTCTTTTAACGCCCCTAGTTCCAGTAGAATACATTCTGCTTGAAGGCAGGGACCAACTCACTTTCAATTTTGTATACTTAACACCTACAGAGTACATAGCATATTGTAGAAGATTAAAAATTCCTGTTGGTTGATTGTTTAATGAAGAAAGACAGTGAAACTGATTGTATTTGGGAAACTGTGCTGTTTTTAATGATCTTGGTTTTTCCTTGGAAGACAACCCATCTTTTTAACATCAGATTTCATCTAGTGATGCTGTATACTCATGAATCATGTAAAACCATAAGCTATAAGGAATCAAAACTGAGAGGAGCCTAAAGGGCAATGAAACTCGTGGTGGAAGTAAGGAGACTACAATGAATTAGGAATATTTAATTGAATGAATAATATAGAATAAAAGATATAATCAATAATATACATGACCAGAAAAAGATCGGGCAATCATTTAAAGAGAATGATAGATAACAGAGAACCCTTGTTGACCATTGGAACCCACCTAATGTCAGCTCTGAGGGCAAGGACTTTTTTTAGGGCCTAGGGACTTGTGACTCTCTGGATTTCACTACCAGGCCTTCATTAGGGTACCTTGTCTTCCTTCCTCCCTTTCAGTTTTCTTTTGTCTTTCCCAACTAGAATATAAGCTCCTTGAAGGCAGTGACTGTCCATCTTTCTGCCTGTATTTGTCTCCCTAGCACTTTCCCACAAATTCGAGGAACCCAGTCCTTGAACCCAGATCCCGGGCATTTGCCTAAGGCACCTGGCTCATCCTAGTCAATAATCTTTTTAACTGCCCTTTCACTGCTGCTCTCTGGTCACTTATTTCCTTCCATCATCTGTATATGGCCCTCCAGAAGGCCAATTTAATTACTTAATTAGTTTACTTGACACTCCTTAATCCCATCCAGGCCCCTTTCTCTGTTACCTTTGGACCACCCCCAGGCAACTCTCCACTCCTAGATACCATCCAGATCTTCCTCTGTACAAAATATCAATCTTCCCCAGATTACATTGGGCAAATTCTTAAAATCTGACCCACTTGTATCGGCAAATAGCCCAGACTCACTAGGAATCTCGTCCACATCAGTAGTTATTATAATAAACTCTCTACTTGGACTGAAAGAAGGTTTGAATGGTTGAATTCTTTTGAATTCAATTGAATTCCTTGCCCTGTACTTTTGCATTTCAGGGTTCTCAGCACCCTTAGATTACAACAGAAAGAGTCCTGGCTTTGGAGGTTGAAGACCTGGGTCTGAAACCTGACTCTACTATTTATCTTTGTGAATTTAGAAAAGTTCACTTCATTTATACAAGGACATAGACAAACAAGAAAGTCTTATTATCCTTGTGTTGAATTTAACATGCACTTAAAAAAAAGCTTCATATAAATGAAAGTTTACAGATTCATACACAGTCCTTTTCTTTGTATATTAAAAGGTTCATGTTTATTGCTGTTCTTTAAGTTCATAGTAAAAAAAAATTGTATTTAATAAAATAGTTGTGTCAAATCTCTGGTCCTCAGTTTCCTCAACTACAAAATGAGGAGCTTGGATTAGAGGTCCTTTCTAGCTCCAAGTCTTAGATTCTAAAAATACTTAAGCAAGAAGACTATTGTATAGGCATTACTGGCCACCTGACTCAGCTGCCTTCTTTACTCTGGAACTTACCTAGGATCTTTTTATCCAGAAATATCCCTCCATCATTCTGGTCCCTTTTCCCCGTTGGTTAGTTTCTTTGGAGGTCTCCATTTTGAGGACAGACCTTAGTTAGGCATGCTTCATTCCCCTCCTACATTCATTCTGCTAACTTTCTGGACTTCACCAACATGTCTTCTCTCTCTCCAGAAAGGACATCACAACCCTTACCTGCTTATATGCTGCCCAAAGGGAATGTAACTTTTAATTTCTGAAACTTCTTTGTTTTTTTTTTTTCTCTTAAAGGCCACCTTTAACCCCAAATCACTGTTTGGGTCCTGATTGGCTCAGAATGAATATGTTGTTTTGGTCAGAAACCCTGAGAGTCTTCCCCTCCCACATCTTTTTTTTTTTTTTTAAGGAGGCTATTCTTTGCCTCATTTTTTACTAAGCTACCTCAATCAAACTGAGACTTGTAAAAGACCTAGCTTGAAAAGGCAATAGTCCCCTACTGCATTCTGGGCCATTTCCAGTTGTCTGGATTCACATCTGGTCACTGGACCCAGATGACTTTGGAGAAGAAAGTGAAGCTGGTGACTTTGCACAGCCCTTCCTCACTTAAATCCAATTCACTTGCATGTCATGCCATCACCTCCATGATGTCATGATTTTCTTTGAGAACAAAAGACAAACAGCAGCAGCAATCACCATGTCCCAAGCAGGCACTTCCTTTCCCCACCCCATTTTTCATTTTGCGTTTTCTTCTTTTTCTTCTTCCAGGGACTATCTTTTTTTTTCTTTCAAATTTATTTAGACTTTCTTTTTGCTGATATTTGTCTCCTTATTACTTAATGCAGTGCCTGGCACATAGTAAGGGCTTAATAAATTTTTGTTGCCTTGGCTTGCCTATAGAAGCCTATAGAAATACATAAATGATGAATTACAGGCTCTGGGAACCCCCCTTGAACTCTGATTAAATCATATGAGGCATTTGCATGAGGCAATAAGCCTTACATTGTGGCTGGGCCCAGAACTCTGTTACTAGCCTAGCCCTCCATTGTCCATCTACTTCCCACCCTTGAGCCAATCAAAATATCAATCCACCCTTGAACTGGCCTGGCCCACCATTGTCTGTAGTCGCCAGGTAGCCTCCACAGCTGCCCACCCTTACTCACTCATTGACCTCATCTGACTTCTCCTGGGTTTATTATATTTTGTGGGCAAACCCTGGGAATCCGTATGCATATTTATAGCAGCTGCTATGGGTATCAAATTGGCATTACATGGGGTCACAAAGAGTCAAACATAACTGAAAGGACTCAACAGCAACAACACTGGATTGAATTGAAATTAATTGTCTCCTGAACCTGCAACAAACTTTCCACTGAAGAGGAGACCAGCACCCAGAGCCACGATTAGGAACTTTTATACCCAGAGAAAGTACCAGAAACTAGGAAAAGCAACATGAAATGCCCCTTCAGTTATCCAGGAAGACTAAGAAGTCACCAGTGAGATGCTGCTGTACTATGCCTCAATATTGTCCTTGATGATCTTATTGACTGCCTTGGGATTAATGATAGCTTCTCTGTAGATCATGCCCACAACCATATGTCCAGCTTTTTTCTCTTTTCTGAGTTCAGGTTCCACGTCAGCCACTTCCCTGGAACATCTCAAACTCAGATCCAGATCCATCTCAAACTCAACATGGCTAAATCAGAACTCTTTCTCCCTAAACCCTCCCCATTTTCCAACTTTCCTTTATTATTGAACGCCCCACTGGTCTCCTAGTTACCCAGGTTCAAAATCTCAATCATACTGGGTTCCTCGCTTGCACTCGGAACAAATATCCAAACTGTTCATTTCTGTCATGTTTACTTTCACAAAATCTTCCCTATTTTCCCCCTTCTCTCCACTCACATGCCCATCAATCTGATGCAGGCACCATCACCTCAAGTTGGGTCTACTGCCTCAAATCTCTCCCCAGGCTAATCCATCCTCCACTCAGCTGCCAAAGTGAGGCCTAAAGTCCAAGTCTAACCATCATCCTCCCTACTCCATAGACTCCAATGGCTCCTTATTTGCCTCCAGGATCAAATGGAAAATGCCCCCTTTGGCAAAGAAAGCCCTTTACAACTTGGTTCCTTCCAACCTTTCCAGTCTTCTTATACCTAGCTCCTTGCCCCAACCCTCCAACCCCCATCCACTCTATGGTCTTGCTGAACTGTATTACTTGCTGCTCCTGGCACAGGATTTCTCCGTCTCCTGGATGCATGTCTTTTCACTGCTTGCCCATGTCTGCAATGCTCTCCTTCCTCATCTCTGCCTCCTGGTTGCCCTGATTTCCTTTAACACTCATATCAAATGCCAACTTGTACAAAGTGATTTTCTAAGTCCTCCTGTTCCCCCAGTGTTTTCTCTGTGATGTTGCCTTCCAATTATACCACATATATCTTGTGTGTATAGCTATCCGCATATTAGAAAGTGAGATCCTAGGGAATAGGGGCCATTTCTTTTTACCTTTCTTAGCATTCCCAGTGCTTAATATGGTGCCTAGCACATAGTAAGTGCAAAATAAACACTTGCTGATTAACTGACTGGGGAGGCCTCTGCAAGGGAAGGTTGGAAGGCTCCAAATTGAGGAAGGGGTGGGCCTCACCCCAGCCATCTGGTAATTTTGTATTTTAACTAGTTATCCTTACCAGCTAGGTACTGCACTTTTGTTTCCATGATGCCAAAAGTGTACAGGTGCTATTAACTACTTCTAAACTGCATACTCTGATTAGCTGGTTACCCCAGTCTAGTTATGGTTGCATTGGATCCTATTCTCTCATTGGTAAGTATACTGATTTACAATAAAGCAAAATTAAGTTTTATTTGAAACAATCATTAAAGTAATAACAGATTGAGAACTGGAAGGAATCTTAGGTCACCTCATCTAAACTCTTTATTTTACAGATGAGGAAGATGAGGAAGAAGTCCAGAGAAATCAAGTTATTTACTTAAAGTCACACAGAGAATAAACAGTTGAGACAAAATTCACTTATGTTCACTGAATCCAAATCTAGTACTCTTTCTCTTATACCATATGTGTCTGTAATGGGAATGTAAATTTGTAAGATCTTTCCTGCCCCTAGGCTAAAGTGCACCTGGAGTCTGGGGTGGGAGGCTTGTTTTTCAGTAGATACTTTTTGATTGGTCAGTGGGTCAATAAGGTTGTTACATTCTCTGAGCCAGGAGAAGGCTATATAAGCCCTGATGTGAGGCTTTGTTTTGGGGCTCACTTTGAGAAGTGTTCTGTGATTTGAGCTGTATTCTGGGAAGCCGTTGTTGAAAGCCCCCCCTCGGATTTGAAAAACCCAGATGTTGAAACCCAGATGTTGATTGGGTATGGATGTAATGGTTGGACAGTTTGAAATCTGTCTACTTGATTTGTTTCTGTCTTGATAATTCTGTCTGTATATTCTGAAGTTCGGGGTGCTGACCTCTTTCCCCTGAACTAGGTAAACGATATATGTTTGACTTATTAAAGTAAGCTTGTTAACCCATTTTGAGTTGCTTTCCTTTAACAAAGCAGATCCAAGAACCTGTGGTGGCATCAACCCTGGGGATGCTGGGGTGCTTGCCGCTACAGTGTCAAATATCTTAGAACACCAAACTCCAGTAATCCAGTATCTCACAATGTCCCACAGTAAACATTACTCTATGTCATGAACAGGTCTTGGATAAAGGATCTTTACATACTAGGCTGTTATCCACCAGTTGCTTCATAACCCTGTTTTCATGAGCTGCTCCTACAGAATTTGCTGCCCCACCCTCAGCTGGCATTTCTGGTCCTTTGGTGTGCTCAAGCTGGAGTAATGGCCCATAGCACAGTTCCATCTTCTGCTGATGGTAGAGCCATCATCACCATCTAGGTCCTTCCCTCAGTCATCTAAGAGTCATCTCTCTAGACTTTCAGTGTTGCCTGCTGCCTTCAGGCACTCTGGTTATGTACAGGAGGAGCCTGGGAATTCTCCTCCTGACCTGGCCAGTAAACAAGGTAAGCTCTTGTGATTTGTACAGCTCTAATGGCAGAGTATACAGCTCTTGTAGTAAGGAAGGCATGAGATCAGGGGTGGAGTTCTTCTCTTGAAGCTGTTGCCCTATATTTATAGTTCTGCTCTCTGTGAATGAAGGCTTTTCACAGAGAGTTGGAGTGATAGTGAAAAGACTAGGAGTCAGAATACCTAGATTTGAGTATTAGTGCAATATTTATTTTTATTTATATATATTTAATATTTATATAAATATTTATTTATATATATAAATATATATTTATAGGCAAATCACTCTCTAAACTTCAGTTTCTCCCTTTACCTTCCTCTACTGCCCATTTTAGTCTGATCTATTATTACTAGATTGGATCAATTTCATTGACATTACACCGAGAGTGAGTGATCAATATCTCATCTCATTCCTAGTGTACTCCATAGAAGTGGACTGTATTTTGGATGGATTTCCTGCCCAAAGAAAATACTCCTCTAGGGCAGCTAGGTGGCACAGTGAGTAAAGTGCTGGCCAGGAGTTGGGAGGACCCGAGTTCAGTTCCAGCCTCAGACACTTAACACGCACACACACACACACACACACACACACACACACACACACAACTAGCCGTGTAACCTTGGGCAAGTTATTTAATCCCAATTGCCCGCCAAAAAAGCAAAAAAAAAAAAAAAAAGAAAAAGAAAATACTCCCCTAATGGTCTGGTAGACATTAGTAAGACCACCCTCCTCCCCTCTCCCCCCAATCTGTTCCAGAGTTTACTCACATTAGGTTCTAGGCTGGGCCATAAACCCCTTCCTTAGTGAGTTCTAAGCTGAGTTCTTAAATGTGCATACTTTTGGGTTGGGGGAAAGAAAGGTATCCTCTGAATTTCCCAAGTTGTGACCACTGGAGAAAGGTTAAAACTCACAGCTCCTGTTTCAGTCAATTGTCAGAGGTCATATTTTAGTCCTTAGAAATTCTGAAAGAAAAAAGTGTCACATTTGCTTATATAGCTGGTGTATGCACATATGTGTGTATTATATGGATGGGTGTAGGCAGATATGTGAGTGTATACTTCTGTATTTAGGACTCAAGCTGAGATTCTGGGTTTCAAGGACATGAGAAAAGTGAAAATTGGAAATAGGAAAAGCGGCAAATGTAGGAAACTTGGTTTCTGTGGCAACTCAGGCGGGCCTTTTGAATTTCAACATTCTGTCATCTCAAGCTTCATGGTCTACTGCTCCTCTAAAATGGAATTTGAAACCACTTCTCAAGCAAAGAAAGAAGCACCCTGTTAGATTTGAAAATGAATAATGATGAAGCCAAAGCTTAGCTTTGGTTGGATAAGAAGAAATAAAATTAAAATTCAGAAATTTGTTTTAAATGGGCTGTTAATTGCTGTTGAGCTTTAAATATTTGAGTTTATTAATTTCTCCCTCACCCCCTGAATTATATTTCAGAGACATTCCCCTGTTATTAGGCTATTAAATCAGACTTATCAAAAGGGAAGCATTTATTTATATCTTCAGAGACATGTACATCTAATTAAGATAGTGTTACTGTGCATATTTTATATTAGGCAAATGTTGCCTGTGATTTCAGTTTAATCAGCTCTGAAGGGCCTTAATAAGTGTTTGGCAGATTTGACTTGGGCTGGGAGGGGTAGATACCCTAACTCATGCTAAATAGCATCTCCTTGGGAAAGCTCACCCAGAAAGAAGATGACATTCCTAGATATTGTAAGGTAATGGCTTACAAGTTACAAGATTCAAAATGGCAACCCTTAGGAAATGAGAAATTTTTAGTTCAGCTTAATTAATTGAATTTTACGGGGATATCATAGGATACTATAAGAGTGACCTAAAATGACATGTATGAAAATTCATTGGTAGGAAAATGCTTTCAAATGTTCTCTCATTTCAGCTTTGCAACAGTTTCAATGCTTGCTATTCTTGTTAATGTGACTGTGTTATTTGTATAAGTTAGGTGAATCAGGTGCTAAATCACTATTCTACCAGAGAGCCCATAGACCAAGGATATAGATTTCCTTGTGGTGTGACAAATTATAGAATAGCATGGGAAACAGAGTGGTGCCATGGAAAGAGGGCTGGATTTGGAGTCAGAGGTTGTAGATTAAATACTGACTCTTTCCCCTTATTATCTGTATTAATTTGGGCAAATCCTTTAAATTCTCTGGTCCTCAGGGTCTTAAACTATAAAATGAAGGGATTAGATTAGATGGCCTCTAAGGTCCTGTCTAGCTCTCTATTCATTATCCCATGGTTCAATTTTCTAAATTGACACAAAGGCATGATGGATCCCTCTTCCTATAAAATGACAAAATATCATGTGGAAAAACAGAACAGACACTTGAATGATAATGTAATATCCCAAAATTTCCACATGAGCTTTAGTTTCTCTACTACATCCAAACTCCTATTAAGTGGGAAAGTTTTATCAATTCCAGTCAACAGTCATTTATAAAATACTTATTATGTGCTGTAAGTATTTTTAAAAAATAATAACTAGCATTTATATAGTGCTTTAAAGCTTGCAAAACAGTTTGCAGATATTATCCATTTGATCCTCACAATGACTTTGGAAGAAGAAAGCTATTATTATCCCTATTTTACAGATGAGAAAAATGAGGCAGTCAGAGGTTAAGGGACTTGCCCAATGTCACATAGCTAAGTGTCTGAGGCAAGATTTGAACTTGGATCTTCCTGATTCCAGGTCCAGTTCTCTCTCTATATATTGAACCTCCTAGATGCCTCTATTATGTGCATTTATAAAACACTGCATGAATTAGACTTTCATTAATCTCTAAAGGGATAGGCATCAGGGAGATACAAAATTTATAAAAGATATGATTCCAGGGCTCAAGAAGTTTACAGCTTAGTAGAACTGTACCTGTATAATCAAAGGCACACCACTATACTCAGTCCATTTTCTTTATCTAGTCCATGCAAGTAACAATACTACAAAACAAGTGTTAAGCTTGGAAGGGCCACTCTCTGTTCTGTTCTGTCTGAAGGGATAAAGGATTGACTAGGAGCAACTGTATCATCTTCAGAAAGGAGAAAGCATTTAAGGGAAGCTTTAAGGATGGGTGGCATTTCAATGAGTTGCAAAGAGATGGGTTTCTTAATTTGATTTGAGGGACACTGGCCCCAGATATTCTGTCACTGGTGCCTGAAAAGCCATCATTAGCATTCAAAGAACGATTCATTCTTAATGTCATGAGATTTGGAGCTGGAAGGGACCTTGGAAATCTTCTCATTGACTTGTTCATTTTATGAAGAAATGATATATGAAGGTACCAATACCTAGCATAGTAAGCCCTAAATAATTGTAGTTAAATTGAATTGCATAGAAAGTAAGAGCATGTATGTCAGAGGGTAAATAGTCTAATTTGACTGGATCATAGACTACATAAAAGGGAGTTACATGAAAATAGACAATTAAATTTACATGACTGGAAATAGAGGGTGCTATCACATTGTGTAGGACCTTGCATACCAGGGAAAAGAGTTTGAATTTTAGTTGGTAGGCAATAGGGAGGTACTGAATAAAGTAGTGACATAATTTCTGTGAGAGAGATTACATGATATCACTAGGATTTGTCAATTTATTGGATTTGAGAGGTTAGGAAAAAGCAATGAGCCAAAGAATGCAACAGAGTTTCAAAGTTTCATGGGAGAAAAGGTGAACAGTGATGTCATTAATAGAGTTAGTAAAATCAGAAAAAGGAACAGTCTTATAGGGGGAAGGAAAAAAAGCTCAATTTTGCTCTTGTTGAGTTTGAGTTGCTGACTTTCCATATAGATGGAGGTTTTCTGTTAATAGTTGGAGATGTGGGTATAAAGCTTCAGAGAGAGGTCAGGGCTGGAAATTCAATTCAATACAATAAATATGTATTTAGCTAAGAAATGAAGAATTGAGAGGCCTCTGCACAGAGGTGTTAGATAAATTGAAGAACATTACCATTTTTTTAGTTTCTTGCTAGAAAAGAATCTTCTAATTTTAATAGTTTTAGGAAAGTACTGTCTTTAGATGGAGATCAATATTAATGAAAGATATATTATATGTATACATATATATACAAACACATATTGTTGAATAGGGAGTTAAGAATATACCCCCACAGTCCAATTTGAATTTTTCCAGCAAAGAAAAAGGCTCTGCACAATGATGAATGTTACTTGACAGGAAAATGGAGGTAAAAAGTTATTTTTCTTATCTTTTAGAATGCAAATATTCTTTTATCTTCTTACTTGAAAGCTGAAAGAAAGAAAACTACAGTTAACTCTGAATTACCCATAACCAACCAGGTTCTGTATCCTTCCTTGACACCTAAATGAATTTTGGGACAAGAACAATAGCCTTGTAACCCACTAAAAGTTTTGGGACACCTGCCAAGTAAGGAGGGAGGGAGATACGAGAATATGAAATGTGAGTGTGAGTGTGCAAATGACTGAAAAGGGATATATATGTCTGATTATATGTGTCTGGTTGAATTGCAAAGCCAAATGCTGTATCAATCAGTCAATTAAAAAATAGTTATTAAGCCATCACTGTGTGTAAACTTTGGATGCATCTTGTATTATATTTTCTGTCCTTCTATAGCCCAGATAATTAAAAATTTCCATATAAATTCCATACCAGGTACAAATTAAGTTGTCACTTTGTAAGTTCAAAACATCACATGTTTTAAATAAGATCAATAGCAATTATTTTTAAAATGGTAAGAACTGGATTTGGCAAATAGGTTGTTTTATTTTTGGTAGCTAGTTGGTTTTGTTGTTGTGAGTGAGCTTCTAATGAGAAGTATTACTATGTGGTTGGTCTCCGACTCAGGCATTTCTTATGGATTTGGCATGTAAATAATTTTTCCAACAGGAAGAGAAGGAAATGCATGGATTGCTAGATAAAATACTGAAAGCTTTATAAAGATTTCCAACCAAAAAATGAGGAAGAAAAAAAGATCACATGAAATAAGAGGATTGTTTTTGTTAGGGGGTTAGCCCTCTATTGCTACCTTTGTGTCTTTTAACCTCTGGATATTCCCTTTCCACTAAATACTTACATAAATTTGGTTGCAGTTCTATACAAAATATTGACTATCATCTAGTCAGGTGAGGATTCATTCATTTTTTCATTCATTTCATTCACCATGAAATGATCAAATTTGAAGTATAACATTCTGGACTAGAAAGTAGGAAAGGGAAATCCTATTCATCTCTGATGATTATCAATTCAAAATTAAAGTTAAAATTAAAAATTTAATTAAAAATTAAAGAAAAACAATAAGATTTTGAAAAGAAAGCCAACCAATTAGAAAAGGAGATCCAGAATCTTAAGGAAGAAAACAACTCCTTGAAAGTTAGAATTGGACAAGGGGAAACCAGTGAAGTTATGAGAGATTAAGAAATAATAAAACAAAATATGAACAATGAAAAAAACACAAGTGAAAGTGAAACATAAGAAAAACAACTGATCTGGAGAACAGATTAAGAAGAGAAAACATAAGAAAAATCAGACTCCCTGAAAGCTATGATTAAAAAAAAAAGTCCCGAAGCATTAGAACAAGAGTGGAAAGTAGAAATAGAAAAAAATCCATTGATCACCGGTTGAAAGAGATCCTCTGGGGAAAACCCACAGTAATACGATTGTGAAATTTCAAAATCCCTAGCTCAAGGATAAAATATTACTAGCAATATGAAAAAAAAAACAACTTAAACGTGGCAGTGCCACAGTTAGAATCACACAAGACCTAGCAGCTGTGACACTAAAAGACTGCAGGTATTATATATTTGATACTGCAGGTATTGAAGAGCAAAAGAACTGGTGTTCCAGTCAAAAAACATCCTACCCAGCAAAGCTAAGTATAATCCTGAATGAAAAAAAATGGACATTTAATGAACGATCATACTTTTAGAACTTTGTTAAAAAAACAAAAACAACTGAACTTAATAGAAGATTTGACATGCAAGAGCCAAGAGAAATATAAGATACATAACAAAGACTAATTACAAGGGAGTCACTAAGGACAGACTGTTTACCTTTTATGTATGTAAAATGTAAAACATATGTTTAAGATTGTTATTAGTAACTGGGTAGTTCGTAAGAAAGATTAGGGTAGACCTGAGTATGATAAGACTTTAAAAAGTAAAACCGTTTATATAGAACTAAAAAGAGTAATTATCTTATATAAGTGAGGTACGAGAAGAAGAACCAATACAGAGGAATTGGAAGGGGAGGAGGGCTGCTAGTTCTGGAAACCTACCTTCATCAGGAATGGGTGCAATTGGGAACTATATATGTGTACATCTAGAAGAGTATAAAAGTCTTCTAAATTCAGAAAGAAATAAACCATCAAGGGGATAGGGAGAGGGGAGAGGATAAGGGAGGAATCTCTAGGGGGGAAGGTGAGGGAATAGGTTAAAAGGAGGCATAAAAATGTGTGTAGATTTATGGGAATGGGAGATTAAGGGAGGGATTTTGGAGGCAGGGTAGGTTAAGTAATAGGAGGGCAAGGTAGTGAGTAGAAGTAAAGTAGAAGAGTCAAGAGGGGTAGGAAATAAGAGAAACACACAAACACAAAAACAGAGATCACGAATAGAATTTGTTAGGGAAAATACCTACATATGAATATGTATGTGTATGTAGGTGTGTGTGTGTGTGTATCCATACATTTCTATCCATCCATAAATTTATATGCACTTAATTTTAGCATGGTGAGGGTGGGGGGAAGGGAGGAAAAAAGAGCAAAGTAAAAAGTGCACATCAGAGAATAAAAGAAAACTTACTAGGAAGCAAAGAATGGATGGATAGCTCTCAGCACAATTATTATATAGACTTTATTGAAATGGAAATTTATTACTACGTGTTTTGAATCCTCTCTTCTGTTCTGCTATGCAAATGACATGCTTTTTAAAAATTTTTTTACTTTGTATTTGTTCCAATATTTAAGTTTATGTTTCTTTTTCTTTTCTCTTGTGTATTTAAGGTTTAGTATTTAAGTCTAAAATAAAAGAAAGGGAAAAAAGAAAAAAAATACAAGATAATTTTAGTGGAAAAAAAATTAGCTTGTAAGTCATGTAATTTTGTGTTCTTCAATTTGATGTAGGGACCTCCGTTAGCTCTTCACTCATGTCGTGGTACCAAGTGCAGTACTTGGGATGTCTGTTACTTCTACTCTTACAACATAGCCAACTCCTTCCTTTTTGAATTATGTATTTCCTGAATGTTATTATCCCTTTTGCTGCTTCTCATACATGTGTTATCATTGGAAATATGTTACAGTCTACTTACACCCACCATTTATCTGTCTCTTGACCTTTGGGTCATCAAAAATTTTGATTCTTTGGAGGCTGTAGTATTATTCCAAGATTCTCACATATACTGGGAGAACATTTGTGTTAAAAAAAGAAAAAAAATATTTTTTTGTACTGAGAAAATAGGATCGGTAAAAGTACTATGCAATTCTCTAAATACAATCCATTCCTAATTCAATTCTAGGTTACATTTATCTGTCTGCAATGCCTATACCAGAAATTACTTCAAACGTCTTAAATTCAATAGACTAGGTTTCAAATTGCCTGTCAGAGTCTGAATAATAAATAGGCATTTTTCATCCATTTTGTTTTTCCTATCTTAAGTTTTAAACTGATCTTTTTTGGAGAGATTTTAGGACTCCTTGAGGAAGCTCTAAAATTTTCTGAGGCTTGAGGCAGTGAACACAATATCATCTGGCAAAAAAAAGGTAATTGGAGGACACCATTGCTTAATAGGGGACATATTTCATTTGGATCCTATGTAAAACATCTTCCATGACAGTGGTCAATATCTTTGATGATCATATATCTCCCTGTTGTGTGCCTCACTTGATATTGATAAGAACTGTTAAACAGGATTTTCTTAATGGTACAATCATCAAGGAATCTTGAATAATTTTAATATATGCTTGAAGGTTATCTTGTTGAGGAAGAGCCAACAAGGCTGTGTTTTGTTCTATCAAGTCATTCTTTTTTATAACCAACAAACAACAAACATGGCAACACATTGCAGTCTTTGCAGCCTTTAGTTATGTAGAATGTAGAATATGCAGTTTACTGTAGAAGTTAATTTGTAAAAGCCTGTTCATTAATTTCTCATATTTTCATCAAGAATATTGATGATACATGTATAGATAAAAAATAAGTGACATGAGCCAGTACATAGCTATTATGTCTTCTCAATTGCTTATTTCAGGGTAATTTTACCTTGCTTTTTTCCTATTATTTTGGTAATCAGCCCTCCTTAAGATATTTTGTAAAAGCTTTCCCAATTGTGTTGCTGTCAGCCCAAATTTATTCAGGGTATACTTGGTCTGGTAAAACCAAACTTCCCAGTCTTTTCAAGTGACATTTCTATAGTATGGGGTCCAAATGTGATGATTCCACTGTCATTTTTTGATAAAAAATATATTGTTATATGTGATCAAAATAGTATTTGAAGGGCTACAGAAAGACAGGAACAGTAATACACCATTTGTAGAACTGTGAATTTGTTCCACCTCTCTCAGCCACCCCATTCACACCCCAGTCTGGAAAGCAATTTGAAATTATACTTTTAAAAGTGACTAAAATGCCCATATCCTTTGATCTAGAGATCCTGCTGTGGGCATATACCCTAAAGAGGTCAAAGACATGTGGAAGTGTCCCATATACATCAAATATTCAAAGCAGAATGTGTGTGTGTGGCAGCAAAGTCAGTGATTATTAATTAGAGGAAAGCAAAACAAATTGTGTTATTTAAATGCAATGAAAAGTTTCTATGTCATAACACATGGGACATGTAAAAAATTCAAAAAAATCTAAGAGGACTTCTAGGAATAGGTACAGAGTAAAGTAAATAGAAACAAGAAAATGATATACATGATGACTAAAACAATAAAAATGGAAAGGACAAAATGAAACTGATTGTTGTATAATTATGATAACCAAGCTTGAACCTGGAGAAAAGTTGAGAAAGTGTAGCTCTCTCCCTTCATTGAAGAGGTGGGAGACTAGGAGAAAGAAATATTGCTTCTGAGGGTGGCTAGGTGGTGCAATGAATAGAGCACCAGCCCTGGAGTCAGGAGGACCTGAGTTAGAATCTGGACTCAGACACTTAAAACACACACACACACACACACACACACACACACACCTCGCTGTGTGACCTTGGGCAAGTCACTTAACCCCGACTGCCCTCCAAAAAACAAAACAAAAAGAAATATTGCTTCTGCTATCAAATTCAGTATGATGGGTTTTGCTATAAGTATTTTCTTGCCTCTTTCTTTTTTTAATCTTTATTGCAAGGGATGGTTTGCTGGCTAACAGAATAGTAAGAGATATTTAAAAATGGGTGCGATTTAAGAAACAAAAGGCATCTACATTTTTAAAAAGATTACTATAGAAATGTTGACAAATGTCTCACTTTCTATTTGTTGTCTTCATCTATGAATGTTCTCTGAGTATTCTCAAATCAAGTTATTTGTATATTTGTTTTTGCCTCTAATGCTTTGAATCATTATGTGAAATGATACTGCTTATAATCTTGCTCTATCCTCTTTGACAGCTTTAGCAAATGAATTGATATTTTAAACTGGTGTTGCCCTTGGCTGCATTCTTTTCCCTACTTGACCAGGATCATAAGATCATAAATTTATAGATATTAGAGACCTCAGAGGTCAATTAGTCCAAATCCTTCATTTTGCAAATGAGAAAACAGAAGCCCATACAATTCAAATGATTTACCCAAGGTCACACCAGTCAAGTGAGTGGGAGAGGTAGGATTCAACACACTTCCAATGACTCCAAATCCAACCTTCATTCAACTGAACCTTACTAGATGTCATAAAAGCATCTGATTCTCAAAGTTTCCAAATGTGGTTCCCTATCTTTCCTACAAAATCCACCATTCCTGCAAACTTTCTCATCATTTCCCCAATGACCTAATTTTGAATCCCCAGAGTCATTCTTGACTTTCCCCTGTCCCTCATCCCAAGAGCCCATATGTTACCAACTTTTATTAATTCTCCCAAAACATGTCTTGCATGTACCCTTGTTCAGGGTTGGGCCTGACTCTGGCTGGTCCCCTGATGTTTCAGATTGAATATTAGAATAAAATGAGAAACTTGTAGGTCATTTAACAGTTAACAGAAGGAGATATATTTAGCTGTAGTAGGAGGATATTCAACAAGGATAAACATTGAGGACACATCAAGTTGATTAAATTGAGTAAAGTTCTTTTCCCTATGTTGCCCATCACAATCCAACAGCCAAATATGAGAATATGCCTGGAGCTTGTTATGCTTATTTTGCATTCAAGTGATCAAGAATTGATGCCAACACTTGAGCCTTTATTTGTCTGAGCCAACCAAATCTTGATGATGATCTCAATACCTTTTAAGGAAAAACTAGCCTAGCTTGCATGAGGGCAGGAGTTCAGCTATTACTCTTACCTCAATCCCATTTCCACTTGCACATCCCCCAAACTTGTAAAGGCCATTATCACCTCTTTCCTGGGCTACTGAAATCACCTTATAATTGGTCTCCTTACCTCCATGTCTCTTCTTTCTCTAATCCATTCTCCAAAAACATTCAAAAATGATAATCCTAAAGCATGTCACTCATCTAATCAAAATGCTCCATTGGCTACCTTGAGAAAAAAATACAAACTCCTCTGTTTAGCATTTAAAGCCATTTACAATCTGGTTCCAGGTTTATAACACATTCAACAGAGATTCAAATACATGACACTCCATCTCCCTACAGAATGTAAGTCTCTTGAAGTCAAGATCTGTCTTGTTTTGCATCAATAGCCTTGTACATAGCACTGGGCTCTGCAGAGAGCAGGCACTTAATAATTGTTAATTGAATGGGATTAAGTCAGCAGGTATTGTGCTAAACCCCAGGAACACAAAGAAAGGTTAAAAAAAAAAAAGTCTCTCCCCACAATCCCATAGCCTAACAGAGAAGACAACATGCCAACAACTATGAGCAAACAAAATATGTAAATTGGAGGTAATCTCAGAGGGAAGGCACTAGCATTAAGGGGGACTGGGAAAGGTTTCTTTCAGAAGGTGGGATTTTAGCTAAAACTTGAAGGAAGCCAGGGGAGACAGAGATGAGGAGGATAACCTATGAAAATGCACATCTTAAATGTTTCCCCTAAGGTTACACATTGGTATTGGTTTTGGTAGAGTCAGAGCACAAAGGCAGTCTTCTGACTTTAAATTCATAAGTAAGGCCTACTGCCCTCAAGGAATTTATTTCTAGGAGTGGGACTTATTTGATGAAAGTGTACTATTAGAAACTGAGACCGCCCATTTTGCTAATTCCATTTTGTCTTGAAATACTGATATTTTAGAGGCATATTTCCCTAATTCCTTTTTAAGTGATCATCTAGTGCTTAAATTACACAATATTATTTACTTGGGGCTATCTCTGAAATGTTTTCAATTAGAAATATGCAAATTACAAATTCAATTATTTATAATGACACATATTTGTCTATATTTTCAGAGTATCACAGTGAAAAAATAATGCAATAACTACAAAACTATATATTTGCTGATACAACATTGGTGTTCATTTTCTGCTTTTCCTTTCAGGAATAGATATTCCTAATGGCAAACTTGCACACTGGAGGAGATACAAAGATAAGAGTGAGTCCTGGCTCTCAAAGAGCTTACAATTTAGACAAGTATACAGTTAACTATATCACATAAATAAGGTACAAAGTACTATGAAATGAGGGCAGTATCACTTTTGGCTGTAGAGATCAGTGAAACTGTCACAGATGAGATGATGCTTTAGGTGGAACTTGAAGGATGGGTAGGCTATCAACAGGAGTAACTGGGGAGCAGTGATAGGAAAGCTTTTCCAGAGGTAGGAAACCGCATGTTTAAAAACATGGAGATAAGAGAATTCAAGACTTCCTTGGACAATGGGAGCACAGTTTTACTGAACCATGGAGAGTAGTATGAGAAGACTCAGAAGGTTGGTTGGTGCCATATTATAGACAGTCTTGAATTGCTCCAAGGTTATTTATAGTTTTATCCCTCATTCAGATCCTAGTTTTCCTTCCACCTGAATTGCTACTGAATTTGATGACACCTCTCTTGATGGAGATTTGCATCTCTTCTCCAATCTGTGTTGATTACATGAGTTGAATATGGACTTGTGGTGATATCTCCCATCCTTTGCTTTGTCCATGTTAATCTACTTTCCATCCATTTTTGCTCATTGTTTTCCTCTTCTCTGCACCATTCTCTTTGTTCCCCTCTATCCACTGACATTTGATATATCCCTTGGGGCCTTAACTCAACAGCAGACATAACTTTAAACAGTTGACATCTAAAATGTATAAGGAACAGATACAAAGACTTAAGGACAACCTCCAGTTACCACTGGACAATTGGTGAAAGAATACAAAAGAATATTTTGCAAAAAAGTACACATGTGGTATGATGTAAAGAACTACCTGAAAAAATGTTGACGTCTGTAATGAGAAATAGAAATTAAAACAACTTTGAGATACCACATCATAGATATGAAATTGGCAAAGATAACTAAATTTGACAAAACTAAGTGCAGGTGGGGTTGTAAAAAAAAAGCCCACTTCACTGACACTTTGTTGGTAAAATTATAAATTGGGAACATTTTTGGAGGGCAGTTTGTACACAATAAGGAATCACAACAGAAATAAATCTACTTTTTCACCAGATGAAGCAACAAGACACTCTGAAGGAGCAACAAGACGGGATATATGTCAAAGAAGTCAAACCACCACCTTAATTACCATCTCTCCACACTATACCTCAAATGCAGACAGCCCAGGACCCTGAACTCGAGTCATTGGAATGGTACATAGCATCTCTTCCCCTTCCTTTGCACATAGTTAAGCACTCAATAAATGCTTTTTGTTCATTCATTCATTCACAAGGGATGTACTCTAAGACACTATGCATGGTTGCAACAATTTTAACCTATTCAATAATGCTGCTACTGAAAAATGGGACATGAAAATTGATATTGATCTCCACTATTATCATTTAACTGATATAAAGCAGTGACTACAATGAGGAGGCCAAAAGAGCCCCCAAATCACCTCAGCTTTCATTTTCAGTGGTGATTTTGTGCTACATAGTTGGTTTTTTTTAATCTCTTTGCCTCTCTTTGATCATTTATTAAAATGGAGCCCACATGAGGCCACTACATGTTTCAATAACATGCTGAAGAATAACTGAAATGTATTTTAAATATTTTCCGTTTGGAAGACAGACGTATAGTTCTTCAATGTACCAAACATTTATGAATCGGTGGTACAGTAGATAGAATATTGAACTTGGAATCAAGAAGATGAGGTCAAATCTCATTTCAGACATTTATTCCATGTGATCTTCTCTGTCTCAGTCTCCTCATCTGCAAAATGGAGATAATAGTAGGGTCTATCTCACAGGGCTATTATGGAGATCAAATGAGATAACATATGCAAAACACTGTGTTGTTATTATTACTATGCATGAAGCCCAGTGGTTGGGGGGGGGAGTGGATCTAGGGATACAAAAAACAAAATAGGAATATTCTTTGCCCTCAGGGACACTGAGGGAAGCCATACTGGGAGCAACACAGCATGCACACAGGTAAATAAAGGCAATTTAAGGAGAGACTCCTAACAGCTGAGGAAGTAACACCTGAGGGAAGAATATTAAGAAGCAAAGTTAAGGAGAGCGTGAATAATAAATGTAGGCAATGCAAAAAGGTGGAACAAGAGATAGAACACAGACTTGGGAGTAGCTAGAGGTCTAATTGGTCTGGAATGTAGAATATAGAAAGGGAGGTAATATGAAGTTTCTCCCAAGGATAGCCTTGTGACACTGGGAGCTAGATGCTCAGAGGGAGATGTGACTCCTGACTGGCCGCTGAGTATGGCAGATGTAGAGCTGGCGTGCCTTCAGATTGGCGCAATGAAAGAGAGAAGAGAATCTGAGAGAGGATAGGGTGCCACAGGTAAGCTGCAAGCTTTAGAATGGCTCATGGGAACCCCAGAGCTGCAGACATGTGCAACAACATGTCCCTTGATTCCAGTCTATAATCCCAGAGACCATTGAATGCAGTCTTCTCCAGTGAGATCATTCCCTCCTTGGTTGAGCTGAGATTTTATCTAACTTTCAAACTAAAGAGCCATTTGTTCTAGTGCATTCTATTGTCTATCCTAATCTGTGCAACCCACCCAATGACTATTTAACTACATTTTAAAGAATAAGCTTGCTCACTATCCATGATTATTTTTGTTTATATGATTGGGGTTTTTTTTGTGTAAGCATCGGATGGAAGGAAAGGAGCTAAACCAGCCCAGGGTAAACTAACCATTACTCTGCTTTCTTTGTGAGTGAACAAGAAAAGTACTTTTTATTTTCAATCCCTAATACAGTCTTGAACTTCTAAATGAAAAACAACTGATGTGTAGTGGATAGATTTAATTTTAGCCTCAAATCCCTCTTAGTAATAAGGCATAAGCAATCACCTAGTTACAGCTGTCCTAGATCCTGAATACCCCTGCTACTGGCTGAACAGTCAAGACATTACTCCTAATCTTGACAAAAGTACCATAGAGATGGGATGGGCTAGATTCCAGATAATACAAATATATGCCAGCAATATAGGCCATACTAGGTCTTTGTAACATTAGGTTAAACCCATAAGGGCCAACCTACAATACAAAAGGAAATAAATCTGGGACCCAGATTATAGAGTACTTTGAAGGCCAGGCTGAGGGGTTTATATTTTATCCTAGATCAAGGATTCTTAACCTGGGGCACATGGATAGAAATCAGGAGGCCCATGAACTAGGATGGAGAAAAATTACATCTTAATTTTCACCAACCTTTGACTTTCTTTGTAATCCTATGTATTTTACTTTATGCTCTTAAAAATACTCTGAGAGGGGATCCATAAGCTTTGCCAGACTGCCAAAGGGGTCTGTGATGCAAAAAAAGAGTCCTGTCATAGAGGCAACAAGGATCGACTTAAGGTATTTAATCAGTGGAGTATCAAGGTCAGATTCATCCTTTAGTAAAAATTATTTTGGCAACTATACAGAGGATGGCTTGGAGAAGAGAGACCAGTGAAGGAGTGAATACAATAATACAGGTCATAGGTGGTAAAGGTCTGAACTAGGACAGTAGCTATGTGAGTGAAGATAAGGGGACAGATGTGAGAGACGTTTTGGAGAGATAACTAATAAGACTTGGGAGCTAAATGGCTTTTGAGAAGAGAAGGGGACAAGTTAAGAATGGCTTAGGTGTTTTAAACCTAGGTCACTGGGACAATGATGGGGACCTCTGAAGAAATGAAATTTGGAGGAAGAATGGATTTAGGAGAGAAGATAGTAAGTAATTTTTGGACATGTTTTGTTTGAGGTGTTTTGGGGACATTCAAGTTGGGAAAGTCCAATAGGCAGCTAGTGACATGAAATGAGAACTCCAGAGAAAGCCAAAGGCTGGATATATAAATCTGGAGATTCTCTCTATAGAGCATTAAACCCATAAAGAATGGCTAAGATCACTGAAAAAGGCTTAAGAGGAAAAGAGCTTCCTCTGTGGACCATAAAAGGTGCTACTAGAGAAAACCATCACAGAATCACAGAATTAGATAGTTGTCAAGTGCAGTAGCAGTCATCTAGGACCATGTATAGAGGAAAGGATCCCCACTCCAACACAAGTGACAAGTGGCTGTCCAGTCTCTACTTGAAGACTACCTTCTGTAGTTGTGGCCCATCCCACATTTAGACAGTTCCAAGTGTAAGGGTATTTTTGCTGACATCAAACTTAAACTAGCCACTTCACTTCCTGCCCATTTTGGCCCAGAACAAGGCTAATTCCCCCTCCAAATGACATCTCTTCAGATACATGAAAATAGCTATCATGTCTCCCCTAAGTCTTTTCTTATCCAACCTAAATTGCTCAGTTCCCTAAACTGATCCTCATAAGGTGTCCTGGGCTGAGCCTAACTCAGATCAGTTCTCTGGAAGTTGAAGTTCAACATTGGAACAAAAATGGCACACTCGTGGATTGTTCTTCAATTAGCAAAAGGAAACTGACTTAGTCATAGCAAGACAAGGATAGACCACAAAGATAATCAATGAGAATACCTAGAGTTGGTTCAGCTGAGCAAAGCTCCCTGCCTAAGCTGCCCATTGTGATCCATCAGCCAAGCAGCAGACCCTCCCAGAAGTCTTCAAGGATGCTTTTGACTCAGGTGATCAAGAAGTGATGTCAACAGCCTGAAACTTTAGTCTTCTGAGCAAACCAATACTCAAGGTTGGTGTCAATATCTTTTAAGGAAAACATAAACTAGCTTGCATGGAGGAAAGAGTTAAAATATTGCTTCTACTATATATGGACCTTTATCATTCTGGTCACCCTCCTCTGGACATTTTTTAGTTTATCAATACACCAAACATTCCAATGTGCCCATATCTGAGACTCCAGATGAGGTCTGATGAGGATAGAGTGTTATTATTACCTCTTTATTCTTGAAAGCTAAGCCTCTTTTTTTTTTTTGCTTTTTGGAGGGCAATTGGGGTTAAGTGACTTGCCCAAGGTCACATGACTAGTTTTGTGTTAAGTGTTAAGGCCGGATTTTAACTCAGGTCCTTCTGACTCCAGAGCCAGTGCTCTTTTCACTGCACCACCTAGCTGCCCCTAACTATTCCTGTCTTAAAGCAGCCAGCCCATGGTTGTATTACCTTTTCATGGATACCATATCACACAGGTGACTCATATTGAACTTGTCATCCATTAAAATCCCCAGATATTTTTCAGAACAAGTTCCATATAGTCATGTTTCATATGTACCAATTAAGCTGGTGGTAGGAGAGGAGGGAGGACTGTACTCAAGTGCAAGACTTTACATTTGCCCCTATTACATTTCTAATACATCCCTATTACATTCTTTACAAGAATCTTGTTAAGATTCTTTTGGATGGGGGCGTCCAGGTAGCACAGTGAGTAAGAGCACCAGCTCCAGAGTCGGGATGACCTGGGGATCGAATCCTGGGCTCAGACACTTAGCACCCACCCAGAAACACCTGGCCATGTAACCTTGAGCAAGTTACTTAACCCTGATTGCTTTAAAAAAAAAAAGATTCCTTTGGATCCTGATTCTGTCATCTACTATATTAACTGAGACATGCTGCTAAATGTTTAACAGCTGGTTTTCTGAAAAGACATAACATATTTTAAAACTTAATCTAGGCGGCGGTCGCAGGCCGGGAAGGCGTGGTGGCCGACGCAGGCCAGGAAGGGGCCTGATCAACTCCGAGGGCAAGTCTTTCCACCAACCACAAGGTCCACTACCAGGCCTATCACCAAAGGGCTGGGACTGGAAAGAGCAAGGTAAGAAGCAAATACAGGGGCCCCTATACTGGACAGCAAACACTCCTGGGGCTACCACTTCATAGCCCAGAAATCTTTTTTTTTTTTTTTAAAAGAAAGCCCCTTTCAGGACCTCCAAAGACAAGGATGGCAGAGTGAACCCCACTTGCTCCAAACCCCCCCCTCTGACCCTGAAAATATAGTAACTATTGTCCAGGGCAAAACCCTCTACAGTAAAGGCTTGGGATCCTAGAGGAAGGGCGTGGTTAGGACCCTGCCTCAAAATGGGTAGAAAGCAGACTACAAAGACAAAGACTCTAGAGTCCTACTATCCTCAGAGGGAGGAACCAACCTCAGAGGGAGACAATGTGGACTCCACACCCACAGCTGAAACTTCAACAGGGAATGGACCCCAAGCACAGAAGGCTCTCCTAGATGAGATCAAAAGGAACTTTGAAAGCAAAATGAGAGAGATAGAAGAGAAAATGAATAATTCTCTCAAAACAAAAATAGCAGAATTCGAAAAGCATTATAATGAGGAAAACATCTCTCTAAAAAGAAAAGTGTATGATATGGAAAAGGAGCTTCAAAAATTAACCAAGGAAAATGATTTGCTAAAAACCAGAATTAAACAAATGGAAACAAATAACTCTATGAGGAACCAAGAAGTAGCCAAGCAAAACAACAAAAATGAAAAATTAGAAAAAGAGGTAAAATACCTCAAAGAAAAAATAACTGACCTGGAAAACAGATCCAGGAGAGATAATCTTAGAATCATAGGCCTACCAGAAAATTATGATGAAAAAATGAGCCTGGACAACATTCTCCAAGAGCTCGTTAAGGAAAACTGCCCTGAGAAACTTGAACCTGAGGGGAAAATAGAAATTGACAGAATCCACCAGACACCTGCTGGAAGAGATCCCAAACTGAAAAATCCTCGAAATGTTGTGGCCAAACTCCAGAACTACCAGATAAAAGAGAAAATACTTCAAGCGGCCAGAAACAAACAATTCAGATATCGAGGGTCCACAGTGAGGATTGCACAGGATTTGTCAGCCTCCACACTGAAAGATCGGAGGCAGTGGAATACAATTTTCAGGAAGGCAAAACAGCTTGGATTACAACCAAGGATCACATACCCAGCGAGACTGAGCATATTCTTCCAGGCAAAGAGATGGTCATTCAATGATATAACAGAGTTCCAGACCTTCTTGATAAAAAAGCCAGAACTCAATGGAAAATTCAACCTCCAATTATGAGAAGCAACAATAACTTAGAAAGGTAAACAAGGAGAACACACATCATTTTGGAGGGAAAAAGGGGAGGGAGAAGAGCTTCGCATGAGATCTATTCCTGTCATTCTTGATGCGAAGAAAAAATAGCATACCTCATTAAGTATAACAATATCCTACAGGTAGTAGGAGGGGGAAGGGGTTACAAAAGAGGGGTGGGAGTGGTTTGTAGAGAGGGAAGTAGTAAGGGGAAAAGGGGAGGAAAAGGGAGGGGGGCCGAAAAGGGAACACTGAGGGAGGTGGTGGTCAAAAGGAAAACTATTAAGGGGGGGAAGGGAGAAGGGAGGAAAAATATGAACATTAACAGGGGCAGGAATAGGATAAGGGGAAAGAAACAGATAACAATCATAACTGTAAATGTGAATGGAATGAACTCTCCTATAAAACAGAGACGGATAGCAGAATGGATTAGAAATCATAATCCTACAATATGCTGTTTACAAGAAACACATCTGAAACAAAGGGATACACACAAGGTAAAGGTAAAAGGTTGGAGTAAAATATATCATGCCTCAGCTAAAGTAAAAAAAGCAGGGGTAGCAATCCTTATCTCAGATAAAGCAAATGCAAAAATTGACCTAATTAAAAGAGATAAGGAAGGAAACTATATCCTGTTAGAAGGCACCATCGAGAATGAAGTAATATCACTACTTAACATATATGAACCAAGTGGTGTAGCTTCCAAATTCCTAGAGGTGAAGCTAAAGGAATTAGAGGAAGAAATAGATAGCAAAACTATACTAGTGGGAGACCTTAATCTCCCCCATCTGAACTTGATAAATCCAACCTCAAAATAAACAAGAAAGAAGTTAAGGAGGTGAACAGGATTTTAGAGAGGATAGGTATGATAGATCTCTGGAGAAAACTGAATGGGGATAAAAAGGAATATACTTTCTTCTCAGCGGTTCATGGCACATACTCAAAAATTGACCATGTTCTAGGGCATACAAACCTCACAATTCTATACAGTAAGGCAGAAATATTAAACGCATCGTTCTCAGATCACGATGCAATAAAAATTATATGCAATAAAGGGCCAGGGAAAGACAGACTAAAAACTAACTGGAAATTAAACAATTTAATCCTAAAGAATGAGTGGGTCAAACAAGAAATTATAGAAACAATCAGTAATTTCATTCAAGAGAATGATAATAATGAGACAACATACCAAAATCTGTGGGATGCATTAAAGGCAGTTCTTAGGGGAAGTTTTATATCCCTGAGTGCATATGTGATTAAATTAGAGAAAAGGGAGCTCAACGAATTGGGCATGCAGTTAAAAAACCTAGAAAAAGAACAAATTCAAAATCCCCAATTAAATACTAAACTAGAAATATTGAAGACTAAAGGAGAGATTAATAAAATCGAAATTAAGAAAACTATTGAACTAATAAATAAAACCAAGAGCTGTTTTTATGAAAAAAACAACAAAATTGATATACCCTTAGTCAATATGATAAAAAAAAGAAAGAAGAAAACCAAATTATGAGTATCAAAAATGAAAAGGGTGAATCTACCTCCAATGAAGAGGAAATCAAAACAATAATTAGGAATTATTTTTCCCAATTGTATGCACATAAATTTGACAATCTTAGGAAAATGGATGAGTATTTAGAAACATACAAGTTGCCCAGATTAACTGAAGAGGAAGTAAATTACTTAAATAATCCCATCTCAGAAAAAGAAATTGAACAAGCCATCAGTCACCTCCCTAGGAAAAAATCTCCAGGGCCAGATGGATTCACTAGTGAATTCTATCAAACATTTAAAGAACAATTGATTCCAATACTCTACAAATTATTTGGGAAAATTAGTGAAGAAGGAATCCTACCAAATTCTTTTTATGACACAAATATGGTACTGATACCTAAATCAGGAAGAGATAAAACAGAGAAAGAAAATTATAGACCAATCTCCCTCATGAATATAGATGCAAAAATTCTAAATAAAATACTAGCCAAAAGACTACAGCAACTTATCTCAAGAATAATACACTTTGATCAGGTAGGATTTATTCCAGGAATGCAAGGATGGTTTAATATTAGGAAAACCATCAGTATAATTGATCATATCAACAATAAAACTAGCAGAAACCACATGATCATCTCAATAGATGCAGAAAAGGCTTTTGACAAAATACAACATCCATTCCTATTAAAAACATTAGAAAGTATAGGAATAAATGGAGCCTTCCTTAAAATAATAGGTAGCATCTATTTAAAGCCATCAGCAAGTATTATATGTAATGGGGAGAAGCTGGAAGCATTTCCCATAAGATCAGGGGTGAAACAAGGGTGTCCACTATCACCCCCCTTATTCAATCTGGTACTAGAAATGTTAGCAGTAGCAATTAGAGAAGAAAAAGAAATCAAAATAAGCAAATCAGGCAAAGAAGAGACCAAGCTATCACTCTTTGCAGATGATATGATGATATACTTAGAGAATCCTAGAGAATCAAGTAAAAAATTGCTTGAGACAATAAATAAATTTGGCAAAGTTGCAGGATATAAAATAAACCCACATAAATCCTCAGCATTCCTATATATTTCCAATGAAATTCAACAGCAAGTAGTAGAAAGAGAAATCCCATTTAAAGTTACTTTAGATATTATAAAATATTTGGGAATCTACCTGCCAAAACAAACCCAGGACCTGTATGATCATAACTACAAAACACTTTTCACACAAATAAAGTCAGATCTAACTAATTGGAAAAATATCAATTGCTCATGGCTGGGTCGAGCTAATATAATAAAAATGACAATTTTACCTAAATTAAATTATATATTTAGTGCCATACCAATTAATTTACCAAAAAACTACTTTAAAGAGTTAGAAAAAATAGTAACAAAATTCATCTGGAAGAATAAATGGTCCAGAATATCAAGAGAATTATTGAAAAAAAATGCTAGGGAAGGTGGACTAGCTTTACCAGATTTCAATCTGTACTATAAAGCAGCAGTCATCAAAACTACCTGGTACTGGCTTAGAAATAGAGAAGTGGATCAATGGAATAGATTAGGCACACGAGATTCAGAAGTCAATGACTACAGTAATGTATTGTTTGATAAACCCCCAGACCCTAGTTTTTGGGATAAGAACTCACTGTTCGACAAAAACTGCTGGGAAAACTGGAATATAGTATAGCAGAAACTGGACATAGACCATTATCTAACACCATATACCAAAATCAAGTCTAAATGGGTTCATTATCTAGGTATAAAGGTTGATACATGTAAGCAGTCTGCTAAAACAAGGAATAGTTTACCTATCAGACTTGTGGAGAGGGAATGACTTTATGACGAAACAGGAATTAGAGAACATTATAAAATGTAAAATGGATAATTTTGACTACATGAAATTGAAAAGTTTCTGTACAAATAAAGCCAATGTAACCAAGATTAAGAGGGAGGGGGGAAATTGGGAAAGAATCTTTACAACCTATGTCTCTGACAAAGGACTCATCTCTAAAATATACAGAGAATTGAGTCAAATGTATAAGAATACAAGTCATTCCCCAATTGATAAATGGTCAAAGGATATGAACAGGCAGTTTTCAGAGAAAGAAATTAAAGCTATCTATAAGCACATGAAGAAATGCTCTAATTCACTATTGATTAGAGAAATGCAAATCAAAACAACTCTGAGGTACCACATCTCACCAGTCAGATTGGCTAAGATGACAAAACAGGAAAATGACAAATGCTGGAGAGGATGTGGGCAAACTGGAACACTAATGCATTGTTGGTGGAGTTGTGAACTGATCCAGCCTTTCTGGAGAGCAATCTGGAATTATGCCCAAAGGGCTATAAATACTTTCATACCCTTTGATCCAGCAATACCACTCCTAGGGTTATATCCCAAAGAGATTATAGAAATGGGAGAAAGACCCATATGTACAAAAATTTTTATAGCAGCTCTTTTTGTGGTGGCAAAGAATTGGAAATTAAGGGGGTGCCCATCAATTGGGGAATGGCTGAACAAGTTGTGGTATATGCATGTTATGGAATACTATTGCGCCATAAGAAACAGGGAGCAGGCGGTCTTCATATTTACCTGGAGAGGCTTAAAAGAACTGATGCTGAGTGAGAAGAGTAGAACCAGGAGGAATTTGTACACAATTACAGACACAATGTATGTGTGATGACCAATTTTGATAGACTGGACTCTTCTCAACAATACAGGGATATAAGTCAATCCCAAAAGATGCATGATGGAGAGAAAAACGTGCATCCAGAGAAAGAACTAGAAAGAACTAAATTTATATCCAGGTGGAAGCAAAATACCTGATCTTTTTCGTTCTCTTATTTGATTTTATGTCCTCTTTACCATTTTTCATTCCAGCTGGTACAATCCATCCTTATAACCTGACCAACGTATAATGTGAAAGTATTTACAGATCCTATACTTGACTATAAGCCGCCATGGGGGGGAGGGGAAGGAGGGGGACAAAATGTGAAATTCAAGGAATTGTGGAATTGAATCCTGTAAACTAAAAGGAAACAAATTAATAAATTAAAGTTAAAAAAAAAAACTTAATCTATATTACCAACATTTTCTCCACCACTCTCGAAAGTTTAGATAGTGAAGCCCTGATTTGCAGTATTTGACAATTTCTGAAATATTGAATTAAATACATTGAAAATTTAACAATAGGCTCTCATGAACAGGCATGTGCTGTGGCTCCAGCATCCCTCTTAGATTTATGTCATCTACATAAAATGAGCATGCTACTTATGCCTTTACTCCAAGTCACTGATAAACAGAACAAGGCCAAGCACTGAATTTTGAAGTACTCCCCTAAAAACCTCCTGGCACAATGACATTGAACCATTTGCAACTACATGTTGGGTCCAGCCATTCAAAGAGTTCTGAATCCTTTTAATTCTATTACAATCTAATCTGTATCTCCCTATCTTCTTCAAAAGAATAGTAGGACATACGTTGTTCAAGTTTTGCCAAAATCTAGGTAAATTTACCAAGGTAAGGTCAAAATGGATGCAAGATCTAGACATAAAGGGAGATATCACAGGTAAATTAGAGCATTACATTGAACATATTATCTATCAGATTTATTCAGAGGAGAAGAATTTATGAATAAACAAGGGCTAGAGAGCAATGTGATATATAAAATGGTTAATTTTGATTACATTAAATTTAAAAGTTTTTGTACAAATAAAGCCAATGTATATTAGAAGAAAACAGAAAAGTAAGAAATAAATTTTTAGAGACAATTTCTCGGATAAAGGCCTTATATCTCAGATTTATAGAGAACTTTGTCAAATTTATAAGAACATGAATCATTCTCCAAATGATCAATGGTCAAAGGACATAGAAAGGCAGTTTTTAGAGGAAGAAATAAAAACTATATATAGTCATATAAAAAATCCTCTAAATCACTAATTGATTAGGGAAATGAGAATTAAAATAGCTTTGAGAAACCATCTTACACACCTATCAGATTGGCTAAAATGACAGAAGGGGGAAATGACAAATGTTGGAAGGCATGTGGAAAAATTGGGGCAATAATACATTGTTGGTGTAACTATGAACTTATCCAACAATTTTGGAAAGTAATCTGGAATTATGGCCAAAGAGTTATAAAACTGTGTATACCTTTTGACCTAATAATACCACTATTAGTTCTGCTTCTCAAGGTGACCAGGCAATCTATATGCTCTAAAATATTGTGATGGCAAAGAACTGGAAATTGAGGGGATGTTCATCAGCTGGGGAATGGTTAAATAAGGAGAGGCAAATAATTGTGATGGAATACTACTGAGCTGTAAGAAACACTAAGCAGGTTGACTTTAGGAAAACAAGGAAAGACTTGTATGAAATAATGAAGAATGAAATAAGCAGAGCCAAGAGAATGTTGTATACCGTAACAGCAATACTGTGCAAAGATTAAACGTGAATAGCTATTATAATTTATGTGAATATTCAAATCAACTACAATGGACCTATGAGGGAAGATGCTACCCACCTCCACAGAAAGAACTTACACAGGAACTTTGCATTGTATAGTTTTGTGTGTGTGTGTGTGTTTGTGTGTGAGTGTGTGTGTGTGTAATGTTGACCTTCCCTAGTGTGTGGTTGGGAGGGAAACAAGTTGGAGCTGAAATGCAACTAACTAACTAAATAAATAAAATCCAGGTAAATTTTCTCAGTCAAGTTACCTTCCCCTGCTAGTTTATTAATCCTGTCAAAAAAGGAAATGTGACTAGTCTGGCATGACTTGTTTTTGATGTTGTAATTTGTAATCACTGTAACCCATGCAAATATTTGCCAACCATCTCTATAGTGCTCTGTTTTAGAATTTTCTCAGGAATCAAAGTCAGGCTCATTAGCCTAGAGTTTGTAGATGCTGTTCTCTTCTATTTTATGAAAACTAGGATGATGTTTACACTTCTCCAATACTGTGAAATTGTTCCCATTTTCCATGGTCTTTCAAATATCACTGACCATCAGTCAGCAATCACACCTGACCATTCTTTCAGGACCCAATGATGTAGGTCATCCAGGTCAGGGGACTTGAATTCATCACAAGTAGCTAGGTGCCTTCTTACTCTCTTATCTATTTTGAGTATCAGTTCCCTGATAATTATTTTGATTCTACCCTTTCCCATGTCAAAGTCATTCTTCTTTGCAGCAACAACAGAAAAGATATAAACATTGAACAGTTCTTCTCTCAGTTGTCATTTATCAATCATCACCTACCCGAAGCATCAATACAGTTTCCTCTTTGATTTTCCCTCTTCTCCCAGTATATATAAAAAAATAAAAATAGCCAAATAAGTAAAAAAATTTTCTTTGTTATCCTAGACTTCCCTTACCAGCCATGCTTCCATTTTCCTTCTATTTCTTTTTAAATATAAGTTGATTTGTGAGTCCCTTATGCATCCACATTGGTCTGTTCAGTAAGGGTCAGAGGAAGAAGATAAGAGGAGAAGATGGTTATTCCCTGCTCAGGGTTATTGAAGTAGCTACTTGTTGACCTGAAAACAACAGAGTAGTCTGCTGTCTTCCTAAGGCATCTATTTAAGACATAATTCACAAACAGGAAGTTCATACTACCTATCAGTCATAACAGAGGTCCTCCCAAAATATACTACAACAGATGCCAGATACCCACTTCTGGTGATTTATAAGATACAAATGAAATTTCTAGAAGGAACCTAAAAACTCTTGCCAATGATTTTGAAGTCTTGAGGAAGAAATCAAAGAACACAGGGGCATGGTTGTGGTCATTTCACTATTGCCAATTGAATAAAAGAGTACAGAGAAAAAAAGGATGGAGATTAGTCTGTGCTTGAAACACAGAAAAAAAAAGTCATTAGGTTAAAGAAGGCCCAGGACATAGTCTTGAAGTATGTCTACAATTAATAGCTGGCACATAGATAATGATTAAGCAGGAAAGACTGAGAAGGATTAGCTATACAGGATAGCCAAGAAAGAAGTGTTACAGAAACCCAGGGAAGATAAAATATCTAGGAGCAGAGGTTGATCAACAGTGTTGAATTCTACAGAATGATTAGGCAGGACTAGGGATGGGGAAAGTTCATCGGATTTGGCAAATAAGGGATCACTGAGAACTTTGGAGAGAGCATTTTCAGTGATGTTGGTAGCCAAACTACAAGGGCTTAAGGAATGAGTAAGAGAAGAGGAAGTGTAGCTACTGCAAAGACAGCTTTTTCTATGAGTTTAGATAGGAAAGGAAGTAAATATACAGCATTATACTTTGATGCAATAGTGAAGTCCAGTGAAGTTTTCTTTTTCTTTTTTAAAAAATTAATTATTTTTAGTTTTCAACATTCACTTTTATAAATTTTTAAGTTCTAAATTGTCCCCCTCCCTTTTCTTCCCCTTCCCAAAAGAACATGCAATCCGATATAGGCTATACATATACAATCATATTAAACACATTTCCATATTAGTCATGTTGTAAAGAAGAATCAGAGCCAAAGGGAAAAACCATCAGAAACTTTTAAAAAGAGGGAAAAAAGTTTGTTTTGATCTGCATTCAGACTCCATAGCTCTTTCTCTAGATATGGATGGCATTTTCCGTCATGAGTCTTTTGGAATCATCTTAGATCATTGCATTGCTGAGAAGAGCTAAGTCTATCAAACCTGGTCATTGAACAATGCCGTTGTTACTATGTACAATGTTCTCCTGATTCTGCTTACTTCAGTGAAGTTTTCTTAAGGATGGGAGAGATGTGGGTCTATTATAAGGCAGCAAGGATAGAGAGAAGTTGAAGATCAGAGGGGAGGATGATTATGAGGTCAATATGTTGAAGAAGTGAAGAGATGGAATCAAAGGTATAAACAGAGGAGTGAGAACAAGAGCTACTTCATCAGAGATTGAAATAAAGAATTGTAGATGATGTCAAAGGGTTTTGAGATGTAAAGCAGAAGAAAGTGTTATGAAAAATAGACTATTTTCAGTTGTTTTTTTTTTGTTTGTTTTTTGGTGAGGCAATTGGAGTTAAGCGACTTACCCACAGTCACACAACTAGTGCCAACTGCCTGGCCAGAGGCTGAATTTGAACTCAGGTCCTCTTGACTTCAGCGTGGGTGCTTTATCTACTGTGCCGCCTAGCTGCCCCTAAATAGACTATTTTTTTTTAAGCAATCGGGGTTAAGTAACTTGCTTAAGGTTACATGGCCTTTTTCTGGGTGTGGTACTGAGTATCTGAGCCCAGATTTGATCCCCAGGTCATCCTGACACTGGAGCCGATGCTCTTACTCGCTGAGCCACCTGGCTGCCCCTAAGCAATTGCGGTTAAGTAACTTGCTCAAGGTTACACGGTCAGGTGTTTCTGGGTGGGTGCTAAGTGTCTGAGCCCGGGATTCGATCTCCAGGTCATCCCGACACTGGAGCCGGTGCTCTTACTCGCTGTGCTACCTGGCTGCCCCTAAATAGACTATTTTCTAAGGAAAGTCTGAATGGAAATTATCTGCTGAGGGATGAATGGGGAAGCAATGGTTTAGGAAGCTTGAGAAAGAAAGAGAAGGCTTGGAAAGCTTCTTTGGAGAACATAATAAAGAATTAATTGGGGAAAAATAAAGAAATTGCTTTGCCATGGTGAAGACCCAGTACAAATCAGATAAATTTGTAGTAGACTCAATTAGCAAGGTCATGTAACTTCCATCCAAACTGTTCAGCAGATTGTGGATAGGAGCAGAATAGGCAGATAGAGGGATAATCCAACTCTGGTTTTTGGTGAGGCATGAATAGTGAGAGGACAAAGGATGAGGGATCCAAGAATAGGCAGTGTCAAGTTGACCTGGTTGACTATAGGATCAAGATTAAGAAGGAAGGAAAGTTGGGAAAGAGTATCTGGGAGACCACTGAGAAGGGTAGGGACTAGAGGTCACAATGAGAACAAACAGGATAGCAGGACTGAGGCAGCGGGAGAGACAGAATGATAGGAGTCTATGAATAAATGGAGGAATTTCAGAGTTTGAGACTATGGAATTGGAACATGTAGATGATGATCAAGGATATGGCCTTCTCTGTGGTGTCGCTGAAGTAGATAAAGGTGTAAACTGAAGGATTTGATAAATTTCATGAACCAGTAGGCCATGGTGCTTTTATCTCACACTTGCCATAGGGAAGAGAGAGTTTCATCCATTGTAGCCTTTTGTATGTGCATTCTATTCTGATTCAGCAGCCATTTAAAATACTTTTTGTTACCATGTGTATCAGCAATGCCATGTTCACAATGCCTATGGAAATTACAGATATGCTGATATAATTATCCATCACAAAATACATCAGGCTTGCCATATGGGGGAATAAGCTAGAAAATTTATTAAAATACCAAAAGACTGAGTCCCAAAACCAGAAAGTGAAAGCCATCAGAGTAGTTATGAAATTGGCACAGGTAGGTAAAGTAGAAAGCACCCACATTCTCAAGCCTTTAAAACGGAACAGGCTACCTCAGGCAAAGGTCCTCCTCTCCCCACTCACAGCAACCACCCAGCGTCCAGGAAGCGTGCTCCCAGCAGCTCCGGCCCCTGGCAGTCATCAGCAGGAGTCCTTAGCAGAAATTCTGGCTGACTCAAAAAGGGCTTCGCGCTGCCTCCTGCCGCTGCCTCTGCTGCTGCTGCCGCTGTTGCCACCACTGCTAGCCACCGCAGGAACTCTAGCTTGGCTTCCGCTTCCTCTTGCTCCGCCCCTTTCTGCTATGTCAGCAAGTCCAATGGGGCATGGAAGATCTTTAAATCCCATAACCCTTACATTTGGCCCCAAGATCCTTCATGTCCCTTACTTGGCAAAAATACAGTAGGAATAACTGGTGTCAACAAAATTTCACAACAATTTAACAAGAATAGCACACAATAATCTTGTGGTAAGGGGTGAAGGTCTCTTCTTTCATGGCTACTTGCTGCTGAAATCGGATGTAGAGCTGTCCCTGTCCTAAGGGGTCCCATTTGAGAGGTCAGTTCTTAATATGCTTGATGCCAGGTCCAAGGGTGACACATCACAGCTGCAGACAGGGGGTGACATCCAACTTAAGCTATCAGGGATCTACAGGTGGAGGGTACCAAGCCTGCAGAAACAAATCTAGCAAACAAGGTGAACAGACAAAAAATCAAGAAGAAGCAAAGAGACAATAACCAGACTATTGTAGCCTCACTCACGGTAGAATAAATGAGTTAAGGGTACAATTTTGTAATCATCTTCTCCAGAATAAACAATAGTTACAGTGTTATCCCTCCCATGTGCTATAATCTCTGCAGCCTTTGGAACATCATCTGGCTTCCGTTTTACCCATACTTTAGCTCCTGATTTTATTCTATCAGTAGAACCAAATCCTTCAGTTCCTCTGACAGTTATTTTGGAAGGAGGGTCAGTTTTTACGAGTGGTATTGTTTTACAAGGAATGATAATCACTTGAACTATCCTATCATTTTTGTGAATCTGTATGGGCCCCTCACCTAAATTATGGAATGTTACAACAATTTCTCCTTGATAATTAGAATCTATTACTCCAGCCAATACATGTATTCCTTGAGCTGCTAATCCTGATTTGGGCAAAATCTGTCCAAAGTGATTTTTAGGGATTCTTATGCATATCCCAATGGAAATTTTTCTTATTTCTTTTCTGTCCAACCAAAAGTCCTCTAAACAATGTAAATCATACCCCACCGAACCAGGTGGTCCTGGGTACGGTGCTGGGACATCTGGCCTCAAGGTCCAATACTCAATATTTGGGATCTTGTGTGTTTGTTGTTTTCTAATTTGCAGATTGGGGGTCATCATTCTGGCTAGAGGTGTACTTCCTCCCAATGGTCTATTATTCAAATTACGTAAAGCCATGAACAAATTATCCTTCCAATGTTGATATGAATTATTGGAACTTAACTTCCTCAACTGTTCTTTCAGTAATCCATTCATTCTTTCAATTAACCCAGATGCTTCTGGATAATATGGAATATGATATATCCATTCTATATTGTTTAGTATACAATACTTTTTCATTTCATTGCCTTTGAAATGTGACCCATTGTCACTTTGAATCTGCATTGGGGTTCCATAATATAGACAAGTGTTTTTCTGGGTTGCATTCTTATAAGGACAAGCTACTAGTACACCTGAATAGGGGTCAACACAAGTACATATAAATCTGCATCTTTCATCCAGTGGTAGTGGACCAATATAATCTATTTGCCAGATTTGGGCTGGGACTTTTCCTCTTGCTATCTCTCCAGTTACTACCCGAGGAACAGTTCGCTCCTTTTCCAATTGATATATATGACATTCTTCTGCTATCTGTTTTAACAGTGAATGAGAGATACTAATACCTCGATCTTGTGCCCAGTGGTGTGTGGCCTGGACCCCCAAATGGCCTGCTGTTTGGTGGACCCATTTTTCTAATACCGGATCATCAGTTGTTGTCAAAGTAGGGACAATATGTTCAGTAGCAATCTTTGCCAGTTGATCAGCATGAGCATTGTACTCACGTTCTGGTGTGGTGGGGGCCACGTGAGCATCTACATGAAAAACTGACAAGTCAGTGACCAAAGACATGTTCCAGATATCTTCCCATAATTCTTTGCCCCAGACTTGTTTCCCATGAATTTCCCAATTTTCATTTTTCCACATGGGCATCCATGTAGCCAACCCATTAGCTACGCCCATGAATCAGTGAATATATGACACTGTCTTCCTTGTTCTATTTTGATGGCTTGATATACTGCCATAAGTTCAGCATATTGGCTACTTCCACCTATCCCAGTACTTTCCAAAGTCCTTCTAGTACATGGGTTATAGGCCACTGCTTTCCAATGTCTTTTTTGGCCCAAATATTTTGCTGTCCCATCAGTAAACCATGCATGTCTCTTTTGTTCCTCAGTTAATACATCATATCCCTCATTCCATTTTACAGTGGACTGTACCAACTGTTGCTTTGGCTCAGGGGGTGTGTCATTCCTCTCAATTTCTATGTTTGTTATAGATTCATGTAGAGCAGAGACTCCGCTTTTGCCTGTTTTCGCTCTATTTTGAATATACCACTTCCATTTGATTATACTAGCCTCTTGGGCACGTCCAATTCTGTGAGAAGCTGGGGTACTCATTACCCAGGTCATAATTGGGATTCCAGGTCTTCATATCACATCATGGCCCAGAGTCAGTTGTTCAGTCTCCACCAAAGCCCAATATGCAGCTAACAACTGCTTTTCAAAAGGTGTGTACTGGACTCCAGATGAAGGGAGTTTCCTACACCAAAATCCCAGAGGTACATTTCGGCTTTGTTGTTTTTGCCGTAAGCTCCAGTTTGCATAATCATCTTGTACAGTCACTTGCAATTCCACTGGACCATTTTGCATGGGCCACAAATCTAGGGCCAATTGTATGGCAGCCTTGGCTTCTTCAAAAGCTTTACTCTGCTCAAGTCCCCAATCGAATTCATATTTCTTCCGTGTGACTCTATATAAAGGTTTTAAAATCTGTCCCAAATGTGGAATGTGGTGCCTCCAGTATCCAAACAATCCTATGAACTTTTGGGCCTCCTTCTTATTGGTAGGGGTAGGAAAATCCTGAATCTTTTGTCGGGCTTGAGGAAGAATCTTCCGTAGCCCCTTGTTCCATTGTATACCCAAAAATTTCACATTTTGAGCTGGTCCTTGAACCTTTGCAGGGTTAATTTCCCACCCTTAACTTTTCATACACTCAATTAGAAGGGTCAAACTCTTTTCAACTTCTTTTGCATCTTTTTCCTGTATCATGATATCATCAATGTAGTGGGTAAGCTGTACACCAGGTAGCTTTAATTCATCCAACTGTTCAGCCACAATCCTGTGACAAATAGTGGGGCTATGTATGTACCCTTGTGGCAAGCGAGTAAAAGTATATTGTCTACCCTGCCAAGTGAAAGCGAATTGGTCCCCTTGTTTAGGGTCTATTGGGATGGTGAAGAAGGCATTTGCCAAGTCGATAACTGCATACCAAGTCCCATCATATGTCTGGATCCTTTCTATTAAGGTGATGGTATCTGGAACAGCAGCATACAAAGAAGGAGTCACCTTATTCAACTGTCTATAATCCACAGTCATTCTCCATGTCCCATCTGATTTTCTTACTGGCCAGACAGGATTATTCCATCTTGTGGTTGTAGGGACTAACACTCCTGCTTCAACATATTCCTTTATAGTAGTGGTAATTTCATCTTGCCCACCTGGCACACGATACTGTTTTAAAGTAATTACTTCAGAAGGTTCAGGTAAAGTGATTGGGTCCATTTTCAGTTTTCCCACTAAAACTGTATTAATTCCTATCTTCCTCACAGCAAATTGGTATCTCCCTTCAGATAAATTCAGAGTCATGCCTCTCAATACATCTATTCCAATGATGTATTCAGGAATGGCTACAACAACCACAGTATATTTTTTCTTAGGTAACTGCCCAATTTTCATTGTTATTTTAACTTGTCTGGCTGATATTTCAGTGCCTCCTAGACCTGTAATAGGAGTTCCATGTTTAAACTTATCAGGGTTTCCATAGATAAGTGTGGCCTCAGCCCCAGTATCAAGCAGTGCCCTAGTCACTGTAGTTGATCCATTCTTCCACTATATTGTTAAACCAATATGGGGTCTGCAATCTCTTCCACATATTTCTTTTATCTGGGCTGGGGCTTGGCCTATCTCCTATTCCCCCTGAAGGTGGGGCAAACTTGGATACAAAGATTCAGATTCAGAAATACCTGCAGGGGTGGTTCCTGTTTCCCTGTTCATTCTAATGCTAAGTACCTTTTCTTGGTACAGCTTATGCAGCTCTTCAGTTGGAATAACATCTATTCTTCTAAATAAAGTCCACCCCTGCTCTTAATAGAGCAGTAAACAGTTCCCTTCTTGTTGGTCTATTTTGTCTCTGAATCCTCTGGCTGTTTACTCTTCTCTCTTGAGGCAACTTGTCTTTTTCCCATTCCCCTAAATCGCTTAATTGTGAAATCTTATCCAGCACCTCTGAAAGAGGGTGCCCTATTTCTCCAATTAATAGAGTCAGAATTAGGTGTTTATATGCAGGAGGAGCCTTCTTCACTATGATATCTCTATGAGGAACTCCTAGGGGGGTATCATAATATGAATTTGCATCTCCAATCATGATATCAGTTTTCATTACCTCCTCCTTTAGCTTTCTAATACAGTCTCTAAGTGAGTACCAGGGTCTGTCTCCCCTAGGCGACATAGATTCAGTAGGATATTGCTTTTTGCATCCCTCTGCAGCTAAGGCTAGCAGATTAGTTTTGTTGTTTCCTCCTTGCATATGGTGATCCCTAAAAGCCTGGTGTACAAAAGGATTCTGACTAATACTTATGAATTTTAAATAGTCCTCATTGTCCAGTGTTATTCCTCTGGTGCCTTCATCAGTGATTCTTACTATCCAAGACACTAAAGACTCCCCCATTCTTTGGGTAAATCTACTCAATATATCAGTGATCTCCTGTTGAGTGAAATCCTCAATTATCTCCCTGGATTCTGTTTTGTCCCGGTGGTTCTCCTGTCTTCTTCTTAGTATGGGGAGAGCTTCTACATTAGAAGACTCCTCATCTAACCTTGCTCCATTCTCCTCACACACATTCTCCTGGAAGCTGTCAGGGCAACTCTGCCCAGCCTGTACAAAAGCTGCATGCACATTCCTTCTGCTAGTTTTTTGCTTCCTTTTAGCTGCATGAACAGTAGCTTGCTCCTGAACCACATGAGTCCCTCCAGTTTGCTCTTCTGAGTGCTGTGACACAGAAGAATCCTCAGGCAAACCAGCTGACACCCTAGCAATCCGAGCTCTTTCCTTCATCAGCTTATCCCTACTTTTACACATAAGGCGATAACTTGTTAGCAACACCCAGCCTCTCCTGCACACTCCTGCCAGTTCTTTGCCTGGTTCTATGGGTATTCCTTGCAAACATCTTTCTAAATCTCCGTGTTCTCCCTCTTTTAGCCTTGGTTCCCAGTTTTCACAGGGCCCCGTGCTTTTGGCCCATTCTCTGGCTAGAGAGGAATGAGGCAAATCCTCCCATCCTGGAATAGCCATTTCTCCCTCTAAAGCCCCACTGCTTCCAAATAGAGGCCTGACATTTTGTGATCCCATCCTTGTCGCCAAATGTATCAGCAATGCCATATTCACAATGCCTATGGAAATTACATATATGCTGATATAATTATCCATCACAAAATACATCAGGCTTGCCATATGGGGGAATAAGCTAGAAAATTTATTAAAATACCAAAAGACTGAGTCCCAAAACCAGAAAGTGAAAGCCATCAGAGTAGTTATGAAATTGGCAGAGGTAGATAAAGTAGAAAGCACCCACATTCTCAAGCCTTAAAACAGAACAGGCTACCTCAGGCAAAGGTCCTCCTCTCCCCACTCACAGCAACCACCCAGCGTCCAGGAAGCATGCTCCTAGCAGCTCCAGCCCCTGGCAGTCCTCAGCAGGAGTCCTTAGCAGAAATTCTGGCTGACTCAAAAAGGGCTTCGCGCTGCCTCCTGCCGCTGCCTCTGCTGCTGCTGCCGCTGTTGCCACCACTGCTAGCCACCACAGGAACTCTAGCTTGGCTTCTGCTTCCTCTTGCTCCACCCCTTCCTGCTACATCAGCAAGTCCAATGGGGCATGGAAGATCTTTAAATCCCATAACCCTTACACCATGTAGTAAACCAACAGGGGACAGTCAGATAATGCCTGCACTTGTTCTGAACTAGGTAGAGAAATGGACCCTCCATCATATATTTCCAGAATTAATTCATCAAGCATTCAGAAAAGAAAACAAAATCCCAAGACTCTAAAATGTTAGATAATTTTCCAACTGTCAGATAGTAAGCAAGATAGCATTAATGCCAAAGGAGGAAGCATGGTGTAATGGGAATGTAAATTTGAAGATCTTCCCTGCCCCTAGGCTAAAGTGCACCTGGGGCCTGGGGTAAGAGGCTTGTTTTTCAGTAGATACTTTTTTTTTTAACATCCTTTTAATTTTTTATTCAGATTTACTTTTATATTTTTTCTCTGTTCTCCAGTCTTTGTATTTCAAAGTTTCTTTTTTTATCCTTTTTTTCTTTATTAATTTCTTTGTTTCCTTTTAGTTTACAGGATTCAATTCCACAATTCTTCGAATTTCACATTTTGTCCCCCTCCCTCCCCTCCTCCCATGGTAGCTTATAGTCAAGTATAGGATCTGTAAATACTTTCACATTATACATTGGTCAGGTTATAAGGACGGATTGTACCAGCTGGAATGAAAAATGGTAAAGAGGACATAAAACCAAATAAGAGAACGAAAAAGATCAGGTATTTTGCTTCCACCTGGATATAAACTTAGTTCTTTCTAGTTCTTTCTCTGGATGCACATTTTTCTCTCCATCATGCATCTTTTGGGATTGACTTATATAACTGCATTGCTGAGAAGAGTCCAGTCTATCAAAGTTGGTCATCACACATACGTTGTGTCTGTAATTGTGTACAAATTTCTCCTGGTTCTACTCTTTTCACTCAGCATTAGTTCTTTTAATCCTCTCCAGGTAAATATTAAGACTGCCTGCTCCTCGTTTCTTATTGCACAATAGTATTCCATAACATGCATATACTACAACTTGTTCAGCCATTCCCCAATTGATGGGCACCCCCTTAATTTCCAATTCTTTGCCACCACAAAAAGAGCTGCTATAAACATTTTTGTACATATGGGTCTTTCTCCCATTTCTATGATCTCTTTGGGATATAACCCTAGGAGTGGTATTGCTGGATCAAAGGGTATGAAAGTATTTATAGCCCTTTGGGCATAATTCCAGATTGCTCTCCAGAAAGGCTGGATCAGTTCACAAGTCCACCAACAATGCATTAATGTTCCAGTTTGCCCACATCCTCTCCAGCATTTGTCATTTTCCTGTTTTGTCATCTTAGCCAATCTGACTGGTGAGATGTGGTACCTCAGAGTTGTTTTGATTTGCATTTCTCTAATCAATAGTGAATTAGAGCATTTCTCCATGCGCTTACAGATAGCTTTAATTTCTTTCTCTGAAAACTGCCTGTTCATATCCTTTGACCATTTATCAATTGGGGAATGGCTTGTATTCTTATACATTTGACTCAATTCTCTGTATATTTTAGAAATGAGTCCTTTGTCAGAGACATAGGTTGTAAAGATTCTTTCCCAATTTCCCACCTCCCTCTTAATCTTGGTTACATTGGCTTTGTTTGTACAGAAACTTTTCAATTTCATGTAGTCAAAATTATCCATTTTACATTTTACAATGTTCTCTAATTCTTGTTTAGTCATAAAGTCTTTCCCTCTCCACAAGTCTGATAGGTAAACTATTCCTTGTTTTAGGAGTCAGTAGATACTTATTGATTGGCCAGTGATTCAATAAGGTTGTTACATTCTCTGAGCCAGGAGAAGGCTATATAAGCCCTGATGTGTAGCTTTATTTTGGGGCTCACTTTGAGAAGTGTTCTGTGATTTGATGAAACTCTGGGCTAGCCATGGTCCAGAGCCCCCCGGCTTTGAAAAACCCAGATGTTGAAACCCAGATGTTGATTTGGTATGTATGTAATGGCTGGACAGTTTGGAAAGCTGTTTACTTGATATGTTTCTGTCTTTATAATTCTGCCTATATACTTTGAAGTTTGGGGTGCTGACCTTTTTCCCCTGAACGAGGTAAACGATATATGTTTGACTGATTAAAGTAAGCTTTTTAACCCATTTTGAGTTACTTTCCTTTATCAAAGCAGATCTAAGAACCTGTGTTGGCAGACACCCTGGGAATGCTGGGGTGCTTGCTGCTACACATGGTAATGGAAAATCATCATGGTAAGTCAAAATCAGGGGTTCTAGATTCAAATTCTGGATCTCCCATTTATTATCTATATGGCCTTGAACATGTCAAATACCTTTTCTTGGCCTTAGTTTCCTCATCTGTGAAATAAGGGAGTTGGACTAGATGATCTTTAAGTTCTAACTCTAAATCTAGAAACTCTTTCTAAAAGGCTTGTCTTTCTGGGGATGAGGCTAAGATAAACAATATGTGCCTACCTTGTTGGTAGTCAAGAGATTTTTGTAGATTAAAAACAACATGGAGACAAAACTTTTTAAAAAATGGTTTAAAATGTTGTTCACTAATTCTTGGCTCTTTTTAGTCTATGGACAAACATGGGTCTATCCATCACCTAAGTCTTCTGCTCTTCTAATGGACATAGAATATTTCTCATTCTCAAGTCCCTGAGACTTCACAAAAGGTAAGTAGTTTGTATTTTATCTTTCTTGATTTTGATACTTGATGAAATATGAAAAAGCAAGATGACACATGAAAGAAAAGGACAAAGATAACTAATTCAGAAATTAACTTAAAAAAAATAGTCCCCATCCCGGGCTCAGACACTTAGCACCCCCCCAAGAAACACCTGGCTGTGTAACCTTGAGCAAGTTACTTAACCCCAATTGCTTAGGGGCGTCCAGGTGGCTCAGTGAGTAAGAGCACCGGCTCCAGTGTCGGGATGACCTGGATCGAATCCCGGGCTCAGATACTCAGCACCACACCCAGAAATAACTGGCTGTGTAACCTTGAGCAAGTTACTTAATCCCGATTGCTTTAAAAAAAAAATAGTCCCCAAATTAGATTGTGTAATTAGCACTCAGTTTACGAGCCTTTGGTGGAATTATGTTTATGCAAACAAATTCCATTCACATAGCTTGAGAAGACTGATTGATTTTTATAGAGATATGATATTAGAAACTGGGGTTTGTGTAAACCTTATTCCTCTCTCTTGTGTTCAGTAGTTTTTCAAAATCAAGAAAACAAAGATACTTATATGCATAGGAGAATATGGTTTAGAAAAGCAGTAGCCAATGTTAATATAGTAGAAAGCTACAATACAGATTATCCCATGTTTTAAAGGGATAAACATTCCTTGAAGGAACACTGACACAACTGAGAGGTTTTAGGTTTTGTCCACTGGGATTTTCATGTTTTTGTGAAATACTCTACATGAGCAAGAAGCCAGACTAACTGGACTTGTTTCCTATTCTAAGTTTCTATGATTCCATGATGAATTTTAACTGTAATTTCCAATATTACCTCTTCTATGTGGGTACTCTCCCAAAGTATAATCTAGTCCTTCTATGCCTTAAGAGCTATTAATTTATACATTGCTCTAAAGTTTGCAAAGTAATTTATATACACTATGTCATTTACTCCTCAGAATGACCCTGTTAAATAGGTGCCACCTCTTGTTGTTTGTCCTTCAGAAAAGGACCAATGACACCATAGGTGACATCTTGACTTGTACATGAATTGTTTTTAAGTGAGGCAGAGTTTCAAAAAGTCATCAGTCTCATTCTCTCTTCCTGAGTCTTTGAAGTCCAGTGGCAGAACAAAAGTTGAGACGACTGGAGATGGCCCATGATGCAATGGATGACTTTGCCATCTTCAATGACTGACCAAGCTCAGGGAAACTGAAGCTCAGAGTGGTTAACCCAGAGCTGCCCAGCTATAAGTATCTAAGGCATTCAAACATTTGTTCAGCCATCACCAAACTTTCTGGTCTTCTTGATTCCAAGTTCAGCATTCTATTTGCCATACCGCAAGCCACTGCCTCTTTTTACGAGTGTCCTCTTAAGTTCCAGTCACTGAAAAAAGTCATCATCACATCATTCAGGGGCCAAACTGTATGGCAGTGAGCCTGTCCAAATTTTACTAAGCTGATCCTTGGAAGTCAAATAGTAGTGTCCCTTACAGAACTCACCTTCTAAGCCTTTGTAGCTAGGAAAGAGCTTATGGTTTGCTCTCATAGATGTTGCCTCCCTGCCACAAAGAGGCATCAGAATGGCATTTGAGTGTGGAAGAAGATGCCTCTTTACTTAGACAAAATTAAACCTACCATAACTTAAGATTCTGGGGTGATATAAATGTAGCCTTGTCCAAGACCAGAGGTAGGCTAGAAGGCTTTAGTTATAGCATATACACTTTCTATAAGAGTTAGTATGAAACAGTGGAATGTTGGATTTATAGTCAGAAAGACTAGGGCTTGAGTTTTGCTCCTGATATATCTGATATATGATCCTGAGAATGGGCACTAGGCCCATGTAAGTTACAGACAAGTGGATGTGGCAAAGTGTGTAAAAGTGCTGGACTTGGATTCAGCAAGACCTGAGTTCCAGTCCTGCCTCAGACTCTTACTAACTATGTGATCCTGGGCAAATCACTTAATCTCTTCCAGATTCCGTTTCCTCATCTGTAAAATGATGATAATAATAGCATCTTCCTCACAGGATTGTTAGAAGGATTAAAAGAGATAACACTTGTACAGTGCTTTACAAACCTTCAAGCATCTCTGTCCTCATTCTATGGGACTTCACTGTACATAATGATACTCTTTCATCATCCTAACTTCCTGGTTCCTCAATTTATTCATTTCCCATGACCTGCTCCTCCACCCCATTTCAACTACATTGACTGCCCCTTCTCAGTATTCTTTGCTGAATCTTCATCCAGGTTATGCCTGCTAATGGCATGTGTTCCCCAGGACCACATCTGGGGCTTTCTTCTCTTCTCCCTCTGGAGTGCTTCATTCAGTAATCTTAAGTGATTTTAACTCTCTTACATTCAATTATCATCTCTATGATGACAATTGCCTATTAGACATCTCATACTGGAAGTTCCATAGACACGTCTCAAACTGAGCTCATTATTTCCCCCCCAAATTCTCCTTCCTTTTGAACAAGAAGCAGCTGGGTATTGCACTGAAAGGAGTGCTGGGTCTGGAATCAGGAAGATCTGAATTCAAAACCACCCTTAGACACTTATTTTCTGTTTGGCCCTGAGGAAAGTCAATTAACCTCTGTCTACCTCAGTTTCCTCATCTGTAAAATGAGGATAATAATAGCAGTAATCTGTCAGGGTTGTTGTGAAGGTAAAAGAAGATAATATTTTAAAAGCATTTTGCAAACTTAAAGCACTTCATAAATGCTAGCTATTACTGTTGTTAACTTCCTTATTGCTGTTAAGTGGACCACCATCCTCCCATTTACCCAGGCTTGAAACTTAGGCATCACCCCAAATTCCCCACTCTTCCTCAACCCCTATACCCAATTTATCACCAAATCTTGTCAGTTTTATCTTCATAACCTCTCGAATAAGCCTACTTTTCTCCTCTGACACTGACACCACCATGGTACTGGCCCCCATTACCTCATGCCTAGACTATTTCAGTAACCTGCTGGTCAGTCTCCTTGGCTGAAGCCTTTACCCACTCCAGTCCAAAGTCATTCAGCTGTCAAATTAGTCTTCCCAAAATGCATGTCTAACCATGTCACATCCCGTCTCCCCCTACCACCTCCACCCCATTCAGTAAACTGCAGGGGTTTCCTATTCCCTCCAGGAAAAAAATATAAAATACTCTGGCATTCAAAGCCCTTTATAATCTGACCTCCTCTTTCCTTTTCTGTCTTCTTGGAGTGTAAGGTCTACTATCTATTATCCCTACCCCTCAACATACTCTTTGATCTGGTGACCTTGTTCTCCTTGCTGTTCCTTAAACAAGACCCTCCACCTCCAAACTCTATGTATTTTAGCTGGCTCTCTCTCATTTAAAATTCTCTCCCTCCTCATCTCTGCCTCCTCGCTTCCTTCAAGTTCCCATTAAAATCCCACCTTCTATAAGAAGTCTTCCCTTATCTCCCTTAATGCTACTACCTTCCCTCTGTTAAATCTCCAGTTTGTCTTGTATACTGCTTGTTTGAACATAGTTGTTTGTATGTTGTCCCTCTCATTAGACTGTGAGATCCTTGAGAGCAGAGATAGTCATTTGTCTTTCTTTTTGTCCTCCACTTAATAAATGTTTGTCAACTAAATGACATAGCCCCAAACTCCACTGATATGAATGAATAGATTAAAAAAAATCCTTCAAATTATTAGTTAAATTAATAAAAGCTTTTAAACTAATTTTCCCTCACTGAATTAAATGGTTAGGTAGCCACATGTTAATCTCTAGGTTTGAGTATTTGAATGACTGACAAAATTGATTCACTTAATTGTTTATTTTAGTATTGTATAGCTAATCCTTGGAATTTTTCTCCACACACTAACCAGTTTGACCAAATTAATTTGTTAACTCAGTCAAAATATTCTAACTAGTTTGCATTCCTAGGTACAGCCAAGGATAGTGGAAAAACAGGTCAGAGTAGTCATAAACTTGGCATTTAGCTTTTAAACTTAATATGCACGTACATATATCTGTATTATATACAGATGCATGTATGTGTGTGTGTATAGATATATATTCAGTTTGGCTTTAGGTATAGCTATGAAGGATGTATGGCCATCTAGGGGTAATAACATTTCTAAGTAAATTCAGATGAGTTTAGTTTGGAAAAATCTATCATCCTGTGTGTGTAAGGACATCTTGTCCTAGTACTTAAAAAAAAATCCCACAGTTGGGGTCCAGTCTGTCAGTTCCTACAGGTGTGAGAAATGTGCATAAACACACTGGAATGGGCCATATTTTAACTGTGTGGCGAGTTAGGTGTTTTCAAGGATCAAATAATTTAAAATGTTGTAGGCATGAAAACCATAATATGAGACAAACCTTTTTGAGATAGGAGTGGGAATGCAAAATTAAATAGTGGAGGTCACTGTTTGCTTTGCTAACTTGAAGGCAAGCATTTATTTTGAAATTCCCTGGCTCAGTTCTAGAGCACATTAACAACTGAAAAATCAGGATCTGCCCTGTTTTGAAAAAAGAATTGTGGAAAAAAGAACTGTTTTCCTATTAGCCATCAACTCTATGGTCTTAAAGCAGGGTGTTTTTGAAGGAAGGAAGGAAAGAAAGTTAAATCTAAACACAAGTCACTAAGTTTAGAAACTGAAAATGAGTAAGCATTGACTATATTTTCCACACAGTTATGTTTAAAGAAGAGAAAGTGGTTACATTTAGGTTGTACCTAAACATAGAGGCATTCAGTAGAATTTAAACTTTTAGCCAGCACAGAGTATTTTATTTTTACCTTCTTATCCCCAATAGTTGGCACATGGGGGGCACTTAATAGAAGTTTATTAGATTGAATTGAGTTAAAAAAACAATTCAAATGAGACTTTTTTTTTTCAAAAAAAGCAAAGGTGGAATTTGATTTAAAAAAAAAAACTTTTTCATTCCCTTCTATTTAACTTTGAAATATTAGATTACATGACAGCTTTACCATTTAAAAAAAATTTGATATCATAAAAACATAATACAAAGAAAGCTTCTAGGGTTTCTTGTCTAGTATAACCCAAGAACTTCTGAGACATTTTCAGTTGTATTCATAGTGGTTTTATATAGGGTTGTCAGTAAGGGTCAGCTTGGGTAAAACTGTGAGGCAGGGTAAATTTGTCTTCAGTGCTCTGTTTTGTTCCAAATGTCCCCTTTTGAAGCCCCTACTCACTCCTCCCAAGGTATTATCCAAGGTATCCTACCACAGTGCCTCACGTGCTTGGCCAATCCCTCATGTCTTATGACCATGACAACTTAATTTTACTGTGTCAAATTCCTTAAAAAACCTTTCCTCTGCTAGGCCAAATCTATTAAACTAATTCTAGCTAATACATTATTGACTAGTATTGCCTCAATAAAGTGCATTCCCCCTCCCCCTCGACTGGAATTTTATCATGGGACCATAATGATATAATTAAATTAGACAGATCTGTGGCATGGTGGCATGGTGGATAGAGTGTCAGGCCTGGATTCAGGAAGACTCATCTTACTCAGTTCAAATCTGGCTTCCTCAGCAAGTCACCTAGCCTTGTTTGCCTCAGTTCCTCTTTTGTAAAAATGAGCTGGAGAAGAAAATGGCAAGCCACTTTAGTATCTTTGCCAAGAAAACCCAAATGGGGTCATGAAGAGTTGGGCATGACTGAAAATGACTGAATGGTAACAACAACAGATTTCTACAGATTATTTCTATAGATAGATAGATATAGATACAGATGTCGATATAGACACAAATATAGATATAGCTATATGGGCACAGGGGCCTTTCCCAGTGATCCTGAAATCATGCCATGAAGGAAACTTCCAAGATGTCAGTTATTTGCATGTCAATAACATATGAACTTTCCCATAAAATTAATGCTAGACGTATACAGTGCAAACTTTGCAGCACACAAGGATCAATTCAGGATACTTACAGAGACTAGCTTCATGTGTACACTTGCCAAATGTGCCATTAACCTCTCCCATTGCTGATGCTGTATGATCACAGGAATCAATAACACCTGCCACTTGATGTACCTGTCATGCACTTATAGGGAGATGTCACATGGAGATTAGTTTCATTGACAAAGTAGGTGCTATATTAATTGTTGTTAGAAATATCTGGTTGAATTTGACTCATATTCAGGGAGCTCTTGCCTATTCTACTCCCCCAGATGACAGAGAACTTGGGCCAAATGAGCAGAAAAGTGTGCTGAAATAACTCATTTTACTAGGAGGACACCTTAATAAAGATGGCTTAGAATCTCTCTGTGTAAATTTTAGCCTCTATTTATAAAGCATTTTTATTTCCAAGATTCCCTACATTATACAGTGTGGGTTTCGAGCTACATATACCTACCCTTGAAAAATGCTACTGGGACTACCACATATTCCCTGTTCTGGAACAAAGCATGCAGTTTGGATCAGGTTCAGTCTTGGAAGATTTTACCTCTTATAAGATAAGCCTCCTTTTTTCCCCACTTATTGACTCAGTAAGTCCCCCACCTCCATCCCAGTGGTTGATATTACCTATGACTCACATCTATGGCTTTCTCCAAAAAGTAGAAATTTTAAAAAGGTATTCAACATAGCCTATATTGTTCATATAAGGTATGAGGCAGATAACTTCTGTTCACAAAAGGAGTATTAGATACAAGACATTCATAAGCATAGGCTAACAGACTAGGATTCAGCAACTTGACTTACAATTACTGGTACAATATGTTGGAAAGATCAGGATATAAAGCAGTTTTTAGGACTGCTAAAGAGGTATTCTGCACATCACCTCCATATTGTACTGTCTAAACCACTAGCAGTACGTGTGTGTTAGTAAGATGGCCAGGCTAGGAACAATCTTCTTGTCAGGGCTCATAGTCTCTCTTTCAGGAGCTTTCCCTGCCATAAGCTCATTTCTACCACTGTCTAAATGAATCATCTTCCTCACTGGACCCAAGACCTCCAGAACTATCACAATGACAAGGTTGCCTTCAAGCCTTCAAGGTCTGGTCACTTCCTCAGGAAAGGAAACACAAAATGGGAAAAACCAGCAGGGGTTCATTGATAAGTTCACCTGTTTGAATCTACTCTCCATGTGGGGCCAGCAGCTGGGTCAAGGGAAAGAACTCTCCTACCCCCTAAATCTTCCTAAAATGTTAAACTCAAAGTGAAGAGTACACTGCTTTCTACATGGAAGTCACAGCCAAGAGGGCTGAGGCCAAAATCACATCTTTTAACTGATATCATTACAATAAACCATGACAAACTAAAATGTAAATTTCTTTTTATTACTAGGCTACCACATGGCCAGAAGACCTCAAAATACCACCATGGTCCCTGGAGCCTGGAATGGAAACTGAGCATGTTCTCTGAGAAGGATGGCCTCAGTTTCATGTATATGATCATAGATTGTATTAGACTTAGAAGGAGACTTAGAGGTCATCTAGTCTAATCATTCATGTTATAGTCAAGGAGACTAGGGCCCAGGGAAACTAAGTGGTTTGCCAAGGATCATACAGGTATTAAGTGGCAGAGCTGGAATTTCAACCTTGTTTCTCTAGCTTCATAGCCAGGACTTTGTCAACTGCACTCCACATTTCCTTCCAGAACCTAAAATAAATGATCATTGACACACAGTATGGGATAATGTAGAAGAACCAGCCTTAGAAAAAAGATTCTAAAAGAGACAGGTGGGTGGCGCAGTGGATAGAGAGCTGTGTTTAGAATCAGGAAGACATAAGTTCAAATGTAGCCTCAGAAACTTTCAAGCTGTGTGACTTCAGGCAAGTCATTTAACCTGTCTACCACTGGAGAAGAAAATGGCAAACTACTCCATTACCTCTACCAAGAAAATCCCATGGGGGGGCGGCTAGGTGGCGTGGTAAAAAGCGCACTGGTGAAGAAAAATAGGGGGGTGGAGTCAAGATGGTGGAAGAGAAACAGGACTTCCACATGGCTCCCACTTCTACCTCCTCCAATTCATGTAAAAGGTGACTCTGAACAAACTTTGGAGGTACAGAACCCAAAAAATGACACAGAGAAGCTAACTTCCCACTGAGGACAGCCCAGTAGGCTAGCAGGAAGCGACCAGCCCAAAGCTCTGGATGCTGAGCCCAGTCCCACGCCAACCAGTAGTTTTAGCCTCAGGGTGGCCACAACCAGCTGGCACCTGGAGGGACTTCAGATCACCAGTAGCTGTGGCAGTTTCCAGAATTATCAATCCATAGATGCTAAGGACAAAGTGAGAGGTCAGTGCAGTATGGACTTTGTGAACCAGGAGTTTGGGAGTGTGATCAGGCCTTTACCCCCTGGAGGGAGAAGTGGCTGAGGCACTATGGCTGTGCAGCCACTGCCACATGGCTGCTTCAGAGCTCCGGGCCTCCAGATTGTAGGGGCACCAAGCGACCACTCTGAGGGGTAATTGCTCTTGCTTTAACCTGCTTGGATTTGGATTGAAGTCTAGGGTGGAGGTCCTGGGGTGTGTGACCAGTTTGCCAGAGTGTGGGGAGGCTTCAGAGAAGGCACCCAACTAATAGCTCCAGCAGCTGAGAAAACCCCAGAAATTTGGGACAAAACTCCCCCCTCTGGTAGCAGAGTTGTTCAAGTAATTGAGTGGCAACATGAGCAAACAAGGGAAGCAAGGCAAGCATGGTGGTCCAACTCTGGATTCCTTTTTTGGGGACAAAAAGGATCAAAGCATGGAAGAGGAGGAAGACAGTGAAGTCAGAACTCCTGCACTAGAAGCTTCCAAGAAAAGAATAAGCTGCTTATAGGCCATAGAGGACCTTAAGAAGGATTTTGAAAACCAAATAAGAGAAATGGAGGAAAAATTGGGAAGAGAAATAAGAATGATGCAAGAAAATCATGAAAAGAGAGTCAACAACCTGACTGAAGAAAATAATACCTTAAAAAATAGACTAACTCAAATGGCAAAAGAGGCTCAAAAAGGCAATGAGGAGAAAAATGCCTTAAAACGCCTAATTTGCCAGACAGAAAAAGAACCTCAAAAGCTCACTGAAGAGAATTCTTCCTTCAGAATTAGATTGGAGCAAATAGAAGCTAGTGACTTTATGAGAAATCAAGATACTATTAAACAGATCCAAACAAATGAAAAAATAGTTCCAGGAGAGATAATTTAAAAATTATTGGACTACCTGAAAGCCATGATCAAAAAAAGAACGTAGAAATCATCCTTCAAGAAATTCTCAAGGAAAATTTCCCTGATGTTTTAGAATCAGATGCCAAAATAGAGGTTGAAAGAATCCACCAATCACCTCTTGAAAAAGATCCCAAAAAGAAAACTTCTAGGAATATTATAGCCAGGCTCTGGAATTCTCCGATCAAGGAGAAAATATTACAAGCAGTCAGGAAGAAACAATTTGAATATTGTGGAAATGCAATCAGGACAACACAGGATCTAGCAGCTTCTACACTGAGAGGTGGAAGGGCTTGGAATATGATATTCCAGAGGTCAAAGAAGTTGGGATGAAAACCATGAATCACCTACCCAGCAAAAATGAGTATCATGTTTCAGGGGGAAATATGGTCATTCAGTGGAATAGAGCACTTTTCAAGCATTCTTTTTTTTTTTTTTTTATTAAGCAATCGGGGTTAAGTAACTTGCTCAAGGTTACACGGCCAGTTATTTCTGGGTGTGGTGCTGAGTATCCGAGCCCGGATTTGATCCAGGTCATCCCGACACTGGAGCTGGTGCTCCCACTCACTGAGCCATCTGGCCACCCCTAAGCAATTGGGGTTAAGTAACTTGCTCAAGGTTACACGGCCAGGTGTTTCTGGGTGGGTGCTAAGTGTCTGAGCCTGGGATTCAATCTCCAGGTCTTCTCAACACTGGAGCTGGTGCTCTTACTCACTGTGCTACCTGGCCACCCCACTTTCAAGCATTCTTGATGAAAAAATCAGAGTTGAATAGAAAATTTGACATTCAGATACAAGAAGCAAGAGAAGCATGAGAAGGTAAACAGGGAAAAGAAATCATAAGGAACTTATCAAAGTTGAACTACTTACATTCCTACATGGAAAAATGATAATTGTAACTTACGAAACTTTTCTCAGTATGAGAATAGTTGAAGGGAATAGAAATGTATACATACATATATATGTTTATATAGGAGGGTATATGGGCATATGAATACATATGTGAGTATGTGTATACATGTGTATACAGGTATACATAGACAGAGGGCACAGGACCAGTTGAATAGGAAGGGATGATACTTAAAAGGTGAAATTAAGAGGTGAGAGAGGAATATAATGAGAAGAGATGGGGAGAGACAGAATGGGGTAAACTATCTCATATAGAAGAGGCAAGGGAAAACTGTTACAATGGAGGGGAAGAACAGGAAGGCAAAAGGGAATGAGTCAACCTTATTCTCAATGAATTTGGCTTAGAGAGGGAATGTATACACACTAAATAGGGTATCTCACCCTCTAGGAGAGTAGGGAGAAGGGGATGGGAGGGGGATGATGGAAGGGAGGACAGGATGGGGGGTAGGGTAGTTGGAAGTACCCACTTTTGAAAACGGACAGGATCAAAGCAGAGAACAGAACAAGTGGGATGTGGGATAGGATGGAGGGAAACATAGTCAGTCTTTCACAATATATCCACTATAGAAATGTTTTGCATAGCTACACATGTACAACCCATATTGAATTGCTTATCTTCCCAGTAAGGGTGGGTGACAAGGGAGGTAGGGAAAGAATCTGGAATTCAAAGGTTTAAAATCAAATTTTTAAAAAATATGTATTATTATTATTTTACATGTAACTGGGAAATAAGATATACAGGCACTGGGGCATAGAGATCCACAATGCCCTACCAGAACTCCGGAGGGGGCATGGGGGAAGATATAGGAGGGAACATATTGGGGGAGGGGATCTTCAGTGGGATCGCTGTTTTGGGGTGGTAGGTAGGGGAAAAATGGGGAGAAGATTTGTAACTCAAAATCTTGTGGAAATGAATGATGCAAACTAAAAAAAAAAAAAACCAAAAAAACTAGAAAAGAAATAAGAAAAATAATAGCACCTACCTCCCAGGTTTGTTGTAAGGAGCATATGAAGTAAAAATTATAAAGCACTTAGCATGGTGCCCGGTACATTAAAAAAAAAAAGAAAAGAAAAGAGCACTGGCTCTGGAGTCAAGTGGACCTGAGTTCAAATCCAGCCTCAGACACCTAGCACCTAATAGTCATATGACCTTGGACAAGTCACTTAACTCCAATTGCCCTGCCTTCCCCCTCTCCCAAAAGGAAAAAAAACCACAAAAATCCATGGAGAGAGATCCACTGGATTATGGAGAGCTGGACAAAACTGAACAACAATTCTAATTCAAGGGCAGCTAGGTGGTATAGTGGATAGAGTGCTGGGCATGGAGTCAGGAAGACTCATCTTCCAGAATTCAAATTCAACCTCAGATCCTCACTAGTTGAGTGACCCTGGGCAAGTCACTTAATCCTGTTTGCCTCTGTTCCTCAATTGTAAAATGAGCTGGAGAAGGAAATGGCAAACCATGTCGGTAGCTTTGCAAAGAAAACCCCAAATGGGGTCACGAAGAATCGGACATGAATGAAAAATTACTGAACAAGAACAAGAAAAGGTTCAAGTCCTGCTGTTGAGTCACATGGGCTGTGACCCTGGGCAAATCGCTTGACCTCTGAATGCATCAGACAACACTTTAAAACTACAAAAATTATAGAATATTTGCAGATCTGCATAGGGAGGGGATGCAGCTCTGCAGTGGTTTTCTCATGAGATCTGGTCCCAAGTATGTGAGTAGTTTGACTCCTGTTTATGTATGCATATCTATATTATGTCTATGTGCACAATACTTATATGTATATTAACTTTTGGTTCAGATCTTGATTTTTTTATTGGTGTAGGGAGTTACTACACACTACAAAACTACACACTACATACTACACACACAAATACACATATACATATACATGTGTATAGCTCTATGTCTATATAGATATATTACCTATAATAGACATACAGATATAATAAGGAACTCCCTACAATACACACACACACACACACACACACAATATTACCTGTAGATGATTCTAAATTATATTAAAACAAAGCAAAATAAAACTCAACCAGAAATTAGTTGCTTTTTGGTAGGGGGCTGGCATATTTTGAGTACTGAATTCTACTTTTATGACAAAAAAATGACTCTGCATCTACACTTTTAATGTCTTCCCTCATTTCTGGGGTGGAGAGAATGCTGCAAGCAATTCTCTCTTCAGCAAGGGTGTGTGTGTGTGTGTGTGTGTGTGTGTGTGTAAACTCTGCCCTTCTTGATCTCTTCAGAGCAAGATGGAGAGAAACAAGTTAAATATTACTTAAATCTAGAGTTCATAAATATGAATAAAATCTAATGTTAAATCTTACTACACATTAAAGATCTACAAAGGAACATCAATGGCACTGCTTAATATATATTTTTTCTTTTTAATAGAAAAACTGCAATTTTCAAACCTTATAGAGTAGTACAAAGTTGTGAGAGCTTTAAGCAAGGCCTTGACTGCTACATCTCTGTATTCACTAAAGAGTAAAAAAGAAGAGCAGAGACATGACTAGAGGTTGGAATGATGACTGTTTCTGACAGTGTGATATTAAAGCCGTTAATATGTCTGCAAGTGCATTCCGGTGTGCTAATATAATATATTATTCCATCTATTAAAGAATCATAAAGGTTGCCTATATTTAAAGAAGATTTACATTCCAAACCACATTAGCTAGAATTCCATTCATGCACATTTCAGGCCAAATTTCCCTTAAAATAGAATTTAGCCAGGCTAATGAAAAAATAACTAAAAACCACAGAAAAAAACAAATGGAGGGGGAAGGGAGAAAAAATAGACGTATGCAGTGCCATAAAGCCTTTAACAATCTTTCCCATGAAAAATAATCTGTGAGAAAGGTATATTTATAAAGCATTGTTGTAAAAAAAATTCTGGGTTCCATTTGTTAGCCCTTGGTCTTCAGATAAACTATTTCTGCATAATATTGGATCTCTGTCCTCAATTCTTTTCATCAGTGAAAAGAGTCAAACTGCTCACACGCTTTGGGCCAGCTCTCATTTTTCAATTACCATGCTTTATTTCAAATTTGTTCTGACTTGAAACAAGAGTTACATTTGCAGCTCCGGAAAGCAAAGATGAAACTTTGTTCCTTCTTTTGTGTGGAGCTGTACAATTTATTTTTCTCTTGGCAACAGATTTTAAATCTCTCTGCCTTTCTCACTCTTTTTCTTCTTCTTCATGGGAACTGTTTGGTGAGTGCCGACACTGGAGCTGACAAAGCTTTGTGGGTTTTTTTTTCCTTTGCCTGGTTTCTGTGTCTGTGTGTGCAGGCATGCATTCATTAACGTAATTCCTCAACATTCAACAAGAGCGCATCATAAACCAGGGAGAAAAAAAAAGACTCATAAATATTTAGATCCTCCACCTACCTTCCAAACTCTAGAGAAAAAGAGTATTTAGTAAGGACTTGGTCTCAGTTCATCTACATGTGAATGGAGAAGCAGGACAAAAGGATGAAAAGGTGATGGAAACTCGAATACAAACCCTATAGTCTCCAGGGGGTCATTCATCTTGTTCTTGTCAATACAATCCCAGTCTTACTGCTTGGCTGTTTTCTGCGCATGACCAAACAGGGCAGTTTTTCAAAGACCATGTGTGCTTTCTTCTATCATGTAATCTTTTTAGAGGATGAGAAAAATGCTTTAAAATTTAAATTTAACTGACTTCGTCCATCTACTTAGGTGCTGCTTCTGTACTTAGTGAATTATATAAATTTTGAAGATATAAATGTATAAAAATCACATTTTCTCATGCTAATATCTTATAGAAATGTTTTCTTGAAGTTGGACTCCCAAACTTTCATTTCAAAGGGAGATGATAGGAATGGGAAATCTAAGAAAATATCAGAATAGAAAAGAACAGAAAAGGTTTTTTTCTAAGTCTGCTTTCACTGATGTCTGACTAGCACCAGGAATACAGACCATGGACACATTGCTTTAGGGAGAGAAAACTGAGTGGTATAGTCTTATTTAGTAAGAAATGGAAAGAAAAATTAAATATATTTTCATAATTGCCCACTTTAATAATATAAGGATGTTAGTCAACTAGATATGGTTTTAAAGGTTGGTGCTTTTTGCAGAATTGATCTTAATAAATGCTAAATGAGTGAATTGATACGAAAACTTTCAGATGCTTGGTAGCATTTTACAATGCTTGCATGCAATAAAAACATGAATCTTATACAGAAATAGTCTACCAAATAATTAGATATGCAGCACTTGATAACAGAACTGATAAACTCTGTTGAGACAAAAACTTGAGTTTCCTCAGTGAGTATAGGAATACTTGCATTAAATTGATATGTTTTTCATCTTGAGGTTTTAATGAAGACCTAATAATTACTATTATTATAACAAAGTTGCTCTTTGATCACAAAGGCCATTTGCAAACCTAAGATATGTGTGTACAAACATATTTAAATAAAAGTGTACTAATTGCAATATTATCAGTAACATTCTGGTAATACAAATTAAATTAAGAGGGAAAATGTCTGTAAGTGGGGGGAGGAGAATCCCAAATCTTATCCAATGGCTTATTTATTTCAAGCTGTATTTGATATTGTACAATTGTAATATAACTAAAGAATTTGGACAGTCCCTTGGAGTTTGTTGTTGTGGAATCTGAGATATAATTTTTAGTTTTCTATAAGAAGGGCAAGTACCATGAGACAAATGTTATCTGTGAAACTATATGACTGTGACATCCTTCTCTGGTTTTCCTAGTAACTTAACCCTTTGGGCCCAAGATGTACCTATATTATATCTAATTTCATGCTCTAGCATTATAATGAGATTTTGTGTATTACCTCTTCATTACAATGCTATTCGAATTAAATTAAGGAAGCAGGATTACAAGATTTATGAATTTCCTATATAGGAATTGGAGAGATACAGACACTCTATTGTGATACTCTTCAGCATAAAAGATATAAGGTTCTACACATTAACAGAAGGATGAATATTAATTCCTTTCCACTCAGCTGAGTAATTTATTGGAACCTACTAGATTATGGAAGCTCTTTTTGCATCTGAGGATCAAGACAGAGAAAGTAAACTCAGAATTAACTAGCATGTGATTATTTCCCTAGCTCTCCCCATGGGCCTCATATCTGATTTATGAAGGAGAAAAGAAGCTACTGTCGTACTGGGTTTGGCCTATTTCTCCAACTTACTCTTGCAGTTGTGGGTGGTTATAACTTTGGGTTCTACAGATAACCATGTGGGGCTGTATTCTTACTACTATGCCTCGAGGACCCCTCAATGTTCTTCCAATTAACAATAAGCCAGTAGAAACAATTATCTCTTTTCAAAGAAATCCACTAAACCAACATAGTATAAAGAGTAGCTACAAAATACTGCCTCCATAAACCTGGGCACATTTTTCCATAAATATACATAGCATTTATGGGAAAAATAGGTTCAAACTGAGAGCATGTTCATGGGGATGAGGAGGGGGAGGGAGAATGTGGGGAACAGAAAATCTTGGAAGAGGGAACTGACCTAATAGAAAGTGGTTACTCAGATCACCAAGTTCTGAGGTCTACCCTGATCTGAGCCTTAAAGGGGCTTTTGAGAAAAAGTGAGAAGCCAGTGTAAGCAAGAAGATTCCAGAGAGGAACCATTACAAGCTGAAAGGGATAGGGCTAGCCCAGAAACAGTGATGTGCCTGACCTGGGAATAATGAATGTAGTTAGAGCAATGACAACCACCACCATAACCTCCATGAAAGTTAGGAAACATTTTCCCAAAAGATATTAAAACTGTCCTCAAGATTTAACTGTCTCAGGGAACAACAGCAAGGCCATTGATTCAGCTTTTATAGTAGTCTGGATTTGCAAAACAAACAAGAAACAATGAGAAACTAATGCTCATCACTTAGGCCTTGGACAACAGACCAATTGCATGAACAACATTGGGAAATTTGTTCAACTCAATCAGTGCTTCTTCCTGGATGAACATCTACTCTCTAATCTAAATGTCCTTCCCTTACTATGGCTAAGTAAACTTTTTGTTTATTGATGGATGGATTACAAGTCTGAGTTATTCCAATATAGGAACTAAATTGCCAGACCCAGTTCATGATGATGGGTCTAGTCTGGGTGAGACTTACATGCTAGAGAACATTGAATTGCTGAATTAATCTTGAGTCAAGGGAAAAATTAGTAACATCCTTCCCCCACCCCCACTTTTCTCTTTTTTCAGGGGAGAAGCTGAATGTTCTTTTGGGTCATTTACATCCCTCAATACAAACCAGGATGTTTCAAAGATAGCTGGGGTGGAGGCCACCTGGGGAAGTTTCAGACTTTTCCTAAAAGTTTACTTTTCACTTTTAAGTCATTAAAATATGACATAGCCTGTTGGTCAACAAAACACTAAACCATTTGCTATATTTCAAATAATGTGAAAATACAGAGATGAAAATTGAGAAGAAAGACTCTCTTTGTGGAGATGAGAGACGTTTTCAGCTAGAGCTTGACTGGTGACTGGTGCCAACAGAAGCAAAGTTTATAGACTAGTGTTTTTACTTTCATTAGGTCATAGAAATATGGGACCATCCTTAGATCTGTTTTCTGTCCCTTTTGTGAGAGAAATTAGGAGCTCACAAAGCCCATAAGCAAGGGTTGAGTAGCTCATCTTTATCTCAGAGGCTTGGGTAGTTGGTCATTTTTGCAAACTACCAATGGCACCTCAAAAGAAACTAACCTCTGGAAAAGGAAGTGGAGAAGGAGGTCAAAATGCACTACACAGTGCAAATGTGTAGTGGCCTAATAGAAAGGGCTTCAAGTAAGCATGTAACACTGCTCTGGCAAATAATGTCACCATGCCTAAACTCATTCACAAACTCCTTAATAGTTGGTCTTCTTTAGAAGAAAATGATACACTCACCTAGAAATCAATGTTCAAAACATTCAAAGAGAAAGTAACATATTCTCTGGGCTGTTCTATGAAGAAAGGGAAGTTTATGAGGTAGGAGCTAAGCATCACTGCATGATTGGATACAGGGTTTTGAACAGTTTACTTGTGGAAGTATAGAAATCCACCAATTACTGTGATCTCAGAAGACCCAGGCACTTCCATGTTGAGAAATTTTCCTATCATTATGCCATAATGTATGACCAAGTTATTGATCTGTTGGAGAGGATTAAAGAGTTTGAGTCATTAGAAAAAGGCAGATGACACCACACAGGAAATATTTTGTGACTGTTAAAAGAATAAAACATGCCTATGGACCTATGTATAAAAATAGCCATTCCTGCAGTGAATCAGTCCAGCAGTGGAGGATTCCAGAATTGAAACCAGGTTTCTGGGAAAAAATTGCCCTTGAGGTAAGTTCTACCTCTCTTCCCACCATTGACTATGTTATGTCATCAGGGAGACTGAACCAGCACTGAAAGTGCAAATCTCTTAGATTACAGAGACTCAATCAATAGCAGACAAGACATTAAGCCAAGAGAAGAACGACACACAAAGAACAAATAGATGCTAAAAGACAGTGACCAGAAGAGGAAGGTAGGTTCAAAGAGCATGGCTCCTTGAGCCAGAGATCAATATAGACTTAAGACTTCCAAGCCAAAAGTTGTGAGTGATCCCTTTGCCACACATGCATCCTATACCTTGTGCCCCATTACCATTATACTCATTCTTCTCATGAACCTGGGAGATTGTGCCATGGGCTTTCTGCGGTAACGTTTAGTACTAACTGTTCTTAGTGTTAATCATTTAGTTGTTTCTGTCATGTCTGATTTTTTTGTGACTTCATTTGGGGTTTTCTTAGCAAAGATACTGGAGTGGTTTGCCATTTTCTTCTCCAACTCATTTTACAAATGAGACAGGCAAACAAGTGACTTGTCCAGGGTCACCTAGCTAGTAAGTGTCTGAGGCCTGATTTGCACTAAGGTCTTCTTGACTGCAGGACCAGCACTATAGCCACTGTACCATCTAGTTGTCCCATTCTTACTATACTATCTTAAGTACCTTGGTTACGTAATAATTGTCTCTTTTCACTGATTTTTACTGGAAAACAGTGGTGCTCATGAATGACACTCTTTAAAATCTGTCCCTCATAGATTTTCCTAGAAACCCAAGAGCAGCAGTCAGCCATCCTCTGGCAACTCTAATTTTTGAGTGCAAGTGCCTAGTTGGGGGAGTTGACCCAGAGGGATGAGTACTCTTAAACGCTAGACATGTGCCTTTTATACCATTAAACCCTCCTCCCCTGCCAAAAAATGCCTTAAGAAATTATGTATCCAATCAAACAATGTGTTCTACAAACCTCATGGATTTATAACAACTATCTTGGTCCTAAATTCTAACATGATTAGTATGTTTTGTTTTATAATTGTAAATGTGGGACAGCTAGATAGCACAGTGGATAGAACACTGGTCCTGGAGTCAGGGGGCCTTGACTTCAAATTCAACCTTACTCAGAAACTTGATACTTGCTAGCTGTGTGACCCTGGGCCTCATACACACACAAAAATTGTAAATGGCTCCTAAATAAAAGGAGTTATATAGCTATCACGTCCAGTGTTCAAATCTAATCAACACTTTGTGGGTCCTCCTAGTGTGAAAGGGTGGTATATGTTGGAAATTAAAGTCCTGGAGGAGAGAAACTCATTCTTCCTTCCTTCTCACCAAGGACAATTCTATCTCTGAGTTTTTTCAGGATTGGGTTTTATCCAATGCTTCATTCACTAGTACTGAAATGCAAAATTCCTTGAAATGCCAAATTCCAAAATGGTTGGCTGATATCCATAAATATATACATAACGATTCAGTCAATCATGAGATATTTCTTGAGTGGCACTATCTGCTTCCATTCAGTGATCCAAAGCCATGATTCTTTCAGACTGACTAAGGACTTGGTCATACTTATTTTATATTTCATTGGTTCCTATGAAATGTCTGGGACTTTTGTGATTGAAATAAAAACCCCAACCACTATGTGCATAAAAATCAAGGCTGAGATAACTGTATTAACATAAAAGATAAATAATAATTATAAATTCCAAATTGTGCACACTGTATAAGAAAAAAAGTTACATTAAAATATCAGCAAAGTGTTATAACCAGAAAAGTCAATTATATTCTTATTAGAAGGAGTTTCTTATAGAAGATACATAGGTCACAGTATATCCACCAATGTTAAATATGCATAAACTAAGTACATTCAAAAAAATCCTCTAACAATAAGCTACGATATAAAAGTAATTATTACTTCTTAGAAGACTTGAGGACTCTGCTACTGCCTATCTCTGTGACATTAGGCAGGTAATTTCCACCCATCTGGGTCCCAGTTTTGTCAGTTACAAAATAAGGGGATCAGACCAGATAACTGTCCCTTCTAGTATAAAATCTATGTTGGTTTGAATGGAGAAGTTACTGTCTTGGGAGGAAATGTCTGTCCTGACAATGACTAAAAAGATGGAAGAAAGGCATCAGGTAAACTTTACTTCACTGGGTATTGGCAGGGGTGTGTGTGTGAGGGCTTTGGAGGGCCACAGCTCAGAGGAGGGAGCTCTCAGAGAGGGAGCTATTGAAAGGGTATGGTCTGTACTATTTTCTGAATTCAGAGGTTATAACTCTACTTTGAAGGAATCTGCTGGGATGGGGGAGGGGAAAGCTGAATTTGCATCATTAGACTGCAGTCATTGTACTACAATTCCATATTGCTTATAAAAATAATTTGTGTAAAAAGTTACAGAGGAAAAAAGTCAAAACCTTGATTATCAGTGTTGCTCTAATTTGAATTGAAACTGTTGTGTCTGTTTTTTCCCATAACGGCACCATATAATGTTTATATATTATATTATTGCATTTCTACCAGTTGTAATGGAAAGGGGTGTTGATGGGAGGGTGTGTTCTATTATATATGCCTGTAAAATATGTCAACTGTGAAGCCATACTGGGAGTTACTTAATTAGGATAGTACTGAATAAGCAGATTAATTTACAAAGAATCATCATTTTTATTATACTGGTTTGGTCCAACTATGAACAATTAATATTTCTCCAACTATTTGAATTTGACTTTGTTTTATAATTACATTTATATAGTTCCTGGGTTTGTCTTGGCTGGTATACTCCCAGGTATTTTGTATTGTCTATTGTTATTTCACTTTTACATAATATTTTATTTTCCCCTAATTACATATAAAAACAATTTTAAATACTTAAGAAAAAATTTTTAGTTTCAAATTCTCTCCCTTCCTTCCCTCCCCCATCCTTGAGACAGTAAGCAATCAGATATAGGTTATACATGTGCAATAATGTAAAATGTGTTTCCATATAAGTCATTTTGTAAAAGAAAACTTAAACCCCAACATCAAGAAAAAAGAAAGTGAAAAATAGTATGCTTCAGTCTGTATTCAGACTCCATGAGTTCTTTCTCTTCAGGTGGATAATATTTGTCATCATGAGTTCTTTGGGGTCATTCACAGTTGTTCATCATACAATATTGCTATTACTATGTACAATGTTTTTCTGGTTTTGCTCATTTCAATCTGCTTCAGTTCACGTAAGTCCTTCCAGGTTTTTCTGAAGCCATTTTGCTTATCATCTCTTATAACACAATAGTATTCCATTATAATCATATACCACAATTCGTTCAGCCATTCTCCAACTAATGGGCAACCCCCTTAATTTCCAATTCTTAGCCATCACAAAAGGAGATACTATAAATACCCTTGTACAAATAGGTGCTTCCTCCCACCCCCTTTTTTTATTCCCTTTGGGATACAGACCAAGTAGTGGTATTGCTAGATCAACGGCTATGCAGTTTTATAGCTCTTTGGCATAGTTCCAAATTGCTTTCCAGAATGGTTAAATCAGTTCACAACTCCACTACCAGTGTATTAGTGTCCCAGTTCTCCCACATCCCCTCCAACATTTATCACTTTCCCTTTTTGTCATATTAGCCAATCTTATAGGTATGAGGTGGTACCTCAGAGTTGGTTTTTTTTTCAAATGCTTTATTAACTTCTGATTTACATCATTCATTTCCACCAGATTTTGAGTTACAAATTTTCTCCCTGTTTTTCCCTTACCCACCGCCCCAAAATAGAAGTCCCACAGGATATCCCCTCCTCCAATCTGCTCTTTCCCATATTTTCTCTCATACCCCTTTTGACTTTTCCAGTGGATCTCTATGCCCCAGTGCCTGTATATCTTATTTCCCAATTACATGTAAAATAGTATTAATAATAGTATATATATTTGAGTATTTGATTTTAAAACTTTGAATTCCAGATTCATTTCCTTCCTCCCTTGTCACCCACCCTTACTGGGAAGATAAGCAGTTCAGTATAGGTTGTACATGTGTGGCTAATGCCAAACAATAACATAGTAAATATATTGTAAAAGACTTATTGTAAAAGACTGTAAAAGACCATATTTCCCTCCCTCCTATCCCACCTCCCACTTGTTCTATTCTCTGCTTTGATCTTGTCCCTTTACAAAAGTGAGTGCTTCCAACTTCCCTCCCCCCTAGCCTGCCCTCCCTTCCATCATCCCCCCTCTCATCCCCTTCCCCCCTACTCTCCTAGAGGGTGAGATACCCTATTTAGTGTGTATTTCATTCCCTCCCCAAGCCAAATTCAATAGGAATAAGGTTGACCCATTCCCTTTTACCTTCCTGTTCTTCCCCTCCATTGTAACCATTTTCCCTTGCCTTTTCTGTATGAGATAGTTTACCCCATTCTGTATCTCCCCATCTCCTCTCATTATATTCCTCTCTCACCTCTTAATTTCACCTTTTAAGTATCATCCCTTCCTGTTAAATTGGTCCTGTGCCCTCTATCTATGTATACTTGTAAACATACATTCACATTTGTATTCATATACCCATATACCCTCATATATATATTTCTATTCCCTTCAACTACTGAGAAAAGTTTCATAAGTTACAATTATCATTTTTCCATGTAGTAATGTTAATATTTCAACTTTGATAAGTTCCTTATGATTCTTTTTCCCTGTTTACCTTCTCATGCTTCTCTTGCTTCTTGTATATGAATGTCAAATTTTCTGTTCAACTCTGGTTTTGTCAGCAAGAATGCTTGAAAGTCCTCTATTCCACTGAATGACCATATTTTCCCCTGAAACATGATACTCAGTTTTGCTGGGTAGGTGATTCTTGGTTTTAATCCTAGCTCCTTTGACCTCTAGAATATCATATTCTAAGCCCTTCCAACCCTCAGTGTAGAAGCTGCCAGATCCTGCGTTATCCTGATTGTGTTTCCACAATATTCAAATTGTTTCTTCCTGGCTGCTTGTAATATTCTCTCCTTAATCTGGGAATTCCAGAGCCTGGCTATAATATTCCTAGGAGTTTTCTTCTTGGGATCTTTTTCAAGAGGTGATCAGTGGATTCTTTCAACCTCTATTTTGCCCTCTGGTTCTAAAACATCAGGGTAGTTTTCTGTGAGAACTTCATGGAGGATGATTTCTAGGTTTTACTTTGATCATGGATTTCAAGTAGTCCAATAATTTTTAAATTATCTCTCCTGGATCTATTTTCCAGGTCAGTGGTTTTTCCCATGAGATATTTCACACTGCCTTCTATTCTTTCATTTGTTTGGATCTGTTTAACAGCATCTTGATTTCTCATAAAGTTATAAGCTTCCATTTGCTCCAGTCTAATTCTGAAGCAATGATTCTCCTCATTAAACTTTTGAGATTCTTTTTCCATCTTTCTTTTTCTAATTTGCTTATAGTTTCACCCTTTATGTCTCAATCATGTACCCATTTTGACCTTATCTTGGTATATGGTATAAGATGTTGGTCTATACCTAGTTTCTGCCATACTATTTTCCAATTTGCCTAGCAATTTTTGTCAAATAGTGAGTTCTCCTGCCAGAAGCTGGAGTCTTTGGGTTTATCAATCAGTAGAATATTATAGGCATTGATTAGTGTGTCTTGTGTACCTAACCTATTTCACTGATCCACCATTCCATTTCTTAGCTAGTACACCAAATACTTTTGATGATTGTTACTTAGTAATTTTAGACCTGGTAGGGATAGGCCACCTTCCTTTGCAGTTTTCCCCCATTAACTCCATTGATATTCTTGAGCTTTTATTCTTCCACATGAATTTTATTATTTTTTTTCTAGTTGTATAAAATAATTTTGGTAGTGACTAGTATGACACTGAATAAGTAAATTAACTTAGGAAGAACTGTCATTTTTATCTTATTATCTTTGCCTATCCATGAGCAATTGATATTTTTCCAATTATTTAGATCTGACTTTATTTGTGTGAAAAGTGGATAAAGTTCTGAAAAGTTACAAGTATCTTCTCATGTAGTAATATAAACATTAACCTTATTGAATCTATACTTTCCCTTTCCTGTTGACTTTTTTTTGTTTCTCTTGAGTCTTGTATTGGAAGATCAAATTTTTTGTTCAGCTGTTTTTTTTTTCTTTAGGAATGCTTGAAAGTACTCTATTTCATTAAATATCCATCTCCCTCTTGTTCCCCTTTCCCCTGCCCCGCAAAGGATCATACTCAGTTAAGCTGGGTAGGTGAGTCTTGGTTGTAATTCTAGTTCCTTTGCCTTCAGGAATATCATATTCCAAGTTCTCTGATCTTTTAATATATAAATTGCTAAATCTTTTGTAATCCTGACTGTGCAACATAATATTTGAATTGTTCTTTGTGGCTGCTTGCTGTCTTTTCTTTTTGACCTGAGAGCTTTAAAATGGCTATAATATTCCTGGGAATTTTCATTTTAAGATCTCTTTCATGAGCTGATTGGTAGATTGTTTTCATTTTTATTTTACACTCCAGTTCTAGGATATCAGGGAAGTTTTCTTTGATAATTTCTTAAAATATGATATCCAGGATCTTTTTTTTGGTCATGGTTTTCAAATAGTCCAATAATTCTTAAATTTTCTCTCCTAGATCTATTTTCCAGGTAACTTGTTTTTTTCAATGAGATAGTTCATATTTTCTTCTACATTTTCATTCCTTTTTTGTTTTATTGCTTGTTAATGTCTCATGGAGTCATTAGCTTACACTTGTCCATTTCTAATTTTTAAGGAATTATCTTCTTCAGTGAGCTTTTGTGCTTTCTTTTCCATTTAGCCAATTCTATTTCTTAAGGAGTTGTTTTCTTTAGTGAATTTTTGGTATATCTTTCCCCATTTTCTGGTGCTAATTTTACTAGGTTGTTGACTCTTTTTTAATGATTTTCTTGCATTACTCTCATTTCTTTTCCCAATTTTTTTTCTTCCTCTCTTATTTGATTTTTTAAATACTTTTTGACCTTTTCTAGTTCTTTTAGGGCATAACACCAATTCATTTGTTTTTGAGGCTTTACATGTAGCTGTTTTGATACATCATATTCACAATATCCACATATTGTCATCTTCTAAGTTTGTGCCTTGATCTTCCCTGTAACCATAATTACTTTTTATGGTCTAGATCTTTTGGTTTTTGTTCATTTTTATGCCTATTTTGTAACTTTTTACTTTATGTAAAAGTTGGGCTCTCCTCAAGTTGAGAAGGTATTATCCCTAGCTTCTTGTGCTGGGGTTCAAGGCCTTGCTGATGACCTACACTGGGGGCGGGGTCTCATTGCTTGCTTGCTCTGGGGGCATAGACTCATTGTTGGCTTACACTGAGGGTGGGGCCTTGCATTTGGCTTGTACCAGGGGCTAGACTTCACTACTAGTTTGCCTGAGGCTCAGAGGTATGATGCTGGCTTGCACTGGGTCCTCACTGGTGGTCAGGGTTCAGAGACTTGCTGAAGTCACACCCCTAGGGTGTGGTGCAGCTGACTTCTTGAGCACTACTTGTGCTGAACCAGGACTTCCCTCCACCCCCAGCCAGACAAATCTTGCCTGCTGACTCTCCATGCTGTCTTGGGATGGAAAACTGCTTCACCATTTCAAAACTAGTTTTGTGGTGTCATTGCAAGGTTGTTTAGAGATGAATTTGGGGAGTTCAAGCAAGTTCCTGACTCATGCTGCTATCTTGGTTCTGGAAGGCTCTATAGTTATTATTATTTTTTTAAACTTTTTTTGGAGGAGGAAAGGTAGAGCAATTGGGGTTAAGTGACTTGCCCAAGGTCACATGGCTTGTAAGTGTTAAGTTTCTGAGGCCATATTTGAACTCAGGTCCTCCTGACTCCAGGGCTGGTGCTCTATTCACTGCACCACCTCACCACCCCATCTATGGTTATTTTAAATGAAATATCTCTTACTCTCTCTCTTGTAGGGCTTTGTTGGTAATATATAAAAGTACTGATGATATACATGGGTTTGTTTTACATCCTGCTACTTTGCTAAAATTATCACTTTGACTAACTTTTTAGTTGAATTTCTAGGATTTTCCAAGTATATCATCATATCACCTACAAAAAAGAGAGGGTTTTGTTATCTTATTGTCCATTCTGATTCCTTCAATTTCTTTTTTTTTCTCTTATTGCCATTGCTAACATTTTGTCTTTTTTTATTAGCATATATTTTATATTTTTTCTCTGAATTCTTTAAAATTTTTAAAATATTTTATTTTTTCCCCAATTGCATATTAAAACACTTTTTTTAAACATTTGGGTTTTTTTTTAAAGTTTTGAGTTGTGAATCTTTTTCCCTGCCTCACTTTCCCCTTCCCTAAGATAGTAAACAATCAAATATAGGTTATACATGGGTATTCATATAAAACCTTTCCATATTAGTCATTTTGTACAAGACTTGAATAAAAGAAAAAGAATGAAAGAAATTAAAAAATAGCATGCTTCAGTCTGTATTTTTTTTTTAGAATATATATTTTTTTATTTTGCCTTACAGAGCAAAAAAACTGTAGGAACACAAGTTCTGTTTAGGTAAACAACACTTATGTCTAAGAAATTATAAAAATATGACACTTTTTTTTTAGAGTGGGGCTATATAAAACAGATAACTGTAGCTTTATGAAATACATTTGCCAAAAATGCAGGAACATGTAATGATTACAGTTCATTTGCTGAAAACTGCTACATCAAATAAATCATTGACACAGCCAGACAAAAGTTTGGTGCAGCTAATACTAATCAAACAAAAAAAATGTTTCATAACGAAGAACCAAATGAAGTATGGAAGACAAATATTCCATGTTTCAGCCAAAGTAACCGAAGAGGGCAGAATATGGAAACAAAATTATTTTCATTCAATCAAAGTACATATTCTGAACAAACACATCCATGTGAGATTTTTCCAGGCCTTCAAGACTCTACCAGGCCAGACCCTTTGCTACTTTTTCTGCTTTCACTTTGTTTTTACCTTTTCCTCGTTTTGCTTTTAGTTTTTTCCTTTGCCTCGGATGCATCCAAACTGGGTACTGTCCATGTTCATCTAAAAGACTCTTTTTGTTTCTTTTAACATCCACTTCCATTTTCGATTCACCCTCTTGATCTTTTCCCACAGAATCTGTTTTCTCTTTGATTTTTCCAGGTGCTACCACGGTTGCTATGTCTTTTACCTCTTCCATTAAAACATCACCATCTATTTTAAGTATACTTTTTAGGTGACTAAGTTCCTTTGGTGCATTCTTCTTTCTCTTTTCTGCCTGCATGTTCCTTTTCCACTTACTCCGTAAGCTTTTTGCCATTTTTACCTGGAGCTCGCGGCCCTCTGAGACTCACCTTCTGCCCAGTGAGTGCCGCAGTGCACGCCCTTCAGTCTGTATTTAAAAAACATCAGTTCTTTCTCTAGAAGCAGATAGTACGCTTCATCATTAGACATTTGGAACTTGGATCATTGTATTGCTGAGAATAGCTAAGTCATTCATAATTCTTCACCGTATAGTATTGCTGTTATTGTGTTGTAATGGTAATGGTAATCTGAAGATCTTCCCTGTCCCTTAATAGGCTGAATGTAATCACATGGAGCATGTGGCGGGAGGAGTTTGCCGAACGGGTGGAGTAGGAAGGGTGCAGTAGAGTTGAGAGGAAGCTGGGAGTCAAGAGCAGTTAGAACAGAGGGAGGAGAGAGGATTCAGGCAAGTAGAGTGCTAGGCTGATGAGTGTCTATGGGAAGCCTTTGGGATAATACTGCTCTCTGAAGTCTTACTGTGTATAGATTTCTGTGTTGCTATGATGAATTTTGTTTTTTTTTTGGTGTCCGAATAAATGTCTTGCTTCTTTCTCCTACATGGAGAGTCTGTTATATTTTGCGATTCAGAATTACACCAGCATATTCATAGTCACCATCAGTGCTGTGAATATTGTCTTGGTGATACACGTATACAATGGTCTCCTGGTTCTGTTCACTTCATTTTGTATCAGTTTAAGTTTTCCCAGGTTTTTCTGAAATCATCCTGTTTATCATTTCTTATAGCATAATAATATTCCATCACAATTTTATATCACAGCTTGCCAAGTTATTTCCCAATTGAAGGGAATCTCTTTGATTTCCAATTCTTAGCCACCACAAAAAGAGTTGCTATAAATATTTTTGTACAAATAGGTTTTTCCCCTCCCCATTTTGATATCTTTGGGTTATGGATCTTATTGCTAGATTTTCTAATACAATATTGCATAATATTGCTGAAATTAAGCATCCTTGTCCCTCCTGATCTTATTGGGAAAGCGTCTTGATTATTTCCATTGCAGATAATTCTTTCTGATGGTTTTAGGTAGCTGCTTCTCATCATTTTAAGAAAAAAACATCCCTTCATATCTGTGTTTTCAAGTGTTTTTTTTTTAATAGGAATGAGTGTTGTATTTTGTCAAAAGCTTTTTATGCATTTATTGATATAATCACAAAATTTGTTAATTTTGCTATTGATATAATCAATTATGTTAGCAGTTTTCCTATTGTTAAACCATCTTCTGCATTCTGGTATATAACCCCCTTAGTCACAATGTATAATATTTGTGATATATTGTTGTAGTCTCTTAGCTAGGATTTTATTTAGGATTTTTTAAAAATCCATTTTCATTAGTGAAGGTCTATAATTTTCTTTCTCTGGTTTTGCTCTTACAGGTTTAGGCATCAACATATTTGTTTCATAAAAGGAGTTTGTTAAAATTCCTTCTTTGAATATTATTCCCGATAATTTATTTAATATTGTAATTAGTTGATCTTTAAATATTTGGTAGAATTCACTTTAAAATTCATCTGGTCCTGATGCTATTTTCTTAGGAAGCTCATTTGTGGCCTGTTCAATTTATTTTTCTAATATAAGTTTATTTAGATATTCTATTTCCTCTTCTGTTAATCTAAGCAGTTTATGTTTTGGTAAGAATTCTTCCATTTCACTTAAACTGTTAAATTTATTGGCACATAACTGGGTAAAATAACTTCTAACAATTGCTTTAATTTCATCTTCATTATTGATGTATTGATACTAGTGATGTGATTTTCTTTGTTTTTTCTTAAATAATATTAAACAGAGGATACCCATCAATTGGGTAATGGTTAAACAACTTGTGTCACATAACTGTGATGAAATAACACTACACTGTAAGAAATGACAAGCAGGATGGTTTCAGAAAAACCTGGGAAGACTTAAATGAACTGATGCAAAGTAAGTGAGTAGAACCAGGGAAACATTGTATATAGTAACAGCAATATTCAAAGAACAACTATAAAAGACTAAGTTATTCTGAGTCATACTCAGATCAATTACAAAGGACCCATGAAGTAAGATGCTGTTTACTGGGGCGGCCAGGTGGTGCAGTGAATAGAGCACTGGCCCTGGAGTCAGGAGAACCTCAGTTTGAATCTGGCCTTAGACACTTAACACACACAAAAAAACTAGCTGTGTGACCTTGGGCAAGTCACTTAACCCCAATTGCCCTACCTCCCCCCTCCAAAAAGAAAAAAAAGGTGCTATTTACTTTCAGAGAAATATAAGTATATAGAGTACAGTTTTAAATCTTTCCCTATAACTGTATGAAATGGTAGCCTACTCTGGTGCAGGGTGGGGAAGGAGGGAGATAGTTCAGAACTTAAAGTATATTTTAATAGATTCCTTAGATATCTCAAATATGAGACATTTATTAAAGAAATTTGCTACAGAGGGGCAGAGTCAAGATGATGGAATAAAAGCAGGAACTTGCTTGAGCTCCCACTCCAACCACCTCTAATACCTGTAAAAAATGACTCTAAACAAACTTTAGTGCTATGGAACCCAAAAATTGACAGAGAGAAACAAATCTCCCGCTGAAGGCAGCCTGGCAGGCCTACAGGAAGGGTCTATCACAATGGGCTGAGAGCCAAGTGCAGTCTTGGATGGGCTGTGCCAACACAGACCTGTGGCACAGACTGACCTGAGAAGACTTCAGGAAACTGAATCACTGGCAGCTGTGGAGGTTTCCAGATTTCTCAACACATAACTGACAAAAAGAAAGTAAAAGGTCAGTGGGGGAACTCTGTTCATCCTGGGTGAAAGAAGAGCATGGTCTGGCCTCTGCCCCTGGGATGGCAGAGGAGGCAGTAGCTGCAGTGGCAGCTGTCTCCTGAACTCCAGGCCCACAAACTGTGAGGGGACCAAGTGACTGTCTAGAGGGTAATTGTAAGACTCTCTTTGCTGGTGCTGGGGCAGAATCCTTTTGCTTTGCCCTGCTTGGATCTGGGTCACAGTCTTGGGTGGCAGTCCTGAGGTGAGAAGTGCTGGTGTGGCAGAACTTGTTGAAGCTGTGGAGAGGCAGTCCTCCTCACAGTTCTGAGGCAGGTGCCTAGAAGAAGTTCTGACAACAACTGCACAAAACCACAGAAATTTGGGACACAACACTATCCACTATGGAAGCAGAGTACTACTGTGGCAAAGAGCTCAAAAGTCAAGTAATTGGTTGGTAAGTTGAGCAAACAGAGGAAGCAAAATCAAAGTATAGAATTGTTTTTTTGTGACAAAGACAATAAAAACATAGAACCAGAAGAAGACAACAAAGTCAGAAGTCCTGAATCAATAAGCCTCCAAGAAAAATATGAAGTGGTTACAGGTCATGGAGAAACTCAAGAAGGATTTTGAAAATCAAGTAAGAGAAGTGGAGGAAAAATGGGAAGAGAAATGAGAGTGATGCAAGAAAATCATGAAAAACTTGTCCACAGCCTGCTAAAGGAGACCGCCCCAAAATACTGAAGAAAATAACACCTTAAAAAAGACTAACTCAGGGCAGCCAGGTAGCACAGCGAGTAATAGCACTGGCTCCAGTGTCGGGATGACCTGGGGATCAAATCTGGGCTCAGACACTTAGCACCCACCCAGAAACACCTGGCTGTGTAACCTTGAGCAAGTTACTTAACCCCAATTGCTTAGGGGTGGCCAGGTGGCTCAGCGAGTAAGAGCACCGGCCCCAGTGTTGGGATGACCTGGGATTGAATCCAGGCTCAGATACTTAGCACCACACCCAGAAATAACTGGCCGTGTAACCTTGAGCAAGTTACTTAAACCCAATTGCTTTAAAAAAAAAAAAGACTAACTCAAATGGCAAAAGAGGTCCAAAAAGTCAATGAGAAGAAGAATGCCTTAATTTTATTTTGACCTTTATTTTATTTTTTAGATATCATCCCTTCATATTCAACTCACCCTGTGCCCTCTATGTATTCATGTACACACATACATATATATATATACACACACATACATACACCCACCTATACATATATGTACATATACATATATATTCTCTTCAGCTATGAAAAGTCTTATGAGTTACAAATAACATCTTTTCATGTAGGAATGTAAATAGTTCAACTTTAATAAGTTTATGATTTCTCTTTCCTATTTTACCTTTTCATGATTCTCTTGATTCTTGTATTTGAAAGTCAAATTTTCTGGTCTTTTCATCAAGAATGTTTGAAAGTCCTCTAGTTCATTGACTGTTCATATTTTCCCCTGAAGTATTAGACTCAGTTTTGCTGGGTAGGTGATTCTTGGTTTTAATCCTAGAAATTGAAAGAATTCACTGATTGCCTCTTAAAAAAGATTCCCAAACTCCTAGGAATATTATAGCCAAATTCCAGAGTTCCCAGGTCAAGGAGAAAATATTACAAGCAGTCAGGGAGAAAAAATTTGAGTATTGTGGAAACACAATCAGGATAACACAAGATCTAGCAGCTTCTACCTTGAAGGATCAAAGGGCTTGGAATATGATAAAATTAGGAGATGAGAGGAATATATTGAGAGAAGGAGAAATTGAGAGATAGAATAGTGTGAATTATCTCACATAAAAGAGGCAAGAGAAAGGTGTTACAATGAAGGGGAAGAGCAGGAGGGTGAAAGGGAATGAGTCAACCTTACTCTCATTAGATTTGGCTTATGGAGGGAATAACATACACACTCAATTGGCTATCTTACCCTACAGGAAAGTAGGAGTGAAGGGGATAAGAGAAGGGAGGGCAGATTGGGAAAGAGGGTAGTTAGAAGCAAACACTTTTGAGAAGGAACAGGGTTCAAAGGAGAAATTAGAATAAATGGGGGGCAGGATAGGATGGAGGGAGAGTCTTTCACAATATTACTATGGAAATGTTTTGCATAACTACACATGTATAACCTATATTGAATTGCTTGTCTGCCCAGTGGGGGTGGGTGAGGAGGGGAGAAGGGAGAGAATCTGGAACTCAAAGTTTTAAAAACAAATGTTAAAACACTGTTTTTACATGTAATCAAGAAATTAGACATACAGGCAATGGGGTATAGAAATCCATCTTGCCCTACAAGAAAGTAAGGGGAGGTGTGGCTACGTGACACAATGAATAGAGCATGGGCCCTGGAGTCAGGAGGACCTGAGTTCAAATTCAGCTTCAGACACTTAGCACAAAAAAAAAACTAGTTGTGTGACCTTGGGCAAGTCACTTAACCCCAATTGCCCTACCTTCCCCCCAAGAAAAAGAAAAAAAAAGAAAGTAAGGGTAGGATGGGAGGGATATAAGAGAGGGCAGACTGGGGGACAGGGTATTCAGTGTGCTTGCCATCTTGGGATGGGGAGTAGGAGAGAGACGGGGAGAAAATATGTAACTCAAAATCTTGTGGAAATGAATGTTGAAAATGAAAAATTAATGAAGAAATTCAAACAGAAATTTGTTGCAAAGCACCTGCCAAATAAAATTGTATCAACCAATGGTTTATCTAGTTTTTTTCACCCCACAAAACCAACTCCTAGTTTTATTTATTAATTCAAAGGTTTTCTTACATTCAATCATTCAATTTTATTAATCTCACCTTAAGTTTTAGGATTACTAATATAGGGTTTATTTGGGGATTTTTGGGGTTTTTTTTTTCTAGTTTTAAAAATTCTATTCCCAATTCATTGATCTGTTCTTTCTCTATTTTATTGATGTAAGCATTTAGAGATAGAAATATTCCTCTGATCACTGCTTTTGCTTATCACATAAGTTTTGATATTACCTCATTATTATACTTCTCTTTAATAACAATGTGTCTAAGGCTTATTCTTTAACCTGTTCTTTAAGATTAAGTTATTTAGTCTCCAATTAATTTGGAATCTGTGTTTTCATGGTCTTTTATTAAATAGAATTTTTATTGCATTAGGATATAAAAAGGATAAAATTAATATTTCTGCATTTAAGTACTAAGTTTTTATGATCTAAAATTGGGTCAATTTTTGCAAAGATACCATGTGCCACTGAAGAAAAGGTATTTTTTCCCATTTACTTTTCTCTAGACAGCTATCATATCAAACTTATCTAAGATTCTTTTCATTTTCTTGAGTTCTTTCTTATATTTTGGTTAGATTTACCTAGTTCTGAGTGGGAAAGGTTCAAATCCCCTACTAATATATTTTTGCAACTATTTCTACCCATAATTAATTTGCCTTTTCCTTTAAAAATCTGAATACTATAGCATTTGGTGCATATGTTTAGTACTGTTGTTACTTCATTATCTATGGTACCTTTTAACATTATGTAGTTTGCCCAGTTATCTCTTTTAATTATATCTATTTTACCTTTATCTGAGATCATTATAGCTACCCCCACTTTTTTTTTTGCATCAGCTAAAGCATAATAAATTCTTCCTCAGTCCTTTATTTTTACTCTATGTACCTCTCATTCTTAAATGTGTTTCTTGTAAACATATTGTTGGCTTTTGGGTTTTGATCCATTCTGTGATCCATTTCTGTTTTATGGGTGAGTTTATCCCTTTTTCATTCCAAACTATAATTATTAGTTTATTTCCCTTCATGCTATTTTTCTTGTTTATACTTCTCTCACTTCTTACATATCCCCTCCCCCCCAATCTAATTTACTTCTGACCACTATCTGGCTAATCCACACACCCTTCTAAAAGTTCCTCCTTTGTCCTATCTCATTGCCATGTTTCTTAATCCCCACACTCTTCCAAGAGTCCCTTCCTTATCCTATCCTCTTACCTTACTATGTCTCTATAAATTAAAATAGTTTTATTACCCTAGGAGATGTATGTTATTCCCTCATTAACCCAGTTCTAATGGGAATAAGGTTCCTGCACTACCTGCCTTCCATACTTTGAGGCATTATTTTAAGTTATTTGTAGGTGAATTTGAGAGAGCTAGGTAGTTTCCTGCCTTATTCCCCTATCTTCTTGGAATCTTAAATAAGGTATACCCTACCTTCTTTAAATCTGATGCCCATCCCAGTCAGGATTGGTTTATTAGATCTTAGAATAAGAAGAGATGATCACCATCAGTTAGTATAGGATCATTAAGAATAAATCACATCAGACTTAATTAAATTTTTTTGGACCTGGTTTTTAGGCTAACATATAAGGTCAATGTCATAGATGCAGAATAAATGTTTTTTAGCTGTGTATTTGAAAAAGCCTCTATGTCCTACTAGACAAGATGTGAGTAGAGTATAATTAGGTATACTCATGACTATTTTAATGATAACAGCTAAAATGTTAATAAATGTATTATTACCATCCTGGAAACTGATATTACAAGGACTACTTTGATTTATTTAGGCCATCATTCTGCCTGCAACTTACAGTGTTAAGAGAATGAGATACATGTTTCTGTGTCTGTTATCAGAGGGAGGGGTAAGTATGTGGAACAAGACCTGCTGTGTGTCTGGGCAAGCTGCTTCCAAAGGAAAGTGAAGAGTGGAGTCTGGTGAAGGAGGGGAAGATCCTCACTTTCCCTAGCCTAGAACAGCTTACCTAGAGTAGGAAACTATTCTTCCACAGTTTTCTTTTATCCCTCAGCTGGAAGCTGGGTTTACACACAATGCTGAGGTCCCAGGTCAGCTTGAGATGAAATATTATTATCATATAATTTGAAAGCCAGAAAGTGTCTGGGCAATCAACTAATCACTTAAGTTCACTTTATGGTTATTGCATATCCTTCACTTTATGGATAAGGATCACTGAGGTTTACAGAGGTAGAGTATGATTTAGGTATGTATATCTAGTTTATAGGCTGTAATGTAACCTTCCCCTGAAGGGACTATTTCATTTTTTGTCTTTGTATTCCTAGAGACTAGAACAGTACATTACACAAAATAGGCATTTAATAAATGGTTTCTGAATTGAACGTGTCAAAGCTAGGACTAGAACTCAGTTCTCCCTGATTTCCTTGGCCAGTGCTCTTTCTATTAAACCCACTCCTTGTAGAGTGGGTTTAATGTACATACACTGCATATACAAATATAACAGTGCCTTTGCCCTTTTTTATCCTAATGTCAAAATTCCTCTAAAGGTATAAAGAGCTGGCAAAACCCCTGCCTTCCCCTTCCTACTCTACCCTACATAAACATATACAGATCCTAAACCATACATCATAGCTTGATACACACTATATATTTGCTTAAAAAATTCATGACTGCCAGTCTTAAAAAACAAACTAGCAAACACAACCAATTTTATGGGATTTTGATTTAACTTGTTGCATTGTTTAGCTTCAAGGGAAGAACAATGAATTTCTGTAGGATTTTGAAATTTGGTATATAGGGGACCACCAAAGTATCATTATAATTTTATATTTTTAAAACGCATAAGGATAATATAGACTTGTTTGTCAGTAGAATTGAGTGCCAAGTATATGAGAAATAGATATAAGGCATCAGTCTTCATCACACTCATAATTGTCTATATTGAGACTGTTAGAAGTATGGGTCTTTTTGCTATACATTTGACTTTTATGGGGGTTTTTTCACATTAGAAAATATTTATTACCATTAAAAAAAAACATGAGAATTAAAGGATTGGGTGGAACTGTTTCATTGAGTGAAGTCCTGTTTTCTATCAATCAGGCATGTGACCTGAATAGGATAAAGTCTAGGTCTAATATATTTGACTAGCATAGCATATATAAATGGGCCTACCGCTTTCTCTCCATCGCTTTATGTTACCACCCAGAGGAGAGAGGCTGTAGGAAGAAAAGGGTGATAAGAGTTATGAACAAGCTAGTTGATAAAGAGGTTGAAGGCTAGGAGCTGAGTAGAAAAGGTAAAGCTGACAGCCAGCATTGTTTCAAACTTCCTCTGATACTACTTTCCATCTCTTCCTTCTTTACTTCTTACCTTAAATACCTTTTGGCTTTTATTGCCTCCCATTGTCCCCTTTATTCCTTCAAATCTCCACCTGGCCAGAAAAAAAAGGAGCTAGTCCTTGGGAAAACCACATTCTATGTCTGTCCCTGCTTCCTTTTGCATTTTCACACCACCACTGAAATCCAGTCTCACACTCTAAATATAGGGCACACATTGTAGAACTGCTATACAAAAAATAAGTGTTACTCATTTTACTATGCTACATTTTATTTCCATCTTAAGATGATGCTTACTACCAATAAGCCAAGTAACAAACAGCAGAAATCAATGTCAGTTAATCTAGTTGCTTGATCCAGACCCTATAAAACTTAAGGAAAGCAAACTTTTACAGAGAGACTGAGACTGAATAATTAAAAACAGGTGAAGATTGACAGAAACAAATTATGTGGTATCAGGAATACTTGTGCAGTTCACATAAGGGGAAACATCTAGGTACACAGATCTGTGGACAAAAATTATTTGCATGTACAAGTCCTGGCATAGTTTTTAAGACATAGCATTTTTTTTAAACTTTTAAATAAATCTGTATTTTATTTATCACAATAAGATCTACATATATTAGAAAAATACTACAACATGTATAGGTAAGACACTAATTCCCACTATAGAAGTTATATTTGCTTATTTTTTATGCAAAATATAGTGAGATGGCTGGTGCTGCTTTGCATTTTACTTTGGAGCTAAATAAAGATTAAATGGTAATGCACGGTTTTCATGTGAACTGTCTTTTAACTAAATTTATTGAAATCTTTTATTTTTTACATCAACTACATTTCCCACTGTATCTTTTCTTGTAACCCCTTCTAGAAGAGCTATCCCTTAAAACAAGAAAGAACAAAAATAAGTTCAGCAAAAGTAACCACTACATAGGAAATGCATATCGATCGTCTCCTATTTCTGCAAAGATACAGGGGTTAAGCTTGGTCATTATAATTTTGAAGCATTGTTTCAATTTTCATTCTTTCCATTTACATAGCTGTAGTTCTCATGTATATTGTGTTCTTCACATCAGTTCTTACAGATCTTTTAATGCTTTTCTGTATTTGTTATATCATAAAACATAGTAATATCCTATTATATTGTCACATTTCTTTATAAGTAACATTTCACACTATCAATCAAAAATATTGAGTCACTGTCTTCCAAGAGCTTCCAATCTAGTTGGAAAGGCATTAAACCATGAATATCTGCAATGTTTCAGTGAATACATGGGCTCATTATTGTGGGTATGCTGTTTACAAATTGCAGTTCATTTATGCCACTTTATTCTATACAACTCTTGTTTGTCTCCTTCCGTAAAATCTTGAGGATGTGTTCCCTATGTGCTCTAAGCCTGTTTGTTAGTTTGTTTAAATATTATGTAGGTACCAGTTCAGTTCTCCCTCTATTATTATTAGCTTTCACCATGTGATTGGCTCATCAACTTTTTATAATTATCTTCTGAATAATCTTTCATGAATTCTTGTGTGCAAGTTATCATATGATGTAACCTATATTTGCCCATTGCACATCTACTGCCCTTTAAGTCACCAGAATATTGATTTTTAAAGTGTTACAGATGGGACTTGAATCTAGGTTTCTTCCTTACTACAAGTTCAGTGCTTCCACATATACACTGCCTCTTTAGTATAATAAAAATAATATTAAAGAATGTCAAAAATTCCTTTATGTATTCAAAGTAAAATGACAATTTTCTTAAGATAACAATATTCAAGATTTAAGTTCTAAAGTACAAATTATATTTTGAAACTTGAAAGGTCTGAGGCTTTAGTTCAGGGATCTTTATAGGTAGGTGTTAAGTATAAGAACTCATTTCATCTAATGTGCTATCAAAAAGGGATGGCTTCAACAATAGATGTTAATGACAGAACTTGTTTAAATATTATTGTAACATAGACTCCCTTAGTAAAAGGAATTTAAACAGTGTGTTAAGGTAAATTAAGGGTACTGAATTAGTTGTGAAGATGGGAAATATGGATATATGGGCAAAAATTTAAAAAAGGCTTCATTAATCCAGGAAAGTTAAATAAAACAGCATGCAAGTAAGTCCTTCACAATTTGCCTCTAGCCCATCTTTCTAGAATGATTTCACAATATACCTATGCTACAATGCAGTCATTTAGTTCTCTGTACATGATATTATTCCATTTCCCATTCCTGCAATGCTTTCCCTCTCATTGACTTCTTGAAATCCCTAATCCCCTTCAACTCAAGTTCGGTCTCCTACCAGATATCTTTCTTTGCCCTAGTGGTTGATATCCTTCCTCACCCCACCCTCCCCAACTCCCCCACCCCACCGAATACTTAAAATTCATATTATCTTTTCATATCTGTCTGCTTGATGTTTCTTCCGAGTAGAATTGACACTCTTTGAAGGTATGGACTGTTTCTTGTTTTTGTATCCCCAATGGCTAGCAGAATTTCTGGCGTGTAGTTGGGACCTAATAAATGTTTATTAAATTGAGAGACATATGGACTAAGGGTGAGGAGATTTGATTTCTAAGGTCTAGTTCTGACACTAGGTTGTGTGAACTTGAGTTTAACTTTTCTCATAAATCCATTCTCTAGGCCACAGTCTCCTCATCTGTAAAAAGGGGATATTAGACTGGGTGATTTCTATGCCTTTTCCTGCTTCAAGGGTCTTGTTGAATCAGTAATACTTTGGAGAGAATAAAAAACAGATACTACTATCTTTGGTATAGTATACAAAGAATTTACCATAAGTATGAATCACCATTACTTCACTGATTATAGCACATTAAAATATTACATTATTACGAAGAAAAGAGAAAAGCAAAAGAATACTTTGGTAGGCCAGCCTGTTGTGTTAAACTGTGATTTAAGCTCATATTAACTTCCTTTTTGATGATAAACAAAATGCCCCAAATTGTATTTTAGAAGATAAGAGCCCCTTTTTGTTGCTTTAGTAGCAGTTAAATCAGTTCCCGATTTGGTGGTCAAGAAAATGTGAAATAAAGTCTTGCATTAATTGTAATGGAAATCAAATATGTAAAGAAATTAATAGAAATCATTGCTTACATTTTCAATTCAGATTTAGTAAATAATTTTTTGGATGTGTGGGGAAAATGTTTTTATTACCTAAAAATTTGTTTTAAATCTAAAAATGAGAAGAGTTTGTCTCTTATCCTAAAGGGTAAAAGAAGCTACTAAGTTTCTTGAATGACAAGGTTAGATTTGGAATATCAGTAAGGTAGTTTTGTGGAAGATGAATTGGAGGCCATGATAAGAGGTGAGAAGGGCCAGAACAAGGAGTTTGAGGTAAGAGATGTTGTGGAAGTAGGATAGACAAGACTTAGCACTTGACTAGTTAGTTATGGGTGGAGGAGGAACAGTGGAAGATAGTAAAGAATTGAGGATGACTCCAAAGTTGCCAACATGGATTCTTATCCTTAGGTTCCACAGGACATAGTTTTGTATATCCTCAATCAGTCAAGCAACAAACATTTCCTTAAACACCTATTGTGTGACAGATGCTAGGTGACTTGAATGCAAATGTAGGAATTAGTACCTGCCCTAAATGGTGGCAAATCTTCATTCTCTGAAGGTAGACCTTTTTTTTTTTACACAATTCAAAGTCATTCAGTGCCAAATCTCAATATTCATAAGATATCAAGTAGGTAAGATTGGTTTTGATTTAAAAAATGTGACTATAAAGTAATGATTACCCTTTCTTGGCTGAGTCAGAAATTACTTCAGAACGCAATTCTTAAATAGGGGTCTTTCTCCTGAATGGCTTCAGTCTTTTTGGGGTTTGCCCTGTGCGGCTCCCTTTGAGAATGGCAATCCAGTAGCATTAGTTTATAGTTATATACTCAATTGTTATGTATGCAGATGGTTAACAAGTTATGTTGGCTGGTTAGAAATGCAATAGTCCAGAGGTGATGAGATATGCCTTGTAAAAGGACCAACTGGAGGTACTTCATGAATGTCCTACAAAAAACTATAGCTGGCAAGGTGACAGGAAAAGGCTGGTCAAATTGCAACAGCATTGAGCTAGAATCTGGGTTCTATTTCCACATCTGCTGCTCACTTGACTGGGACCAGGGGCAAACCACCTCACAGATCTGGGGTTTAATTTCTTCTTCTGCAAAATGAAAGGATTGGGGCAGATGATCTCTTTTAAGTTCTTTCCAGTTCCAACATGCTATGAATTGGTATCTTTGACTTCTCTTTGGTGCATAGCTTTTATATACAAGTGCTCAATAAATATTTGTTAAATGATATATAACCCTTAGTCATTTTTTCCCCAAACAGATAAAGAATCAATATTAACTAATGTTAGACACCTTTTAAAAAAACTCAATGAGACATCAACCACCTACCAACTAAACTTGGAAATCTGAAAGAGCACAACAAAAGAAAGCACACAGTTTCTAACACTGAGAGGGTCATATATTTTCTGGTGTTACAATGGTACTACTTGAGGATGACTGAAAAGAATAAGAATAGGAGCTGGATCTGTGATTTCATTAGAATAGAGAATTTCCTATGAGGGAACTCATACTAGTGTTAATTGTTACTTTCTCAGCAATTAATAAGGTCAAAGCTGGGAATTGAACCCAAGTGTTCCTGGATTGGAGGTCAACTCTGTGGTAACCCACAATAGTTCTCAATCTTAAGAAGCATGATAAAATAATTCATGTTACTAGATAAAATAATTTAACATCAATAATTATTAACTTCCTACCCTAATCTTGCTAGACTAGGATTGGCATATATAAATATTTTTATCGGCTAAAAATAAATGAAGGTTCATTTATCTTATAAAGTCACAACTTTTTGATCAAAATCTATAACTACATCATTTGGCCCAAACCTTAACTGTGTCATTAAAAAGGTGTTTTGGTTTTTTTTTTTTTTTTTGCTTCCAAAGATATCTAGATATGTCTTTAAAAATTGGGGGAAAGATTATATTTGAAAACCAAACTTAACTAGCTTAACAAGTTGATTTCAGCAAATAAAATATCTTCATTGTAAAACCAACCAACCAACTACAGACTTTTTAAGGGAAAACACATTAACAGAACAGTAAAGAGAGTAGTAGACTTAAATTTAAAATGCATTTCATTTGATACCTATTACCCAAAATTTAAATGCGAAAGTACATTTTAATCTTCAAATTTAATTGAAATAAATATTATATTTCAAATGTTACATAATGAATATTATATAAAATAATATATGCCAACACTATAAAGAGATCAAATAATTCATTCAAATTAAATGTAACTCTGGAATGGTCTGTTTTGCTTTTTTAAATACTAAATTAAAGTGATTAAAAGTAATAAAACAGTTTCAGATTAAGATAACTTTCCTATATTACCTATCCTTAGATACCTAACCTATAAGCAGAAAGAGAACTTCAAACATTATATTCTATGTCCTTTTGTTCAAATACACTTGAAAACGTTTAAAATCTGTATTTTGTAATAAAAGTTCACAGAGTGCCTGAGATCTGTTTTGTAATTCAAAATCCCTCCCGTGCTTTACAGGATTATCTCAGTGACACTTTTTATTACTGAATGCTGATGCTATTATAAAACAATAAATTCCAACCACTGTATTTACAATGCCATAACATTCCATTTATTATGTAACTGCTATACTCATACTTTTGTATGCTAGATTATTGACTTTCAGAGTAACGGAAAAATGCAGACATATGTATCTTTTACCTAAAGAAGCATTTCGTTACTGCCTCGACAATATTAAATAGTAATGCTACTGTCAGTTGCAACAAAGATTTTTTTTAATTCCACAATTGCTTTCTCCATAGACTGCCCATTTATTTTCATTTAACACTTCTTCAGTTTAGTGGGTGTGTGCACAGTTAGACAAGAGGGATTGCTAGTCTACCAGTAATCTTCATTCCACTACTTCCCGTCACTTAATTTTTATTCTTTTTGCACTTTTGCTTGGGATGAGGAAAAAGTGAGCAAAAAAACCCAAAACCAAACAAAACCCTAAGTAAAAAACAAAAAAAACAAAAAACCAAAACCTGTCGGGGCTTCATAAATGGATGGAATGCCAATGCTGAGACCACAACGAGGAAATGCTCACGGTTAAACAATTTATTTGCATTGAGGACGACTAAGCTGCAGCACAATACACTAGTTACATGTGTGGGGGAGAAACAAAAGTCAGCTTCCCGATCTCAGTCACTTCGAGGGACCTAGTCCAGGCGGGATTGGGGTGAAGGGGTGGGGTAATAAGGGTGCTGCAGCCTAAGTTTCCCGGCCCGACAGAGAGCCAGAAGCAGCCAGAGTAAAGAGCCGGCCAGTTATTGAGAGCCCGCGGGGCGCTCGTGGCCCAACTGGTCTTTCGGTGAGGGCCCGGGGCAGGCAGTCAGTGATCGTGTCTAAGGTGCCCCGGGCCCCGGCCAGGAGTCCCAGGATAGGGCTGGGCAGAGCCGTGGACGGTCGGCCGGGACGAACCGTACCCTGAGTAGCTGGCGGTTTGGCTAGAACCGTTTACCCTCCAACACCAGTCAAGAAACGAAAACGATTCCCGCGAGCTTCAGCCAGGCACGAGCACCTGCCCCAAAGACCCACCTTAGTGGAGAGACAAACTCCACTCACCTCACCCCCACGCAGGCGCATAAATTAGAAAGCCCCACCCCGCTCCCCCCTACCCTCCTCCCTTCTATCTTTCTCCACCTCGGACAGTAGGAGGGGCCGAGAAAGACCCCAGGAAAGGGGCGTGACCATCCAGCTACCAAATTCTTTCCTATGTAGCCGTCGGCTCCTTGCTGCGCACGCGCCTTCGGACCTTACAGCTACGTGCCCAAACCACGTGACGCCCACCCCGACGGGCCCCCAGCGAAGCAAGGGGAGTGTTTCTTTTTGGAGAGACGAAATTTTTTTTAAACTATAATAAAAACAGGACGCCGATCAGCGAGCTCGCGCACGCGCTTAAACAGCCGGGGGTGGTGGGGGCGGGGCGACGACGCTGGCGCGGCGGGTTCCGCAGGAAATTCCTTCGTCGGAGTGCGCGAGACGCTCTCCTGCACTACGCGACCACAAAGGTCTACGCTCGCAAGTCCCGGGTGTCCACAAATAGCTTAACGCGCGCGCGCGCGCGAGGCAGAGAGCGCGCCAAAGGCTAGGAAGGAGGCCGGCTGGCGGGCTGGGACACCGGGGAGCAACGTTTACGCGGTACCAAGCCGTGTGCAGAAAGGGCACTCACAAATAAATGTGAGGAGCCTATGAGACGCTGACAAACGCCACCTCCTGTACCAGACCGCACCCCCCCTCCGCCCCGGCCTCGGTGCCCTCTGCCCAGCGAGAAAACACATAGCTTCTTACTCCTACATGCACATATTCCCTTCTGTCATTCATGCTGGGCGCAGGAGTGGGCCCAGTCCATAGCGGCCTCTGGGGAGAGCTTCGACACTACCCGACAGTCAGCTAGACGGACAGGTTGAGATCGCCTGGGCATCTTCATGTTTTCGTTAGGAAACACCCCGCTACACAGCACATAGAAACCTACGTAGCTCCTCTACCCATCTACACTACCCCCCACTCCAGTCTTTCTCAACCATCCCCGCGTGGAGGAAGGGGGGGAAGCAGCGAGGCTTGCGTGTGTGGGGCGAACCCCGCCTCCCCCTCCCGAGTTCCGCTCCTCGCGCTCGGACCCCCGAGCTCGGCCTCGGCGGGGCTGCGCCGCGTGCCCTTCCCTCTCCCCTTCTTTCCTTCCTTCCCTCCCTCCCTCCCCCAATCCCCTTCCCACCCCAAATTCCTTTTTTTCTACCCCCTCTTCCCACCCCACCCCATTCCCCGGGGGAGAGGGAGGCGCCGATTACAACTCCAATGCCCGTAATAGAGGGGGCAGAAGGGTGAGCGAGAGGGCGAGAGGGAAGGGAGGAGCGGGAGCGTGAGGGTGTGGGGAAGACACCGACCGACTCTTGGATTAACGGCCGCTTTCCCCTCCCCCTCCCTTCCCCCCTTCGCCCCGCCCCGCCCGGGTCTCCTCGCTGCTCCCCCTCCCCTTCCTCCCCTCCCCTCGAGTGTCTCTTTCCCCCCCTTCCTCCTCCCCCTCCCCTCCCCTTCCTCTCTACCCTCCCCCTGCCGTCGTCGTCGCCGCCGCCGCCGCCGCTGCCGCCGCTGCTGGCAGCGCCGCCTGAACTGAAGCGAACTCCACAGCCAAGTGAGTGAGGAGGAGGAAGAGGAGGAGAAGAAGGAGGAGGAGGAGGAGGAGGAAGGGGAGGAGGAGGAGGAGCGGGAGAGTCAGTGCGCGGCGGCAGCAGCGGCAGAGGCGGCAGCGTCGGGGACCAGCCCAGAGAGACCCCGAGCCCGCGGCAGAGGCGGCGGCGACGGAGCAGGCAGCAGCAGCCTGAGAGGAGCCAAACGAGCAGCTCCAGCTCCAGCAGCAGCAGCAGCAGCAGCAACCACAACCCCGGCGGCGGCGGCGGCAGCAGCGGCGGCGGCTCCTCCTCCTCCTCCCAGCGAAAGCGGTTCCCCCAGCGCCCAGAGCGGGGCCCCGCGGAGATAACCCCTCCTCCCCCCTCCCCACCCCGCCGGCACTCGTGAGGGGACGGGCTGAGCTGGGCAGCGGAGGCAGCACCGGGAGCAGCGAGCGGCGGGAGGAGGAGGAGGAGGAGGACGAGGACAAGGCGGCGGGAGCAGCGGCGGCAGCGGGAGCGGCAGCTCCGGGACCCACGTTGTGGGAACAGCGGCCGCGGGAGGGAAAAGTGCCTGCGGGGGGTGGGGGGGGCAGAGCGGGCGGTTCGGTTTCCTGCGCTGTGGGGACAGTCGGCTTCCCCCCCTGCCCCCCGTCTCCTCCTCCTCTTCCTCCCGTCCCCTTCCTTCCCCGCAGCGGGCGAAGATTGCAGACCCTCCCGGAGCAGCCCCCGGCTTCTTGGGGCTCGCCCCCCCGCCCCCTCTGCCCCCCTTTTCTTCCGTGGCGGCGGGCGGTGTGAGCTGCGGGGCTTGGAATATGGTCGGGGAAATGGAAACGAAGGAGAAGCCCAAGCCGACCCCAGATTACCTGATGCAGCTGATGAACGACAAGAAGCTCATGAGCAGCCTGCCCAACTTCTGTGGGATCTTCAACCACCTCGAGCGGCTGCTGGACGAAGGTAAAGGCTCCCCCGCCTCCCATCCTGCTTCCCCGATTTTGCCTCGGGAGCACCGCCGCCTCTTCCTGAGTCCCCCCGGGGCTGGGGGCGGCACAGCGTCCCGAGGACCGACGGCGGCCGGTCGAGGCCCAGGTCCTGCCTGCTGGGGGGGGGGGGGTGCCTTGGCCAGAGCGGCTTGGAGGCACCGGGAAAGTCTGGGGGCACTTGGGAGGGCGGGGCCCCCGGAAAGCCGGGCTGTGGGGCCGGAGTCCCGGGCTAGTGCGGGGCCCGACGGAGGGCAGCCCTGTCTGGAGGTTGGGCTCGGGAAGCTCCTGGGGAGCTGTGGAAAACTTGGCTCGGAGGACCGAGGGGCCGGGGCCCAGCCCGGCAGCTCCCCACTTTTCCAGTTAGTCCACCCCCCTAGTTGCTTTGGGGAAGGGAAAAGCAGCAGCATTAGGGCTACCGACCCCAGTCCCCATGCTCCCCCCTCCCCCTTTCCCCCTTCCCCTGCGGCTTGGAGTCAGATTTTTAGAAAAAAAGAAAAACCAAGAGAGTAGTGTCGGCGTGCCTTTAAAGCCGGAGCCCTTTACCCCAATGGAGTGGCCCCTCCGGAGCCCGGCGCCGGACCCCCGGACCGCGGGGGGGAGGGGGCGCGGGGCCCCGCCAGTCCCCTTGTGTCTCCTTGCGTCCTCTCTGCCGCCGAGCCCCTTCCCTCCTTTCGGAAAAGGAAGTTTGACCTAACCTTTTCGAAACAGATTCCCGTTCCTCCCCATGCCTTCCTCAGCCTTGTGGAATTCCTGGCTGAGAAGGGCGGAATTCAGTTTAAAGTCTGTAGAGCCTGCAAATGTTCCAAGAGAAGTTACCAAGTGGGGTTTCTTTGTTTATACTTAGACACTAACGCCTCTGGAGAGGTGCTCATTTGACTGAAGGGAAGGACAAAATGACAACTGAGCATTTTGTCCTTTTTGATTTGAGGAAACGAAAACCATTCGAGTTTAACTTGACTTTTTGGGGAGGGGAATGCCTAAGGAGAGGTGAAGATGTGTGCCTGAAGGCGTTGTCGTGCTGGGGCGGGGAGGAGGGTCTGGAAAGGAAGCCGCAGGCAGTTTGGGGGTCCGAGGCCGAGAGCTGAGCCGTAGTTAGGGACCCAAAGAAAGGCTCTGGCAAGCCCGGGTTTGGAACTTTGATTTAACTGGTGGAGTTTTATGGACTCGATGAAAGAGGGTGAATGTTGGATGCTTTATGGAAATTGAGTAGCAAAAAATTGATTAAGAAACTACCAATTAAAGATAACTGAAAATTAAAGATAACAAAGGTGAAAAAATTATTTTTAAAGTCTCAGAAATATCTTTTATTTAAATTTATATAAAGTATCCTACTGAGGATTGTGTGGGGGTGGGGAGGAAACCCAGTCAGTTTTAAGTGTCACTAAAGAACAAAAGACCGGAAATGTTCCTGGAGATAAAAATGGGTTTAAAAGAATCTGAAAGGCCTTTGTAGTTCTGTAAATCACGGGATTACTAGTGATATTTAAAGATTTTAAAGTTTCTTCTTTAAAAAAAAAAAACCCGACTATTCAAATTGGCTTTTTCTAGGTTAAATAGAATCATCTAATCTGTGAATGTTTAGAAGTACCGGAAAAGTTAAACTGCCCCTTTAAGTATTTCTCCTTTTTCCTATTTGTGTTGGCAGCTGAGTGGAAGAATTGTGGAGGCAGAAAACTTTCTGGAATGTCCAAAAAAAAAAAAAAAGTTTCAGAACTCTTAAGTTGAGTCTTTCCAAATGTGAGCGCTAAGGGGCGCTAGTTATTTTTTTCTTGAGGAATATTAATTGCGGAATTGATAAGATTTCCAATACTCTTTATTCTAAATTGATTTGTTGAAATTTTGAAAATCCAGCCACTATGCATATAGACAAGCAAATGTTTCACATAGTTGGCAAAGATTTTATGAAAACTCATTAAATACTCTTCGTACGAATTAAAATAGTCTGTTGAGATTTTCACCTTGGCAGATTTAAAGAGTAAGTTTGTGATTTCAGGAATGAATTTTCTGGAAAGTGGTGCATGTTTTATACGAGTTATTTTTAGGAGAAGTCAAGTACAACGTTGCAGTTGAAGAGATGTAAAGGGAAATAAAAATGATCTAAGACAAAGTTGTGCCATCTATTTTATGACATCTAGCTAGTGGTTTCATGTTAAAAATTCAAACTCAATTTACAGACTTTTCAACAGAATATTGAATACAATTGCTTCAGAAATATTTCTGAAAACATTTTTTATTGTGCCTAACATGAGAATAGCAAAATACTAATAGAACTTGAATTTTAACATGAATTTTCAAAAGCCTGCCTTGAATCTGTTAAGTATTTAATCTTTGCTGAATCATACATAGACAATTCTTTACAATTGGCTATCGCTTGTTAACTTTTACTCCTTAAAGCTGAAAAAAAAAAGTTTGGTTACTGAAAATAAATTTTGAGAAACAAAGTTTACCTTTTTGTCCCCTTCCATTTTTCCTGAGTTGAAAATGGAAGCAAACACTGGGCTTTTTCCTCTTAATATTAAAGGTCGAAGACCATGATATCTTTAGAAAAGATCTTCGCTTCTAATGTTTACTAAAATAGTAACCCTCAAATTTAATACTCAGGTATCACTTTGAATCTATTCTGAAATTTCTTCAGATCCCCATGTAAAAGATTTCATTTACATGGTAACAAGGATGTTTAAAATGGACTAGGAAGTTAAATTGTTTTTTCATCAGACCAGCCCAATATGCCGGAAAAGGGGCTTTTCCTTAGTGTGGAATAAACACTTTCCTGCAATTGTTAGAAATGTTAAACTTAACCTGAATCTAAATTGATTTTTTTTCTGAGTGCAAATTGATATATGCATATATTGTGCCTATCAATCTTAACTACTTCTGAAGTACTTAAAATGTTTTTTTTTTCATCTGCCAAAATACTTAATTATGACTTTAGGCAGTTCTTGTTTACTTTGATGTGTTTTTTTAGTTGTTTCAAACAAATTATTTTTTGTCAAGACTGTGTGGTTAGAATTTATTCCTACCTTTGTTCCAAAGCAAGTTTTTCGTGTGCAGATAATAATGCTTTTTTCTTAAGATTAAGGAAGGAAGATTGTAAGTTTAATAAACGAACATACTAGTTTCAGGAGTATTTTGTGATTTTACTTGATATGTATAGAAGTATCTTGCAATAGAGCATTAAGCATTTTAATTTTTAAGCTTTAAATTCCCTATTATTAATATTTGAAGATTGCTTGATTGTTTTGAGAGTATGCATGTTTAATAATAGTCACATAACTAATTATGGAAACCTTGGCACCCCTAAGAAAAACTTGTAACAAGTTTATTTTAGATTAATTTATATTTTCCATATTGTCTATAAAATACTATGCAGATTTTGGGGCCCTGGCAATTTATTCATAAATAGTTCTGTCAAAACTTAGTGGTCTAAGACCTAGAGCTGCAATTTATGGTTTCAAGGAGGAAGGATTTTCAAATTACCATACACTGAAAATTACTTGGTTCTAAGTATATTTGGAACAGATATAAAAGCAGAAAAATAGTGTACATGTCTTATTGGCCCTGTCATGAAGGCAGTTTTCCAGTGGAAAGGGGATATATCCATTATGAATATTAATTGGTGATAAAAAAAATTTCCTTCTGTGTGAAAGACCTTGAAAACAATCAAAATTAATGCTAATTTTATGAAGTTTTTAATTAGAGTAATGAACTAATTTGGAGAACATAAGATTGGCAGAATAAAACTTGGAAATGAGGCAACTATATAGACTTTTATTTATGGAGGGCAAAGGAAAAACCATTAATTGACAAGTTTTTTATCCATCATGCTATTTGTGGGAGTTCAGAACTTCTGACAACCATAGAAAAACCATTTACATATAATAGGAAATGTTGTATAGCCCCTTATCTTCTAATTTTCAATTATTTGAAAAAGTGTTTATGCAGTTGAGAATGTTATGTGCCATAATACTTAGAAGAAAAGAAAAAAAATCAGCAAGTCTTTATTAAAGTGCCTACTATGTGTAAGGTGGTATGATAAGTACTGGGGATATAAAGACAAATAATAAAATACATCCTATACTAGACTTATTTGAACATTGTTTAATTTTTGTTTGTCATTGTTTTTCAAATTGAACATCCTTTTGACTTAGTATACCAGTTTGAATTGAATTTTTTCCCCATTTGAAAAGAAGTGAACAGAAATTGTACTTGAGTGTTCTCAAAGTTTCCATGTAATTTGTATTATAATGTTCCATTGATAGTGCAGCCTTTTTAAATATTTGAATTGCATTGTCATGTAGTTCATCAGACTATCTTAAGTACTTAATGTATCTTGTCTTGCTTACACTTTATTGTTTAATCAGATGCTTCTTAGTATTATAAATGATGGTTATGTAATACAGCAATATTTCATCCTCTTGAAATTCTATTGAGACAATGCTGCCTTCCCTGGCGAGCCCCCCTTACCTCTCCCAATTAAACATTATAGAAAGTTTTGGTTGTTAGTACTGAAGAGATTTTTAAAATGTGTGTGTGTGTGTGTATATATATATATACACACACACACACACACACACACACTTACATATACACATACATACATACATATATATATACACACATACATGCACTTACATGTATATGTACATAAGCACTCAGAAGTCAGAATTTCTGAGAAAAAAAAATCAGACATGGGAATCTACTTTTGCTCTTAAAAATAACTTGTGATAAAGCTGTAACTTAAGTTAAAAATCTATTTAGGAACTATGATTTTGTTTTTATACAAAAAACTTTAAAAATTATAGTAAGAGGAAGAATAGCAACCTATTAAGTTGTAAAAAATGATATTTTCCTTGTTACCCAGGAGGTGTCAGCAGCTGTATAGAAAGTGATAATGGAAAGGGAAATGCTTTGATAGAATTTCTTTGATCTTATAGGTTATGTTAATCCAAAATATTTGAAATAAGTTTTAATTCCCCTATGTAAAGCAAAAACTGCATATATAAAATAATACTATGAGCTAGTGAGACTGAATTAAGATGTCTGCCTTTCTATTAATGAACTTAAATGCTTCTTACATTGATGGACTAGTAAAAAATGATCACCCTATATTTACCCAACATAATTGAGATAACATCAAAGGAATAGGGTCACTTATAGGTGAGAAGATTGGTTTTTTACAATATGATATATATAAAGAATAATGATCTGCATTAAAAATAGCCATTAATTTCACTTGTAAATGCTTTTTGGTGCTTGTCTTTTGGCTGATGGGATTGACATCTGAAGCTGACTATGTACAACAGGAATTTAGTACAGAAATAGATGAATTACATTTTTTGACAAGAGGAGGGTAGCCTTTAATAAAAATGCCCTCTTCCAACCTAACTAAACAATTCACAAGTTTCTTATTGCCTCATTATTATTGCACCATATCTTCTTGCCTCAGAACTTAGTTTCATATTAGAATTTTTAAAGAGATCTACCTCTAATAGAGTTCATATTATTGAATGATGAAAAATGTCCCTTTTTTATAAAAAAAAAACAACGAAATAGGTTATTTTCTGATATGATGATTTGATCAGTGAATTTAGAAGGGATAAGTGTTAGATGAGCTGAATTTATGATTTAATCTACTTCATTCAATAAGCATTTACTTCAGAAAAACGGACTTGGCGTATCTAAAATGCAAAAGCTTAGCCACTCGGTGGGCATCAGTTGTATTTGGTTTCTTAATGTATGACTAATATTTTTTAAACCAATTAATTATGTAACTTTGTGCTAATGAATGACGAGGGCTGTTTTGGAAAATTTGCATTTTGAAGGATAAGGAAAGAGAATGCTCACATTTTAAAATTTACATAACTGATAAACAAGTCTCACTATTGGAACAATGCTGGATTATGGACTTAGGTATTTTTTGAATATGAATGTATGTGCAAATTTAAAAAAAAAATGAGTCTTTAGGAAATATTTATCACCTGTGAAAGTTTAATTTTCATTTCCATAAGTAATTTTTAATTAGTAGAAACTAAACTATTTTCCAGTGTAAATCTCTTTATGTCAGTAGCAAAAAATATGTTGGTTACAACTAGCTAGTTTATCTGTGTTCAAATTTGACCTTTTTTTTCCCCCAGCTTAAAAGTTTTATGTTTTCTTTTTTAAGCAGAAAATGAAAATTAATATTCTGGCCTCAGTCAAATGCTAATGAATTATACAGGAAATTCTTCACAGTAGCTAAATAGTATGTTTCATTGGTTACTCAGTATATTGGCCAAAATAAATGACATTATAAATTTTAAAACAATATTTAGTTTGGTTTTCTGTATTTCTATAGGATTTTTCTTTAAAAAGTTAATTTTAACAGATAGGTTAGTTTTAGGAAAATTCTGAAATGATATTAAGTATTTCAGACTTTTTGAGAGTTCAAGTTATATATTGTTGCTAGCAGTGAAGAATGTTGGCAATACTTTTCTGGGAGCTGAGGGAAAAGTTCCTTACATGTAAAAAAATGGCTCAGAAAAGGTGCTAATCTTATCACTAAACTTTGTTCATTGAAAATATGCTTATTTAATGAAACTTCACAAAAAAATTCAGAACTCACTACACTTTATATAATTTTTGAGTGCCTATTGTATGTTTGGCACAAAGCTAAGAAGTATAAGAAGTTTCTGTTGTCAAACATTTATTTTCTGAATTTTAAAATACTACCTTAGGTGCAGTACTCATAATTAGATAAAATAAGTTAATTTAGTGCAAGTTTTATATTCACTGGGCTATCTCAAACTAGGAGTAGTCAACTCCCAGAGTTGACATAGATCTTGACTTTCCCTGGCATTTTTGGGTTACATGATTTTAAGCAAATCTTTGATTTATAACATGGGCTTTCATACCAGGTCCCTACCAGGTCTTCATTGATGAGAATGAGTTGGGAGGTGCATTTAAAATGTGTTGAATTTAGAAATTAGATGTTCATTTCCACAGACGTTCTTTACCTACAGTGTAAAAGACACTATACTGTGGTTTTGGGATACAAAGATAAAAATGAAATAGTCCTTGATTTCAAGGTTTTTAGAAGTTGCTTCTACAGGGGAATTTAGGGACATGACATATACATAGAGAGAAGTACATATAAAGTACTCTAAGGGAGAGAGTTTTAAGAAACCAAGGTAGGAAATCAGGATAACTTTCTTGGAGGAAGTGATACCTTACCCTGAATTTGGAAAGAAGGTAGTGGTGATAAAAGAGGTTTTTTTCCAGGCTTGCTGGACACCACGTGTGAAGTTATGAAACTGGAATATCAAATTCAGGGAACAGTCAGTAGATCAGTTTGTCTTGAACATCTAGAATATTTGAAGGGGAGTAATAGGAAGTAAGTCTGGAAAAGGTAGGTGGGAACCAGATTATGGAGTGCTTTAAATGCCTGGCTGAGGAACATACACATACCTGTAGATATGTGTGTATCTGCATATTTCTTCTAGAAGCAGTAGGGCTACACTGATCTGGTGAGTGATGTACTGAGACCGTTAGAAAATTATTTTGTTAATTGAGGAGCAGATTGGAAGACTGTAAGATGCTTCAGTAATTCATGGGAGAGCTAAAAGGTTTAAACTAGGATAATAGCAGTGCTTAGTGTAGAAAAAGGGACAAATGTGAGAGATGTTGCAGTGCTCCAGCTAATAGGATTTGGCAACTGGTGGGATATAGTTTGGGAGAGAGAGGGAGGGAGGGAGGAAGGAAGAAGGAAGACTCAAGCAAGCTGAGGTGTTAACCTTGGGCTACTGAAAAAGGATGATGTTGCTCAGAGATTTTCAAGTTGTTCGTTCATGTTTGACTCTTAGCAGACCTATTTGGGGTGTTCTTGGCAAAGTTCGGAGTGATTTGCCATTTCTTCTCTAACCTATTTTACAGAAGAGGAAACTGAGGCAAAACAAGATTAAGTGACTTACCCAGAATCACACAGCTAGTGTCTGAGGCCAGAGTTGAATTCTTCAGGCTGGTGCTCTGTCCCCTGTAGCACCTAGTTAACCCCTTTCAACACATAAGAAAATGTAAATGATTGGTGAATTGAGATAGGAAGATTAGAGTTCTTTTCTTCCCCTTCTGTGCAATTTGAGATGCTGATAGGATGGGCATGAGTTTGAGTCCTGTTAACCTCGTTTATATTTCAAACTTCAGTTTCTTCTTGGATAAAATGGAGATGGTAGTATCTACCTACTTCACAGGGTGGTTTTTGAGGAAGGAAAGCTCTTTATGACCTTTTGCCTGCTATGTTAATGAGTTTAGTAGCTTTTTTTAAAAAAGATTTTCTGACCTTTAGTCTTAGTCCAGTGGATAAGTAAAATATTCCAGCATACTAGGAGAATTTACTATTGTCATTGGAAATGCAAAAATGCAAATAATTTGCTTCATAAGTTTGATTTAAAAATTTTTTTCACAAGATAGTATTTATTTTTTTAAATGCCTTGTATATTTGTTAATGGAAGTTTTTATTAGACTTTAAAATTTTTTGGTTTGAATTTTTCCTTTGTGAGTATGGAGAGAAATCTGATAGGATGAATGGGGCTTGGAGGCAGTGTTATAAAATGTAAATATCATGTAAGTAGGAGTCAGAAGAGCTAAATTCCAGTTGTTCCCCCCCCCTCCCCCCAGAGTTAATAGTGGTTTGATCTTGGGCAAGTCATTTTAACCTGACTTTATTCATTCACAAAACGTGAGTGTATATACTTCATAGGATCATTTATACCCCAGAGAAAATGTTTTCAGGAATGCTTTGCATACTATAAAACATAAAAAATGTGAGGTAGTTTTATGATGATTGTTACTAAGTTGGATTAATCCATTATTGTGAGTGTGAGAAAAGGTGGTGGAAACATAGTATTTTTGAAGGGCTCATTATAGTAAAAAGAACATTTGACTTGGAGCCAGAAAACTTTTTTTAAAATCCTAGCACCAACACTGCTTAAATTTTTTGGTACTTAATTTCCTCATCTTAATGATGGGTTTGTATTCATCTGTGATGTCATTGATCAGACTCTGTAATATCTATGTGCTATAAACGTGTGCTATATACATAATTTTACCTTTGATTTGGGAGATTATTATTGTCCTGGTTTTTTGAAAGTGGAATTTTGGTCTGTCAAAATTGAAAGAAAGTTGTGAATTACACAAACTTTTTTTTAAAAAACAGAATTTTGTAACCTGAACTATGTAAAAAAATCTAAACTCCAAAGATAGTTATTTTTTAAGAACTTTATTTGTTTAAAAGCATCGGTTCAAAATTATTCAGCTGTGAATTGTAGAAAATCATATAAGTTGGCTTTAACAAATCTCGTAGAGTGAATAGATTGCTTTATTTAATTGAAATGTATACTAACCTGAAGTTTAGTATACTTGTTGAAATTTTTTAATCTAAAAGTCTTTTAATATTTTTGAATTCTTCCATAGTAGTTTAGGTGAAAAATTATTTGAGGGTTCTGATGATTGAAGGTCTTATTGCAAATAAAAATATATTTGTAGGAAATAAAAATTTGCATTGTTTGCTTTACAAAAGGCTTCAGCTAAGAATTCCTTTAACATATTGTCATCATTCCCCACCCGCATTTGCAAGACTAATTTATTTTTACCTATTTTTTAGTAACATCTATTACATAAAAATCCCCTGCTGGGGTATCCGTAGAACTTTTAGCTTCACCTATGTAGAAAGATAATTTGTTTCTATTTAGAAATGTTGCTTTATATGTCAAAGTATAATTCTTATTGCTTGTCTCTTGAACTGTATTTTGAGAAGTTTGATGTTAGTCAATACAGTAGAATGTTTTAATGTGATCATTTGGTAGATTGAAATTTGATTTTTGCTTTGATCTGTCTTGGACCCCATTTAAAGATGTTTAATTAAAGTACTCCAGTGATAGAAGTGCACCATGAGCCTTAGTTTCCTCGTCTGCAAAATGAAAATGATATTTGGGCAACTAGGTGGAGGCACTAGACCTGAAGTCAGGAAGACTGGGCTTCAGATGTGGCCTTAGACATTGCCTAGCTGTGTGACCCTGGACAAGTCACTTAACTTGTGTCTATCTCATTTTCCTCTTCTGTAAAATAGGGATAATAATAGGTAGCCACCTCACAAGATTTTTGTGAAGATCAAATAACGTAATATTTGTAAAGTGCTTAGTGAATTGCTTGGCACATAACAGGTGCTTAATAAATTCTTGTTTACTTCATTATCTACCTTATGGGCCTTTTTGCTGTCAGGGGTTTTGTAAACCTCAAAGCACTATATGTATATTAGTAGTTAATAAAAATAAAAATTATGTAGTGTTTTATAGACATATTTTCCTTACAGGAAGCCTCTGAAGAAAGATATGGTTACATTATTATCTCTTTTCCTGATGAGGAAACTCGTTTATTTATCCAAGGTTATTCAACTTAGTGGCAGAGCTTTGATTCAAACCAGGTATTTTTGACTCTGTCCACAGTGCTTCCATGCTATCTCTAAAAACAGTTTTACTTGGAAAGTGGTTCCATGTTATGGCATCCAAGTCAGGGTTATAAATAACATCTAGGGATCATAGGATTTAAAGCTGGATGAGACTAGAGGTTATGTAGTCCAGCTCCCTCATTTTGTAAATAAAATGAAGCCAGAAAGATTAGCCCAAGGTTGGAGTTAGTAGTAGAGAGGGGATTCAAACCCAGGTCTTCTGAAGTCCAGTACTTTTAATACTACATTACCATCTAATGTAGGGTTGCAAACTTTTTTGTATATAAAGGGGACTGGTAGTGAAACTCCCAGGGTATGTATGTATGTATGTGCATGTATATATACATTTGTGTATGCTGCTAATGGCCAAAACAGGCCATTACTGCTTTTTAGTATATGCTACTGAAGGAGTACAGATAACAAAGAGCTATGCTACCAGACTTCGAAATATCATTATGACAGTCTATACTGCTTTAATTTCAGCTAGGTTTGGCGTAGTGACAAACCACTGACTAGTTGACATCGGCATTCTGTGAAACTAATTTTGTAGTTTATAATGTTTTAGAAAACTATATATGTATTTGTCAGATTTTAAGACTAGAAACCAAATAACATTATAGTATAAAACATTGATTTTCATAAACTGTCTGAAGAGTTGTAGGGACTTTAATATGCTTTAAATAGAATAAATAAAAGTGTTATGAAAATACGAACTACTAACAGCTTTTTGGTGGAAGTGGAAAAACAACTTTTTGAATTAGCTGGAGAGGAAGATTAAAATTACTTTATGAAGTAAAGCAAGTGACTTGATAATTTTTTTGGATAAATCTTTATATCAAAGATTTTTTATTAAAAGATTTTTATTGAAGATTAAAGTATTTTAAGAGAAAAATTCACTGTAGGTTTCTGAGTGTCTGTATTACATTTTTATTCATAATAATGTGGAGAAAACTAAAAGGATAGAGTCTCAGGTATATACCACTCAGATAATATAGTATACTAAACCTAGCTTATATTTATCTAGTTATTATTTATTATTATCTAGTAATTCATGAAGAAACTCAGTTTCAGATAGACAGTTTAATGCCCAGTTAGACTGCTTGATTGTGCAGAGTTTTAATATTGCTAAATGTCTGAAGTCCAAAGGTATACTTGCATCAGCCTCAGATTAACATAGAATGAATAACAGAGCAATTTGTCAGCTAGGCAGCCCTGAAAAATGTCAGCAAGAAGACTGATGATGATGAATTGGATAGAAATGGGTGGTGCAGTAGATAGCCACTAGATCCCATTTCTAAGGCCAAAAACCTTCAGGGATGACAGCTGATGTGTAGGTATTTGCACAGTAATTAAATGAACTATAGTTCTTTGCTTGCCTGAATAGAACAGTAACATATACATTTTATCATGTAAGAGTTTTCAAATCTTTCGTAGCATAAAGTAGCAGATAAACAACATAAAATGTTTAACAGGAAGGAATTTTCCGTTTGGGAAGCCATGTTTGCATCATTGGTTGGGTGAGGTGGCACTTATGTACTTGTAGTATTTGAAATCCCCAAATTTTGAAAACTTAAATTAGTAGTATTTTTGGATAATTGTTATAGCCATGGGGTTTATCATTGCAAAAGTTTCACTTATATATTTTTTATGTCTTTTGTATTACCTGCCTTTCCCAATGTATCCACACAACCCCAATCCTCTCTCCCCTAGGAACTGAGTCATTCCTTATAACAAAGATAAAAAGGAAGAAAAAAGGACAGTGAAAGTAATCTATACATCTAAAAAATCTGATTTTACTTGTAGTGTTTCATATCCTAGTTCCTTGCCTCTACAGAGAAGTAAGGGGGGGTGAGGTGGGAAAGACATGAAACCTTATCATATGTTATGGGCTTGAGTTTGCTTCTTATAATTTTTTTCAAGCTTCGTTAATACTATATTTAATCAGTAACATACATAGTCATCAATGGTTTATGCAAAAAGGATTCAAGGATATATGTGCTAATCTGTTTTTTGTTAGCCACTTAACACCCAACTACTGCCCTGTTCTCTTAGAAATTAAACATCATATTTGTTACTATCAGGAAAGTCATCCCTACCTTGAGTTATAGGTTGGGTCCTAGCAATCAGTGAGTAAACAAGCATTTATTTAGTGCCTGCTCTGTACCAGGCACTGTGCTAAGTTCTGAGGAACAGAAATCAGCAACAAGAGAACCTCCCACAAAGAAACCAAAACCTGTAATATGAGTCCCTGCTCTCAAGGAGCTCACAGTTTAATACTTAGGATGCCTAGTGACCCTGATGATTATAGGTAGTGCTACTTGCTAAGCAAGAAGGCATTTAATCATTGTGATTTCACATAATTTTTGATTGTTTTATTATTGTTGTATAAGCAAACTCTTAACAGACATAGCAAATTGTAAAGACTTTAGGAGTGGTCTAACTAAAAGATTATTGTTGAGACCAGCCTAGAGTCTAGTATCTGCTTCCCCCCTCCCCCCCCAAAAAAAAAGCCACACCTACCACATGTCATCTGGTCAACTATAAAGTAATCTTGTTTTTGTTTTTGCCCACAGAAACTATGAATTCATCTGTGAAGGTGTAGATTAATTGAGAGCTAGGTCAGCAGAGCGAATCACTCACACATTTGGGCACTATCTTTGGTCTCTGTTGCTGTGTTCTGCCATTACTTCATACTGATGCTCAGTTTTCTGAGACTGGCTATAGGCTAGTTACCTCCTTTCTTCTCTCCTCACAGCCCATGCATATGATTCCTTAGTTTGTTGGCAGCACTCACTCTGTCATCTTAGTTTCTCTTCATGTAGGTGTAGCAGCAAGCACCCCAAGCGTCCTCAGGGTTTGCAGCTACCACAGGTTCTTGGATCTGCTTTGTTAAAGGAAAGCAACTCAAAATGGGTTAACAAGCTTACTTTAATCAGTCAGATGTATATCATTTACCTAGTTCAGGGGAAAAAGATCAGCACCCCGAACTTCAGAACATACAGACAGAATTATCAAGACAGAAACATCAAGTAGACAGATTTCCAAACTGTCCAACCATTACATCCATACCCAGTCAACATCTGGGTTTCCACATTCTGGGTTTTTCAAAGCCGGGGGACTCTCAACAACGGCTTCCCAGAATTCAGATCAAATCACAGAACATTTCTCAAAGTGAGTCCCCAAAACAAAGCTACACATCAGGGCTTATATAGCCTTCTCCTGGCTCAGAGAATGTAACAACCTTATTGACCCACTGGCCAATCAAAAAGTATCTACTGAAAAACAAGCCTCCCTCCCCAGGCTTCTGCTGCACTTTAGCCTAGGGGCAGGGAAGATCTTTAAATCTGCATTTCCATTACAGTAGGTCCCCAGGAAAATGGTATTACAAATTATCAATCTTTTCCTCTACTGTATCTCATATAAGTACATCTGACATAATAAGCATGTGGTTTCTTTCTCCTTTTAAAGGTGTTTTCTTTGGCTTTTTAAGTTAGTAATTATAGGGAAATAGTTTATTAAATGACAGAATAATATGGAAGGTAAAAAATACAAGAAATCAACTCCCATGGTAGAGGTGGTATTACAGGTCTCTTTTGGAAGGAAGGATGTGAATGATACTCCCTTGGTCTTTCTGGACTCATTATGACTCATTTTTCCTGTTCTTTTCCTTGTTTTAAAAGATTCAAAAGGACAAAGAAGGAAAAACTTTGATTTACTGAGCAGAGATTTATTATCCTTACTAAAATGTAGCCACTTGAATTGCATAGCTTGACTGAGTTAAAAAAGGACACTCAGTATCTGTTTATTCTTTGGCATCCAGCCCTCTCCAAGTTAGAGGTGAGAACAAGCTATTCAGGCTCCTAATTTGAAGTACTGATGTGGTACCTGGTAAGTTTTCTTGGTACCCTCTAGAACCCTATCTCCCTCTGCTATGGATTGGATTGCCACCTCAATCCAGAAGGCCATGGGCTGTATTGTACTTGTATTCTGTTGTGATTGTAGCACTTGTATCTTATATTACTATTTTTGCCATATGGCTAAGTGGCCATCTCCTCTTCCGTATTTTGAACTGTCTTGCATTTACCTTTTAGTTAATCTCCTTTGCCTTTTTTGGGGGAAAAGTTCTACCTTTACATTTTTAGGGAAGCACTTTTACCTAGCCATGAAGATTCTTTCCTTGGTTTTCAGGCCATATTGCAATGACCTTGACTTTGCTTCTTATAGTCCTCCAGGAAATTTTATGGCTTTAACTCCTGGAACTTCTGATTCATCTTAATTCCACAAGCATTTTTGAAAGGTGCCATTTTTAAAAGGTATATGCTAGCTACTTGGCTAGTAAAGTTGGAGATAACAAAGACAAAATCCAGACAGAAGATAGGTGTTTAGTTATATACTAAGGCACCAGTATCTGGAGGGATCAGAAAAGGCTTTCTGTAGAAAATAGTGCATGGGCTGAGTTTTGAAGAAATCTGGATTATAAGAGGCAGAAGTAAAGAGGAAGTATATTTCAGACTAAAAGTACAGAGATGATATTGTGTGTGAAGAACATTTTAAAAGGTTTGGTTAGGTTTGTAAGTATGCATGAAGGAAAGTAATGTGTAATAAGATTGTAGAAGTACATCAAAGACAAGTTACGAAAATCTTTAGATGTCAAGCAGAGGAGTTTATATTGAATTCTTCTTTGAGGTGATATGGGGAGCCACTAGAGTTTGAGTTGGGAAGTGGCATAGTCACATCTTTGTTTTAGGAAAAATCACTTTTGCAGCTGTGTGGAGGATGGATTGGAGAGAAGAGAGCCTTGAGGGAGGTAGGAGAATGAAGTAGGAAGATAAGTACTGTAGTCTAGAAGAGAGAGGATGAGATTTTGAAGTAGACTGTGTGAATAGAGAAATAGGGATATAAAGGGAAGATGCTGTAGAGATAGAAATGACAAGATTTGGCATCTATTTAGATATGATATGTATGGTAAAGTTGAATGAAGAATCTTCAGAATGAAAAAATACAGGATTTGAGTGGGGGAGGGGTAAGATAAAGCAGTTGTAATTAAGTATAAGAGGTGTACAGTCCTCTGTATTTTTTAGTATAATGGGTTGGAGGAAGCTACCAGATGGAAAGTTAGTGTATTAATGCATTTTATTTATGCCACAATCTCTTACTGGTTCATCCTGTGTCTAATATCCTTTAATGGCAAATACCTAAAGTTCCAGTAGATGGGGTTGTTAATTCATGAAAGGGAATTTTTTTCATGAGTAAAATGAATTGTACTCCCTGCTTTCTAGAATAGAAAGGCAGCATTTTTCTCCTTTGAAAAGTGAGGGACAGATCTTCTCCAAAAGTGACTATCAGTTCATTAATTAATATGATGTTCAGGACAGTGCAATGATAGTGTCTTTTACTTTAGTAGTTTTAAATGCACTTATGTACGGTACAATGGAAAGTGACCTACATTTTGACCTAGGAGTCAGGTGACCTGAATTCTAGTTCCAGATGTCAAGGTATGACTGAGCTTGGGCAAACTGCTTAATTTCCCTGGTTTCCTGATACATATAATGAAGGGGTGTGTGTGTGTCTGTGTGTGTGTGTCTGTGTGTATATTAGATAATCAGGGTTTGAAGAGATATTCAGGAAGTTCCCTAGTCTAACCCCTTCATTTTTACAGATGTGGAAACTGAGGCCTAGAGAAAGTGACTTGATATGCTTATATGATTAATAGGTAGCCAAGTTGGGAACTTGAACCCAGGTCATATGACTACAAATCTAACATTCTTTTCATTATCTCATGTGATCTTGATGGCTTCCTTGATCCTAAGAGAAAGATCAAGTTTTTAAGTATCACAGAATCTCAAAGTTGGAAGGAGTCTCAGAGACCATCTACTTCAACCCCTACCTGTACAAGAATTTACTCTATAAAATATCTTTCTGGGGGTGGCTAGGTGGTGCAGTAAATAGAGCACCAGCCCTAGAGTCAGGAGGACTTGAGGTCAAAGTCAGCCTCAGATATTTACTAGCCATGTGACCTTGGGCAAGTCACTTAACCCCAGTTGCCCTGCTTTCCTTCCCCCCCCCCCCAGCAAAAAAAATTTAAAAATATCCTTCTTACCCTGACCCTCAAGCCTTTGGTTAAAGACTTTTTGTAAGGTCGAGGACCTACTTCCAGGGCAGTACATTAGATACTGTTATCTAACCTAATATCAAGCATTTTATCCTATTCATAGCGATAATTTCTTGATTTTATGTCACCTTTTCCAAATAATATTACAAAGAATCAATTTAGCAAAAACAGATTGAACAAAAACAGGGAGTGTTATCTATATCTGAATGTGTACATAATATTGTCTTTTTATATGCCTCACTTCTGCAAATGGAGAGGAAGCTTATGTTCTCAATTCTTCTCCAGGGTCAGTCAGTCTTGGTCTTTAAAAAGCATGATGCTTTCAATTTTCTTTTACTTCATTGTCATGATGTGTATTGTTTCCCCTGACTGCTGACTTTATTCTGTATCAGTTCTTCATAGTTATAATTTATTATAGCACAGCAATAAGTCTCAATCACCAGAAGTGTTTTAAGTGTCTCTGTGAAAGGTACTATGCTAGCCACTAGGGACATAAATATAAAAACAGGAAAACAATTTGTACTTTGAAGGAGCTTACACTCAAATGGGGGGGGGAGATATAAGTATATATAGAATAACTTGAACGAGGATAAATACAAAGAAGTTCAATGCAAATAACTTGGGAAGGGGAGTGTACTAGCAGTTTTGGAGCTTTGGAGAGGCTTCAAGGTAGTAGAAGAAAATGGAGGGTACTTTCTTTGTCTACAGTTCTCTGGTACTACAAAAAGCGTTGCTACAAATATTGGTGCATACTTTCAGCTTTCATTCCTCCTTTGTCTTTAGGGAAATATGCCTGGCAGCAAGTGGGATAGGAATTAAAATGTGTGGACATTGTAATCACTTTTTTTTTTTTTTTTAAGTATAATGGCTTTCTGCTGTGGTGGGAATAATTCACAGCTCCACCAACAGTGTTAGAGTACCTGTCATTTTTTTTTTTTTTTAAGCAATTGGGATTAAGTAACTTGATCAAGGTTACAGGCCAGTTATTTCTGGATGTGGTGCTAAGTATATGAGCCCTTATTCGAACCCAGGTCATCCCGACTCTGGGGCCGGTGCTCTTACTCGCTGTGCTACCTGTCTAGAGTGCCTGTCTTTCCAAACAAACTCTTTACTTATTTTGTCATTTTTTACCAGTTTTCTGGGAGTGAGATGAAACCTCAGAGTTCTTTGGATTTGCATCCATTCTTCATACTTCCATAGCAGATTGAAATGTATTTGATTTGAAATTTGTTTTGTAGTGAGTTAATATGATGAGCTTTTAGTCATACTAGTTATATTAATGCTGTTAGTAGTAGATCAGTTTTAAAGTTTTTTGAGATTTAAACTGTCCCCACAACAGCTCTTTGAAGGTAAATAGTTGTTAATATTTTCCCCATTATTTGTGTGGGAACTCATACTCAGAAAGGTTAAGTGACTTGTCAGTAGCTGTAGGTCTCCTAATTCAAAAGTTGAATGCATTTTGTCCTGTATGGCATACTTATATTAGACTTGAATTTTTTTGCTACATAAAGAGTTAATTTGTTGAACATTTTTTCACTATTACTAATGTGATGGTGAAGATTTTTTATTTAATACTTTTTTCTATGTTTATAATAAATATTCTCTTATTAAAGTGTAATTTGAAAATGTTACTTTTTGTAGTGGTTTGCTAATTTTAAATGAGGAAAATTCTCCTTTAGGGTTCTGAGTTGTTGAGGGAGGAGTAATAGTAATGGATACAATGACTTTTTTTCAATCTATCATTCTTGAGATCTGTACTAATTTACAGTGTTGACCACCCTCTCTGGAGTTTCCTAACATTGCTCTCTAAAGACTTTTCCTCTATTTGTCAGACTCTTCTTTCTCAGTCTCATTTACCTGGATATCCTCTCTGTCTTGCCCCTGTGAGATCACTAAAACTCTGTCCTAGATCTGTCTCCTTGCACTTAATATGTGACCTCATCTTCCCTTGCATTCAGTGATCAGCTGTATTCAGATGGCTCCTAGATTTGTATAAAGCAGCCTCAGTTTCTGTTTTGAACTTCATTCCTGTTTCACCAGCTGCCTCTTGGACATTTTTCAGTTTGGACATCTCTCAAGCATCAGGCTCTGTCAAAGGCATCACCATCTTCTGGATACTCATTGATTCTTCTCCCTTGCCGTATATAGCTAACCAGATGCTGAGTCTCTTGTTTCCATGTTTGTAACATCTTTTGAACCCGCCCCTTTCTCATTACTAAACCAGCCACTGAGCTTGTTCAGGCCCTTGTTATCTCTCACCTGAATTATTCCAACAATATAGAAATCATTATCAAGGGAGGTGTAAGAGGGAGGTAATAGTCTGATATGAAGAATGAGTAACCTAGAGATCCTGATCCTATAAACTAATGACCATTACCATCCCTTTTCTGTTTAAAATATTTTCATGAGCCCTTGAGGAAGAGTGGGTAGGAGAATACTAAGGAGAAGGTTCTGATTGATCATCATCCCAATAGTATAGAAAATTCAGCCTCTCTTCTTCATTGATGCCCTCTTTGGTTCATCCTCCAAATGTATGCCAAAATGATATTCCTAAAACAGAAGCCTTACCATGCCCCTCCCCTGTTATATCAAGGACCAAATATAAACTCCTCTGTTACCCTGTTATAGCCTATCTCCAACCCACCTTTCCAGCCTTGTCATAAATATTATATTTCCAAACATTCTATAGTCTTTCCAAAGTGGCCTTTTTGCTAATCCTTACACAAGATATTCCATCTCCTGCTCCTATGCTTTGCAGAGGCCATCCTCCCATTCTTAGATTCATTTTCACTTCTTAAAATAGTAGTTTCCTTCAAAGTTCAACTTATGTGCCGCCTCTTTCATAAGACCTTTCCCATCCCGTTTCCTACCCCCAACTTCTAGAGCCTTTCCTGAGCAAATTTTATTTTTATGATGTTTCTGTATGTGTTCCTTGTTTTGCCTGGCTCTTTAAGCTCTTTAAGGGTAAAGAATTACTTTTTTAAAAATTTAATTTAATTCTTTAAAAAATATTAATTTATTTATTTTGGGTTTTCAGCATTCATTTCCATAAGATTTTGAGTTTTAAATTTCCTTCCTCCTTCCCATGATGGCGTGCAATCTGATAAAGGCTTGTAGTGCCAATGCAATATTTACAGCACCATCTGTGACTATAAATATTCCTGGGTAGTGCTTGATCACAAAATATAGCAGACTCTACATATATAGCACAGAAACAAAACATTTATTCAGACACCAGGAAACCAAATCCCCAAACCAGTAGGTCCATTCCATCATAGTAGCAAAGAAGTTAATAGGCTATAACAACAAGAGAGCCAAGCCATCCTTTAGCCTTCCCACAAACCAACACAAGATCAATATATTCTCACAAACCTAACTTTTTGCCTGAGTGGCCTCTCTCTCCCACCATCTCTCTGGCTTTTACTCCCAGCTTCCTGTGAGCTCTGCTCCACCCTTCAGCAAACTCCTTCCACCACAGACTCCATGTGATTTCATTCAGCCTATTGGGGGTAGAGTATTTTCCAAGCAGGGAAGGTCTTCAAATTCCCCTAGGCTTATTAAGTGACAGGGAAGATCTTCAAATTCCCATTACCATTGCAGGGCTCTACATATACATTTGTATTAAACATATTTTCACATTAGTCTTAAAGAAGAATTAGAACCAATGGGAGGAGCAGCTATGAGAAAGAAGAAACAAAACAATAACAAAAAAAGAGCAAATAGTATGCTTCCATCTGCATTCAGACTTCTCTGGATGTGGATAGCATTTTCCATCATTGGTCTTTTGGAGGAATTGCTTGTTTTTTGTCTTACGAACGTAGTGTTTGGCACTTAGTAGGCATTTGAGAACATGCTTCTTGATTGATTGACAACAAATTGTAAGGTAAAAAGATAAGATCATTACTTCTTTAAGTGATCATAATGAAATTATATTATTATTTCCCCTAAATACTGGGGAAGATCCATACTTAAATGCTAAAGAGAGAAAGGAATTACTATAGCATCCTTTCTTGGTCTTTAATGAAATTTATTATTTCAAGACAGGTCTTTTAAAAAAAAAGGTTGGGGCTGGTATAGTTCCCTCTCCCCCATTTTTGTGATGTTTTTGGAATATTAAAGATATATTTCTCTCTAGCAATCTTTTCTTTTTTTTTTTTGGAGGACTTGCCCAAGGCCACATGGTTAGTTTTGTGTTAAGTGTCTGGGGCCAAATTTGAACTCAGGTCCTCCTGACTCCAGGGCCGGTGCTGTATTCACTGTGCCACTTAGCCACCCTTCTCTCTAGCAGTCTTTTTAATTTTTTTTTGCTTTTTCGAGGGCAATTGGGGTTAATGATTTGCCTAAGGTCACACGGCTAGTAAGTGTGTCCGGTGTCTGAGGCCGGATTTGAACTCAGGTCCTCCTGACTCCAGGGCTGGTGTTCTATTTGCTGCGCCACCTAGCCGCCCCTCTAGCAATCTTTAAAATGTATATTTAAAATATGCTGATTTTTAAAATATGATTTCATTGATACTGGATAGCTTCAGAAGTTTGGTATTCTTACAACATTGAACTGCCAAGTAATTGGAACTGGAGGTTGAAAATAAGGTACTGTTGTTTTCACTAAAGTTCAGTTGAAATCAACTTGCCATGCTGCATTGCAGTAGAAAACTAGTTGATTAAAATGTGATATGCATAGTATTTAACCGTGTTAGAGTGGCTAATGGTATAGTACAGATAGTCAGCATTATTATTTCATCAATAGATAAAGCACTGCTCTAGTTGCTATGACAGATATAAAACATAGAGGCTCTGTCTTTAAGGACTTTGTGATTTAGTTCAGATTAAAACATACATTTGAGAACTGACAGTACAAGGCAGTATATGATAAAAATCAATTAAGTATGGAACATACATTCTTTTTTTTTTTTTTTGTCTTTTGGGAGGGGGAAAGGCAGGGCAATTGGGATTTAAGTGACTTCCCCAAGGTCACACAGCTAGTAAGTGTTAAGTGAACTCTGGTTCGCCTGACTTGCAGGACTGGTACTCTTATTCACTGCACTTTCTAGCTGCCCCTTAAATATACATTCTAAAGGAGTTTAGCTGAGAGATGACTGGTTGTAATAATTAAAGTGATTTTCATGGAAAAATTGATGGTTTGATTTGGGAAGCTGTATGTGTGAGAGAAGGGAGAAAGAGTGGTGTGTGATGAGAAAGGAAGTAAAATGTAGGCAAGCTCCTTGAAGATAGGAACTCATTTGTTTTTCATTTTGTCTTTTTACCATGTGGGAGAGAAGGAAAGAATAAGCATTTATTAAACACCTATTATGTAGGAGGCACTGTGCTAATAATTTTACAAATATCTTATTTAATCTTCACAATGATCCTGTGAGATAGGTTCTGTTTTTATCCTCACTTTACATTTGCGGAAACTTAGGCAGACAGGTTGAGTGACTTACCCAAGGTCACACAGCTATTATCTGAGGCTAAATTTGTACTTGTTTCTTGGCTCCAGACCCATACTAAAATTTAGCCACTGTGCCATGTAACTTCCTTACTTAGCACCTAGTAGGCACTACATATATGATTATCAAATTGTATTTGGAATGCCATGTAAAATTATGGGAAGGACATAATCAAAAGTTAGGTTGAGTATGAGCATAGAATGTGGGGAGTTGGAAGAATAGTGAAGCTATATAATCTGGCTAGCCTAAATGGAAAATTCATGGAAGGGAAAGTCGAGTGAGAGATGAACCTGCAAAAGTAGAATAGAGCCATATTGTAGAGAGCCTCATATGCTGGCAGTTTTATATCTGTGGGGAAATGGAGATCCATTGATTACTTGTATGTCAGATGAAAAACAGGATGATTAATTTGCAAGACTTGAAGCAGAGTGATCTCTTAGCAGTATATTATACTAGTTTGTCTCATATTGCTGGTATAAGATCCTGAACTGGGATTGTATAGATGGGAAGGAAGAAACACATGTGTGAAGCATTGTAAAGGAATTATCAACTGGATTTGGTGACTATTCTTCACTTTTCCCTTACCTACCATAGCCAAAAAAAAAAAAATTCCAGGTTTTAAACCTGGTGACTAAAGAATGGTTGGTAAAAATGAGGAAGTTTGGAGGGATAGTTTTGCCTGGGTAGTGATGACTTCATAAAATGGAAATATATAACAGGCAGTAGGAAATGCCCTTCTAGAGAAAGATTTGGAATTCATTTCTTTCCTATATGTGAAGATTTAATTCTAAGTGCTTCTTCTTTATGCTAGCTGAAATTAATAAATTAGTTTCCAATAATAGTTTAAGTGAATATCAAAATAGAATGCCAATCATCAGTCATTCATGTAGTGTTTTCTACATATCAGAAACTATGTTAAATCCTATGGACAAGAAGAAAAGCATAAAGTCTTGAATTTCCCAAGGAATTGACATTCTAATAGGAGAGATAATAGGTAAATATTTTAATGTACAAAATAATGTAGGTTGTAAATGAAAGTCAGCTTTAGGGGGAAAGGATTGGCATGGAGGAGAGAGGAAACCAAGAAGAGATTCCTGTAGAAATGTGTGTTTTGAGCTGAACATTCAGGGAAGCTAGGAGTTGGCAGTGGGGAGGGGGGAGAGCATTTTAGGCATGGGAGATAAATTCATGGAATCAGAAGACTGTCTTGTGAGGAACAGCAAGTAGGATTTGAATCCAGGTCCTCTGGCAGTGTAGCTGGCCTTGGAGCTAGGAATACCTGAGTTTAAACACCAGCTCTTGCACATAATTACTATGGGACCCTGGGCAAGTCATTTAACCCTTCAGCACACTGGGCAGTTTCTAAAAATGGACATATTTTTATTTCATTAACTAATTGCCAATTGCGTGCAAAAAAATTTTTTTTTTGTAATATTCATTTCTTAAAATTTTGAGTTCTAGATTCCCTCCCTCTTGCCCATCTACCCCAATGTGATGTTTATTATACATATGAAGTTAATGCAGAACATTTCCACATTGCAACATTATAAAAGAAAACACAAAAAAAGCATAATTTGTACTTGAAGTTCCATCAGTTCTCTCTGTGGAGGTGGGTAGCGTTTTTCATCATGGGTCCTTTGGAATTTTCTTGGATCTTCATCTTGATCAGAGTAGCTAAGTCATTATTATTATTGCTGTTACTGTGTACAGTGTTCTCTTGATTCTTCTGAGGTCACTTGGCATCAGTTAATGTAAGTCTTCCCAGGTTTTTCTGAAACCGTTCTGCTTGTCATTTCTTATATCACAGTAGTATTGCATCAGTTATATACCATGACTTGTTTAGCCATTACCCAATTGATGGGCGTCCTCGCAATTTCTAATTCTTTAGGCAGTTCTTTTATCCTTTTTTAAAAAATTAATCTTTTGATGTTTTGGACCCCAGTGGAAGTCTATCATGCCTTTGGATGCTTTCTCAGAATATTTTTAAATGCACAAAATGAAACACGTAAGATTACAGAGAAAAAACAATTAAGTTGAAATGCAGTTTTCAGAATGTTTTTTTTTAAGTTGAACTCCTGCCCTAAACCATAAGTTGTAGAGAATGTGTCAACTTGCATTGATAGTGGAATTTTTCTCATCTGGGAGTTCACTATAAATAATAAAATTCCAAGTTCAATCCCTATCCCTGTCTTCAGATTCCAAATTCATTCCATAGCACCGCTGCTGGATGATTTGTAACCTAAGAACTCATGGTATAGGCTTTGGTCTGGACCTATGATTTTATTGGTGTAGGAAATGTCTGGTAATAAAACCCTGACCCATGCAGATCTGTCTGTTTTGCAATATGTTGTTTTAAATACTTGCCTACGGGCATTACAGAGGTTAGGAGATGTTCCTTGGGCTCACTTTCCATTCCTTTTTCTGCTTCCCCTGGTGTAGTTAGTTAGGAGAAGAGAAATATGGGAGTGAGGGAAACGATACCTGGAAAGGAGGGGAAAAAAGGAGGAAAAACCAGAGGAATTTGGAGACTGTATTTATGGTCTAGTGAGGCAGCTTGGCATCATTGATGGAAGATCTATTTGGAAATCACAAATCAATAGAGCATTTGGAAAGTACCTGTTTGTTCTGAGGACTGCCACCTTATGTTATGGAGATATAGAGAAAAGTGAAAATATTTCTACCTTCAGGGATCTTCTATTAGAGGAGACAACATGTACTTATATCAACAGGTTTGTATAAAATGTGATTCATGGAATGATGGTGTGATTTCCTTGATAGAGGGAATTCTTGTGGAGAAACTTTTTTTCACCCACTGTAGCTCAGCAAAACTTCTCTACAAATTGTAGCAGAGTTTTCTGGAGCAGAGGTGTCAAACTTATGGGCATGTGGTGGTGCACTGCCAAATTACTCAGAGCAGCTGAATTTATGGCAAAATTGTTGAACATTTTTTCATTTTGAACTTCATTTTCTCATAATGAAGAAAGTACATGAAGTTGTAATTTATTATAATATTTTCATTTTTGTGTTGGGTGGGGAGTATTTTTTAATTAAAACACAGTCAAAAGGATACTTAAAAAGACTAATTATCTTGATACTACCCCTACCTATCCATTTCTTCTTCACTGTACAGTTATATATATATATATATATATATAATGTTATATATATATATATATATGTATATATATAATGTTATATATATTTTATAACATTGGGTCAGACAGTAGAATTCCACTAGAAATGAAACTGATAAAAAGAAGAAAAAATATTGGTGTATCAAGCATTAATAACAGTTCTCCAAGAACCTCAAACTTATGTGGGGTTGAGTAGAAGCCTGTGTAGTTTGTTCCTGTAGTTCATACTTTTTGTTTTGCCGTTTTGAAAACCACTGATCTTATAATTTTTCATTATAGACTTTATTTTCGTTTCCCTTTTAATTTTTGCTATCCATTGGACACTTTTCAGATTCCTAATATTCTAGAATAGAACAACCTGTTGACTTGTGCTGAGTAAAATTAGAAGAAAAACCATAAATTCTACTTATTATATTCTTATCTACTACAGCTTCTCATATTTACTAACTTTTTTTTTGTTGTTGCTTTTTGGAGGGCATTTGGGATTAAGTGACTTGCCCAAGGTCACAAGGCTAGTTTTTTGTGTGTTGTATCTGAGGTAGGATTTGAACTCAGGTCCTCCTGATTCCAGGGCCGGTGCTCTATTCCCTGCGCCACCTAGCCGCCCCTGTATTTACTAACACTTCAAGACCATGCTAGGTAATAAGCACGTTGTATGCTTTTGTTTTTAAGCTAACTTATTTATATTTTTTGACAGAAGTATAAATATTTGTGAAAAAATTATATTGGGTGAATTTTGGACTACTCAGAACTTTCTTCAGAGATTTCTTATTTTGTTGGTCTGAGAATTCCCCTCTGCTGATGAAGATTTGTAGCTCTTTTATGATTTAATAGACTGTCTTCAAAAATTGTGACCAAAAATGATGGCTGAACTTTGCCAGTCTGCTGATTAGCCTGTAGCTAGGTGGGGCAGTGGATAGAACTCTGGTTCTTCTGCAGTAAGGAAGACCTGTGTTCAGACCCAGCCTGACACATCTGTTTCCTTATCTGTAAAATGGAGACATAGCACCTGTTTTAGCACCTGTTTCCTCAATTCCAATGAGGATTAAATGAGATAATATTTGTCAAGGGCTTAGCACAGTGCCTGGCACATAATAAATTCTATGTAAATATTAGCTATTATTATTGTATATTAATTATATTATTATTATATTATTAATGAACTTGTCCCTGCCAGTAAACAAAAATACTGTCCATTCTTAGGCTCATATTTGAAAACCTTTTCTACTGAATAAAAGAGTTAGAGCTTAAGTAAATTATCCATAAAAGAGCTACCTAACAGACACTGTCAGCCTTTGAACATTCTGTTGCACTAGTCCATTTGTTACCTATCTCACAGTATATGAGCAGTTCATTTCTTTTTCTGATCATACATTCTGGCCATTTCTGAAAATGTAAAAAAGTGATTTTTTTTTTTTTTTTACAGCAGGCCATCTTAGGCCATCTTTTGTAAAATACTACAGTATTTAAACCTATCTTATGTCTCCATTACCCTTTTACTTGACTACAATTTTGTATAAACATGTAGATATTTTCCATTTTCACTCTATTTTCCATCTTTCCTGGCTATCAGTGGAATAGTATTGGCATTAAAAAAGATGGGGTTTTGTGTCATGTAGCAGAGTAAGGCTGTTGAGAAGGGGTTCAGTATAAGGACATTCACATTCAGTCTAGCCTGTTATTTAGTTTTGGACCTGGTACCTTATTCTGTTCAAGATCAAATGTCAGATTTTACAGAGGTAAATTTATATATATATTAAAATATTTAATTATATTTTTGTGTCACAGATGAAGAAGAAATTTGAAATTATAGTTCAATTGGATGGTCTCAGAACTGGTGTGGTGGCCAGTAATGAATAATAATTGTTAATAGTCTTGTGTCATTTTAGCACTAAGGGTCTTTATTGATTGTGATAGGGATTGCTTAGTTCTGTGTTGCTCTTTTTTTTTTAAACAGTGACTTTGATAAATCCATAGACAGCATTTATCCAATTTTCATTTGACACAAGGTTTGGAGGAATAAATAACTATAAGGGACAGAGTGAAAATCCAAAAAGATCTTGAAAGACTAGGATATTGGAGCAAATCTAAGAAGATGAATTTCAGTAAGATAAATGTAAAGTCTTTCAGTTGGTTTTAAAAATCAACTTCACATACTTGACTAGGTGAGGAAGATGGGAAGACATTTCATTTGGGGGAAAGGTAAGTGCTATAAAGATTGGCTTAATATTGAACAAAGAAAAGTTGCTACAACTGTGTTCTTGTGGGGTATTTGTTACATATGAGTGGAATTACAGTTGATTATGGACATTGCCTTTGGTAAAGGCAAAGCACAATCAACTTTATCCTGTAACATGATGGGGAGCCCTCTAAAATCTTTATGCAGACTTAGTCCTAAGCTCAAAGGGTTGTTTTGGGGCTCAGATAACATGGTGTGTATGTAAAGTGCTTTAGAGCCTAAAGTGTTATATGTCAGCTATTGTCTGAAAAGTTGTTTTGGTTTTGTTTTGTTTTTTTGCCTTTTTTTTGGAGGGCAATTAGGGTTATGTGACTTGCTCAAGGTCACACAGCTAGTTTTGTGTTAGGTGTCTTGAGGCCCCATTTGAACTCAGGTCTTCCTGACTCCAGGGATGGGTGCTCTATTCACTGCGCCACCTAGCCGCCCTATAAAAACTGTTTCAGTATGATTACTCAGGGGGTGTGGGTAGGATGGTTTGGTGAAGGAAAAAAAAAACTTAATGGTACATTTTTTAAAGTACTTCGGTTATGAATTTCAAGTCTGAATTTGTAGAATTGGAAAAATAGTAGTAGTTTTAAGTTTACAGAGCACTTCATGTCTATTTTCCAATTTTATCACAATAGCCGTGTAGGAAAAGTGCTATAGACTTTATTCTCCACATTTTATAGATGTGGAAATTGCCCCTCTTGAGAGTTTAATTAGCTTGCCACACAGTTTGGAATTTCTGAAGGCAGGGTTGTCATCCTAGTCCTAACTGAGTCTAGCACTGTTACAAGCACACCACTTTATATGACACTGCAAAAAAGGAATAACAGGACTTGATGACTGGAATTAAAGATGATGCATGCTTTGATCTTTTTGATTTTAGGAAGAATAATACCAATCTTCTGTAAGTTAGGAGAACAAGCTAGTTGGAGAGAAACTATTTTGTTTTTGTAGTTTTTGAGTTTTGTAATGATTCTATTGTTTAGATAGTTGGAGATAAGGGACTAAGTTAGGTGGAAAAGTAAGAAATGGAGAAATTTGATTCAGTTAAATAGAGGTTATGGTTTTAAGCTGTGACATTTGATAAATTTTCCAGGGGTATATAAACAAAGAAAAAGCATGGGGATTGAGTACTTGGGGAATTTTCACAAGGCTGGGAAAGAAGCAGGAGGAAAAATAGCTAAGAAATGAAACAGAAGGAGCAATCAAAGCTATGAATAAGGAACACACACACACAGAGAATGAGTGAGTTCTGAGGTGTAAGAGAAGAGAGACTTCATGGGATTTGTTATTAGTAGTTTTAAATGACAACTAGAACATGGATTGTGAAAAGGGTCTTTGAGAGTAAAGTTTCCTAACAGGTAATAGAAAGGTCAGATTGGAAGGTATTAAAGAATGAATGGATAATGAGGAAGTAAATATAGACCAAATGAAAGAAATTGGTATAGTTCAGGATTGGGGAATTTGCAGCCTGGAGGCCACATATGTGTTCCTCTATGTCTTCAAGTGCAGCCCTTTGACTGAATCCAAACTTCACAGAACAAATGCCCTTAATAAAAGATTTGTTCGCCCCCCTCCGGCTCTGCTCCGGGAGCGAAACCAAGAGCTGAGTGGCCGAGGGGCTGCCTCCTGGCGACTAAACCCAGCGAGCAGGTGGCCCCAGGCTGTCTCACCTCCTCTCCCTTCTGAGGAGCAGACTACTCCTGGGCACCGCGGCGGGTCTGCGCAGGTGCAGAACTCAAAACATGACCAACGAGATACGTAGCCAATGTTCAGAGCTAATTTGGCTAGAACTGGAATACAATTGTCTACAGCATATCCACAAGGAATTGTCAATCTAATGGCAAACAAGAAAGAACCTCCGTCCTTTAACGAAGATAACGTGGGACCATTTCACTACAAACTTCCTTTCTACGAGACTGTGGAGCTCTTCATTGAGACACTGACCGGGACATGCTTAGAGTTGAGGGTTTCACCTTTTGAAACTGTCATCTCTGCAAAAGCTAAAATTCAAAGATTAGAAGGTAGTTGTATTCTTAATTTTTATTACTAAGAGTGATGGAAATTCATTTCATGCTATCAGTGTAGGTTAATGCTTTTGAAGTGGAGTGATGTAGTTGGATGGGGTAAGAGGAACATTCCAGAGGGGAGACTCCTTCCACCAACGAAGGTCAGCAGCTTTTCTGTAACTTAGAGGAGCAGACTTACCTGGGACCAGGAGAGGTTACATGCCTTGCCTAGGGTCTCAAGAGATGCTACTTGAACCCAGGTGTTCTTTGCTCCAAGGCCATTGTGTCTGCTTTTTCACTCTGCCTTTCATCTGTGAAATTATCCCACAATAAAGAACTTATTTACTCAAAAAAAAAATAAAAGATTTGTTCTGTAAAACTTCAAGGACCTAGAAGTGCGCATGTGGCCTTGAGGCTTCAAGTTCCCCACCCCTGGTATAGATCTTTGTTAATGAAATAAAGAAAAGGCATAGGGAGAGGGAAGAAAAAACAGGTTTGTTTAATCTATGGATACCTCATTCCTTTTGGGAAGAAGGCTGGGAGCCAATGGGAGAGATTCAATTCAGCAAACCTTTATTAAGTACCCCCTAAATAAAAGCAAACAATTTCTTCTAGGAGTTCTTTCTAGAGAGTAGTCAAAAGTTCATACTACATTGTAGACAGTGATAATGCTATGACTATGATTACAACTACTGATGACTATTATTGGTTACTATGCTGCTGCTGCCACAACTACCATGGCTGCTATAATAGCTCCTTTTTTGTCTTTTGTTTTCACACTTGTTTTATCATTTATTTAATTACTCTTTAATTTGTTTATTTTAAAATTTATTTTTGTCAATGCTTTTTTTAAACAAATTTTGAGTTTCAAAATCTCCCTCCCTATGTTCCCTTCCCTACCCATTGAGAAGGCAGACAATATTATATCAGTTATACATGTGAAGGTACACAAAGCTTATTTCCATGTTAAAACCAGGTTGCAAAAAATGAAACAAATAAGAAAGAGAAAGTGAACAAAGTATGCTTCAGTCTGTAGTCAGAATTATTCTCATCAGTCCTTTCTGAACTTTGAGTTCATATAGTCCTTTGGGCATCGTTCCAAACTGTTCTCCAGAACAAACTATTGGACCTGTTCAGAACTCCATCAACCGTACATTAGTGTATTTATTTTATTTTTTCTTTTGCTTTTTTGGAAGGAGGAAGGCAAGGCAATTAGGGTTAAGTGACTTGCCCAAAGTCACACGGCTAATTAGTATTAAGTGTCTAGGGCTGGATTTGAAATCAGGTCCTCCTGACTCTAGGACCAGTGCTCTATTCACTGCACCACCTAGCCACCCCAAGTGTATTTATTTTTCCATATCACCTCCAGCATTTTCCATTTTCCTTTTCATAAAATGCAATTGTCATTTTAGCCAGTCTAATTGGTGTGAGTTGGTTCTTTAGAGGTGTGTTAATTTGCATTTCTAACCAGTAGTGATTTAGAACATTTTTTCCCACATGACTGTTAAGTAGTTTTGATTTCTTCTGAAAACTGCTTGTTTTTAGATCCTTTGACCATTTATTATTTGGAGAATGGCTCTTATTCTTATAAATTTGACTACAAGGCTTTTATTGTAGAAACTTCTTGCAAAAATATTCTCCCCCAGTTTCCTCCTTTCCTTCTAATTTTGACTTCCATTAGTTTTGTTTGAACAAACCTTTATTAATTTCTTTACTATGATTTCTATAGCTCCTGCTGCTGCTGCTACTGCCACCACTGCCACTAGCACCACCACCACTATGCATTTATGTAGTACTTTAAGGTTTGCAAAATATTTTACAAATGTAAAGCTCATTTGATTTGAACAGTAACCTTAAATTACCTGCTATTATTATCTTGGTTCACATTTCTGAAGTCTAGCTTCTATAATCTTTTTAAAATTATTTATTTTTAGTTATCAACATTCACTTATAAGTATTAAATTTTTTTTACCCTCTCCCCTCCTTTTTCCCTAAGACCACATACAATCTGATATAGGCTCTACATATGCATTCCTTTTAAACATATTTTCACATTAATCATGTTGTCTAGAACAATTAGAACGAATGGGAGAAACCGCAAGAAAGGAAAAAAATAAAACAAAAAGAAAATAGTCTGCTTTACTCTGTATTCAGACTCATAGTTCTTCTCTGGATGTGGATGGCATTTTCCATCATGAGTCTTTTTGAATTGATTTAGGTCCTTGAATTGACGAGAAGGCCTAAGTCTATTGACGTAAGTCATGGCATGCTGTTGGTGTTACTGTGTACAATGTTCTCCTGGTTCTGCTCACTTCACTTAGCATCAGTTCATATAAATCTTTAAGGGTTTTTCTGAAGTCTGTCTGATCATCATTTCTTACAGCACAATAGTATTCCTAGCTTGTACTGGCACGTGAAATGAGTGTAATTGTTTGGTATTACTTTGGCATTGCCCTTCTTTAGGTTTGGGATGTAAACTCATCATTTTCAATCCAGTGGCCACTGTTGAGTTTTCCAAATTTGTTGGCATATTGAATGCAGCATTTTTACTTGCATTATCTTTTAGGATTTTAAATAGCTCAGCTAAAATTTTGTGACCTCTACTAGCTTTGTTGTTAGCAATGTTTCCTAAAGGCCCACTTGACTTCATTCTCCAGGATGATGTCCAGCTCTAAATCAGTGACCATACCATGGTGGTTATCAGTGATGAGTAGATCTTTCTTGTGTTTAGCTTTTGTGTATTATTGCCACTTAGTCTTTTTTACTTCAGGTAAGTCCCTATGATTTTTATCTTTTATTGGGTCCATTTTTATCTCTTTAAAATTAAAAAATTTTAATTTTCTCCAGGAGATCTCTTGTCTTTCCTGTTCTTTTGTTTTCTTCCATTTCTTTGCACTACTCATTTAAGAAGACTTTTTTATCTTTCCTTACTATTGTTTGGGTATATCTTTCAGTTGGATATATCCTTTTGTCCTTTACCTTTCACTTTCCTTGTTTCCTCAACTATTTGTAAAGCCTTTTTACTTTCTTGTTCTTTGGAATGTTTTTTATTGCTGTCTCCTGTACAATATTACAAATCTCTGTCCACAGTTCTTTAGGCACTCTCTCATATTAAATCCCTTAAATCTATTCCTCACTTCCACTTCATAATCATAAAGATCATACTTGTATGGTCTGATGGTTTTCCCTACTTTCTTCAGTTTGTCTGAATTTTACAATAAGAAGCTCATGATCTGAGCCACAGTTAGTTCTACATGTTGTTTTAATTGATCATATAGAACTCCATCTTTGACTGTAAAGTATATAATCAGTATGACTCCAGTATTGACCATCTGGTTACGTCCATGTTTACAGTTCTTTTCTGGGTTGTTTGAAAAGAGTGCTTACTATGACCGAGTAATCTCGACAGAATTGCTTTTTTGAAGAGGCAGAAGAACTAGAGACCAAATTGCCAACATTTTTCTGAATTACAGAGAAAGCAAGGACGTTCCTAAAAAAGTCTGCTTCTGCTTCATTGACTACACTAGAGCCTTTAGGACTGTGAATCACAACAAAATATGAAAAGTCCTTAATGAGATGGAAGTACCAGATCATCTTGTTTACTGAGAAGTCTGATTGTAGGCCAAGAAGCAGCAGCCAGAACCAAACATGGAACAGCTGATTGGTTTAAGACTGGGAAAGGAGTACAACAAGGCTGCATATTGTTACATTATTTAATTCACATGTGGAGTACATCATGTAGAATGCCAGGCTGGATGAATCTAAAATTAGAATGACTATTTTTGGGAGAATTATCAGCAATGAAAGTGAAGACTTAAATGAAGCCTCTTGATGAGGGTGAAAGAGGAGAGTGTCGGAGCTGGCTTGAAGCTTAACATTAAAAAAATTACCATCAGGGGTGGCTGGGTGGTGCAGTGAATAAATTTGACCTCAGATACTTAACACACTAGCTGTGTGACCTTGGGCAAGCCCCCTCTAAAAAGCAAAAAAAATATATATATAAAAATTGACACCATGGCAATTGGTCCTATTACTTCCTGGCAAATAGAGGGAGGAGAAATGGCAGCAGTATGAGATTGTTGTATATTCTTGGGCTCAAAGATTACTGCAGAGGGCGACTGCAGCCATGCAACTAAAAGACTCTTGCTCTTTAGAAGGAAAGCTATAGCAAATCTGGACAATATACTAAAAAGCAGAGACATGACCTTGTGTAGCAGCAAGCACCCTGGAGTCCCTAGGGTGGCTGCTCACACAGGTTCTTGGATCTGCTTTGTTAAAGGAAAGCAACTCAAAATGGGTTAACAAGCTTACTTTAATCAGTCAGACATATATCGTTTACCTTGTTCAGGGGAAAAAGGTCAGCACCCCGAACTTCAAAGCATACAGGCAGAATTATCAAGACAGAAACAGATCAAGTAGACAGATTTCCAAACTGTCCAACCATTACATCCATACCCAGTCAACATCT
>NW_027187349.1:7439574-7483346 GCF_028583685.1 Petaurus breviceps papuanus
ACTTTAGCCTAGGGGCAGGGAAGATCTTCCAAATTTGCATTCCCATTACACCTTGCAGCAAAGGTGTGTATAGTTAAAGCTTTTGTTTTTCAAATAGCCATGTATGGTTGTGTGAGTTGAACTATAAGAAAAGCTGAATAATGCAAAATCAACATTTTCACATTGTGGTGCTGGGGAAGACTTTTGAGAGTCCCTTGGACAGTCAATATTTAATCAGTCAGTCAGTATTTAAAGAAATTTGAAATTCACACTGTTCACTGGAAGTACTGAAGCTAAAGCTTAAATACTTTGGCTACATAATTAGAAGATAGGCCTCTTTGGAAAAAGATTGTGATATTGGGAAAGATTGAAAGGAAAAGGAGACAGCACAGGATGAGACAGTATCATGGAAACAACAGCATGATCTTGGACAAATTTCAAGAGCTAGTGGAAGATAGAAGGGCCTGGTGTGCTATGGTCTATGTGGTCACAGAGTCAGACAGACAAGAGTGAATGAATGAACATCAACAACCACAACCATTATCTCTTTATGGATCAGGAGACTGACTAAGAGGTTAAGTGACTTGGCTAGGATTACACAGCTAGTTTCTGTGAGGCTGCACCTAACTCAGATATTCCAGTAAGATGCTAAAAAGAAGATCATAGCATTTTAGATTAAGATTAAAAGGGAGATTAGAAATCGTCTACCTATTTTTTTTTTAAATATGAAGAATCTGGGGCTAAGAGAGGACAAGCAACTTGCCCAACGCTACAATAAAAAGGGAAACTTATTCCAAAGATCTATAAAACACATAAAATATCTGGTATCAGTCTACTGAAACATCCAGAGTTCGTGCATTGATTGAATTACAAAGTGTCCTTAAATAAAGACTATATTAAATAGTTGGAGGGATATTTGGTGTTAATGAGTAGGCCTCTGCAGTATAACAAAGATAACAATACTGTCAAGTTAACATATAGTATCAGTGCTATACTAATCAAATTTTCACAGCAATACTAGATAGATACTTGGGGTGTGGGGAATAAAAGTTACTTGGAAAAATAAAAGATCTGTACTATCAGAGGAAATTAATGAATATAGGTAGGGACATAAAGTAGTACTTTCAGGCCTCAAATTATGTTGGAAAGCAGAAGTTATCAAAGCCATCTAATAGAAAAGTAGATCAATGGGACAGACTAGTAAGTAACCCAGAATCTGGTTAATTGGAAACCATAAGAACTACCTATTTGATAAAACTTCTAAAACATTAGAAAGCAATCTGGCAGAAATTAGGATTAGATCAACACTTTTATTCCAAGTATATTCTAAATAGATAACATGGATTAAAGATCATACAACCAAATGTTAGGAAAGAAGCAGATCATCTTAGGACTATGGATAAGAGATGCCTTTTTTTTTTTTTTTAAAAGCAAACGGGTTAAATAACTTGCTCAAGGTTACACAGCCAGTTATTTTTGTGTGGGTGCTGAGTATCTGAGGCTGGAACTGATCCCAGGTCTCCCGACTCTGGGGCCGGCACTCTTACTCACTGCGCCACCTGGCTGCCCCTAAGAGATTCCTTCTTAACGAAAAGAGATAGCAACAAGTATAGAAGACAAAACAGATGACTTTGTGCAGAAATTTTTTAGCTTCATGTACAATCAAAATCATCTTTGATAACAAAAAATCCCTAGGATTAAAAGGTTGTGTGGGGAAAAATTCTTTCTATTAAAATTATATGATAAGGTTTTGGTATTCAAGATATATACATAAATTTATTTTTTTATATATACACACACAAACACATACATCTACACACACCATAAGCTGTTCTCCAGTAGATAAGGTGGTAAAAGAATTTGAACAGTTTTCAAAAAGAAGTACAAACTATTAACAACCATGTTAAAGAATGATCCAAATAACTAATATGAAATACAAATCGGGGCGGCCAGGTAGCGCAGCAAGTAAGAGCACCGGCTCCAGTGTTGAGAAGACCTGGAGATCAAATCCCGGGCTCAGACACTTAGCACCCACCCAGAAACACCTGGCCATGTAACCTTGAGCAAGTTACTTAACCCTGATTGCTTAATAATAAAAATAAATAAAAAAAAATAAAAATCAAAACGTCCCTGAGGATCAACCCTTATACTCTGCAAACTGGTAAAGATGACAGTATGGAAATAGATAGTGTTGGAAGGATAATGGGAAGATAGTCACACTAATGCGTTGTTGTTGGAGCTGTGAATCAGTGCAATTGTTTTGGAAGGCAATTTGAATGCAAATAAAAGGATGAAAATGTCCATACATCTTTTGACTCTGTTAACAAAGTCCTAATATATAACCAAACTATAAGCAAAACCTTTTATGATAGCAAAGAATTGGAAAGAAGGTAGATAGATGTCAGTTTATTAGGGAATGGATAAATAAATTTTGGGAAATGAAATTAAAAGGTCCCCTTTCAGATGAACAGGAAAACACCTTGTACGAGGCTAGTCAAACATTATCATTATCACTGCTCTCTTGACTATTTACTCCTCTCAAACCTTGATGGAGACAAATGTTAGGTTCAGACCTCTGAACCCAAGAACCTTAGGAATTGCAATACTTTAGTCCATTGATTTCACCATAATTCTGGAAAGCAACTTCTGTGGCAGCGCAGTCTCGAAACAATGTCTACGGTTTCATAGCCATAGTTAAGTCCTAGAAATGAAAGTCTTTGCCACCTTGGTGTTGCTAAGTGCTTCAACTTAAGAAGTTGATATGATCTCATGAATAGATATTTTGCTATTGCATGCCGTTGGATTTTTACCTCTGATTTGCCATTGAAACAATGCATAAATCTTGTCTCCCATATTTGCTTCTTGAGAGAAGAGATCTTTCCATTTGTATCCCCAGCCCTTTTCACAGGGATTTGCACATTTAAGCATTTCTTCACGAATGTAATGGAATCTTACTGTGCTGTAAGAAGTAACGAATGTGATGAATACTGAGAAGTATGAAAAGAGCTGTATGAACTAATGCAGAGTGAAATAAGAGGAGCCAAGAAAACAATATACTTAATTTCTACAATACAAATGGAATGAATTATCCACTAAAACAATTGAAAGTGAATGTTTTAAAATCATAAAGAACAAGTATAGCTTTGTAGAAGAGAAAAATAGAGGTGGGAGATCTACAAGCATTGCTCATCACATGTATATTCAGATTTTCTATGCATCGATAAATTTGTGGATTTTTTTTTTTTTTTTGTCTTTAAAAGATATTTTATGTGGGATGACTTTCTACGGGGAGGAGGATGAAGAGAGACTGCCAGAAATTAGAGTAATGCCAAAATATTTAAAAAGACATTAGTAAAAGATTAGCTATAACAATAAAATTAACTTGCCCAGGGTTTACACAGTTAGCAAATAGCAGAGGCTTAGATTTAAACCAAGGCTGAGATTTGAACCTGTGTCTTGTGACTACAAATCCCACATTGACTGCATTATTCTGGGTATTCTTTGTTTGGTTTAATAGTTTAGTTTTTAATTGGTAGTGTAGATTGGGTTGAACGAGTGCTATTTTTCTGAAGGAGTGTGTTGCTTTATATAATGAGTGATATAAGAGAAATTGGTTAGAAGGTAATTATTTACTTAAGTTTTTAATGGAAAAATAATATTTCTTACTTTTAAGTACTTACAAATATGTTAGCCCTCACCATATCTTTGCTTGCATTCTGAACTTTGGGGATTTATTTAGCTGTGTAATAGACTGCTAAACTTGGAGTCAGGAAGACCTGTATTCACATGTGGCCTCACAGGCACTCGATAGACTTGTGATCCTTAACTTATGTTTGCCCCAATTTCCTCATCTGTAAAATGAGGATAATGTGAGGATAAAATGAGATAATACTTGAAAATAATTAGCACAATGCCTGGCACATAGTAAGTGCTTTCTAAATGTTAGATTTTCTTCATCATCATCTCCACCCATAGGTTTTTTTACCTTAGGTAAATGACATTCACCTCTTGGACCATTAAATTTTTTCTTAGCCTAAAGAAACTATTTCATCATGCTATATTTACAGGTATCTTCAAGATTTTTGTTGTTTTTATCCCTTTGCCTAGGTTTCACAATTATCCCAGTATTGCAATCTAACAACTTTTTAGGAAGAAGCTGCTTGGAAATTCCATACATGTATCATAAAGTGTAATTTGAAAATTCCTGAGGATCTTGCTTAATCTTTTTAAAAACAAGTGTAATTCCTTATCACCAAATGTATTTGGAATAAAAGAGATTTATATTTATTTTTTGCTGTTGTGGGGAAGGGAGAACTGTAACTAAGAACATGTCAAACACTTTAAATGTATGTTGAAGTGACTTGGATGTCCTAAATAGTGGTTTCTGTAACTTTTATAAAAATAATAAATGATTTATGAAATTATTTTAAATGTAATAACTTTATTTTATTATGGATTGCTTGGTGTATCTCCAGAAATGCTCTCTTGATTATTGAAAATCCTGCTTCTCATTAAGCAATTTGAAGTCAGGTAGAAGCATTCTATAAACATCGCAGTATACTTCATCTTTTTTTTTTTTTCACCCATTGGAGCTTTTCCCGGATGGTTAATGTTAAACTATAAAACAAAACCAGCACTTTCAGTACTGTAGTGAGGAAAAAGAGTTCAATCTCTGTCAAAATGATTATTTTTTTTTAAATATGGAATCCTTGAATATAATGATTACTGAAGTCTATATTTTGACAGTTGAAGTATCAATAATCATTGTCTCTTTGTTCCTGTTGTTACATGAATTTAGTTTATGGGGCTTGTAAAACAACTAGTAATATGCTTTAGCTTTTACCCTAAAACTCCAAATAAAAGATACTTCTATGTGTGAAAAATTTAGTTTCCTTAATAAAGGTGCATGATCTTTTAGGCGATTCTTCCATGAATGATAGGTCTAGGTATCAGGCTGGAAAGCTAAGATCTGAATGGATTTGGTGGTTGCCTTAGAACAATACTGCTGTTAGCAGTGAAAAATGCCTTCCTTACACTTCTTGTGCAGTAGGCCATGCAGTGCAACACATTTTTATAATAAAGGTGATGAATTTAATCGCAAACTGGCAGCCAAATGGAAATTGCAGACCTTGATACTGGGAGAAAATTGCCTATAAAGCAACTCTTGAGAGAGCAGGCTTTAAATTTATCCACCCATTTCGACATTGAGGAGAACATAGGAATCACAGGGTATTTTGCTTGGCCTGCTTAGTTCAGATGAATGACACTTCACTCTTTTTTTATTTAAGAACTGGAGATAGAGATAGTTGCTTTAAAAATGACCTTGTTGCTTAAGTTCTACCCATAAAGCCTTTAAAAATTCATTCTCATATTTTATTGAATTTTCTAGAGTTATTTGTCGCTTTCTCTTCATCAGATCCGAATATACATAGGAACCTGCAATCCATTCTTTATTTTTTACAGTGTGGATCATAGCCTTGATGCAATTTGTGTGAGGGACAAAACACTTGAAAGGTGGAGGGTACTGATGATGTAATAAGTAAATCTGTAAAATGATTTAATTTGTCACAGCTGTGAGAGGGAGATGCAGAATATAGCTAATAAAATATTTCTTTGATGCTTTCTTTGATAAATTTTTGTGCCTTTGAAAAGGATGTTGATATTAACATTTAATTATTGGTTGAGGGAAAAAAAAGTTTAATATCAAGAGTTAAATTTACCTATTATGGGGAGTCTTGATTTACTTTGATCTTTTAAATGTATATAATGGCTTATGATGAACTTTAGTCCATTATTTTGATCCCGAATTTTGGCAGTCATGGCTAATAGAGACCTGTTTTTCATTATCTATAAAATCAGGAGGTTGGACTATATGCCCTATAAGGCTTCTTATCTATAAAGCAGTGTGACATGATAAACCTTTCCATTAGCAGCTAAGTGACCTGGAATCAAATGATGAGAATCAAGATTAGAGAATTTTTTAGGGACAACCAAAATCATTAGGTCCTTTAGCATTAATTGGGATAGCTAAGATAATAAAAGTTTTGTCTTAATGGGAAGTGTTTTGATACTTTGCCCTTTAAAATGGAACACAAATACCTTTGTAAAGGTCTTATAAAAACAAATCATAGGAATAGTGATCTTAGCTATTCGGATGTAAAGGGCTTTTGAGGATAGTACAAGAGGTTGGTGTAATTAACTATATCAAAATGACTTTTTCTTGAGGGAGTTCTCTTGACTAAAGGTGCACCTTTTGCTGGGCATTGAGTTATCTTGTTAACTGTTGCCCTGGCAGGTATGAAGTGGGTGTCATGTTCTACTATGGTTATCATCATCATCATCATCTTCATCATTGTATCCTTTGCACTTACTTAACAGTGCGTGGCATGTAGTAAGCACTTAATAAATAAATGTTGAGTGACTGACTATAGCATACTATAGAAGTTTATTTTGCACTACCGTAGAAATTTCAAAAGCTTCAGCAGACAAAAGTTTACACAAACAGTACATAATCCCATCCTTTTGGACTAATGGTCATTATATTCTTAGTGGGACAGCTGTTGAATTTGAACCTCCACTGTTTTGTTTCAGATCACTTGGTCTCTTGACTGGGTGGCTTTGACTTTCTTTCCTCTGTTCTTTAGATCTAGCTGTAGGATCCTCCAGATATAGTTACAGAGACCAGTTCTCACTGGGCTGAAATCTCACTGGGCTGACTGGAACTCTGAAATCAGGAAATTATCCACAGGGCTGTTAACATCCCATTTCTTAGGACCGCCTGAGAATTGTGGTGCTCAGGGAAAATAGAAGGCAAACAGAGCCTCTCAGGCTTGCCCAGACAAATGCATATTACTATTGCCATGTGCTTGTAGCCACCGTTGCCATTGGCAGTCAGGAATGGTAAAAACATCCCACTATCTTGGTGAGAAGTCCGATGAATGAGGAGAGAAGCAGAATCAGTATATAAACCATTTTGGAAACATTACAACATTATCTAAATAGTGGTGGTAGTTGTTGTTGAGGTTGTCCTTGCTATCTTCTTAGAGACGGAAGAGTAACATCTTTTCCGATTTAATTACTAGACATCTTGGGTGCACACCTAGTGTGTGCTAGAACAATTGGGAGTTGCTGTATCTACTCAGGCAAATGTGCCTCAGCAAGAATTTTAGTGTCCCAGCTATGGCAGAAATACTCATTCTACTTCTCCCTATTTGTAAATCAAGTTCTGATTATCAATTTGATCTTCAGGGAAGCTTTATTCTCTTCCTTTTTTCTACCTTTCTTTTCTTCTTTCTTTTTCTTTTACTTTTCATTTCCTTTCCTTGCCCCCTTTTTGATTCTTATTTTTTCCTCTGTTTTTTCTTCCCTCTCTGAATTTCTGCTTTCTAGTTTGCCCTTAAAATTTTTGTTGAATATTGAATCTTTGCCCTAGAAATTGAGATTTTTCACTTTATCAGCTACTATGCTCAGTGACTTTCGGGAATAAGCATTTACTTAAATTTATATTTGTGTGCCAGACACTGTGCTAAGTATTTTACAGATGGTTTCTCGTTTGATTGCATATCACTGCATTTTTTAAGCCATTACCAAATCATTTTGATGATTACTTCTTTCTAGAAGTTTTGATATCTGACACTGGTATGCCCTCTTTCCAGTTTTCCCATTTTTCTTGAGTATCTTAAAATTTTTTTTCTTTTCTCCAGATGAATTTTGCTGTTATTTTGTCTAGCTCTCTAATGTAATCCTTTGGTAGTTAGATTGGTATGTCCTTGAATAAATAATAAATTTAGGTGATGTTTTCAATCAGTATCTCCACTCTATTTCTACAAAATGTTTTATAATTGTATTCATAGTGTCTGTATGCATCTTGGTGGGAAGATTCCTATATGATGTACATTCTATAATTATTTTAATGGAACTTCTCTTTCTTCCTGCTGGATGATTTTGGTACTAGAGAAAAGAAAAAAACAACTCTGAATTAGGTGCTTAATTTTATAGCTTGATACTTTGTCAAAGTTACTGATTTTTTTCACTTAATTTTTTAGTTGACTGTATAGAGTTCTTAATGTATACCATCATATCTCCAAGACATACTACTTGTACTTTTCCATTCTTAGTGTCATTTCTATCACATCAAATAATAGTGGTGGTGGGGAATATTCCAACTTTACCCCCAATTTTATTATTTCCATTTGTACACATTGCATTTTTCTAAAACCAGGGATAAAAGTAATTTCACTGATTTCATATTATTTTTATTTTGTTACTTTAACCTTTATGAATATTTTATTCCCTGTTTTGTGTTAATATTAATTAAGTATGCTATTAGTCTAGAATTTTCCCCTTGTGCTTTTGTCTCTGCCTGGTTTAGGTATCAATAACATAGTTGTATCTTAGAATGTGGTAAGATCCCTTACTTTTACAGGTTTCTCTTTCCATCTGAGTTTTTATTTTAAAAGCTATGTATTAAACGTTGTCCTTTTTATCTGACTTGCTTGAAAAGACTTGTTTTGTTCCAAGGATTTTGCAGAGTAAGTTTCTTTTGGTTGTAGGCCTTTATATTTTGCATTTTTGATACTCTTTCAAAACTTTTGTGTGCTTAATAGTAGTAGTAATTACCTATCCTTGTGAGTGGTTCCTTTTTTTTTTCTTTTTTTTTTGCCTTTTGGAGGGCAATTGGGATTAAGTAACTTGCCCAAGGTTACACTGCTAGTTTTTTGTGTGAGTGTTAAGTGTCTGAGGCAGGAACTGAACTTGGGTCCTCCTGACTCCGGGGCCAGTGCTTTACTCACTGCACCACCTACTTGCCCTGTGAGTGGTTTCTTGAACCTTTACTTGAATGCTTTTCTCACTATTTGCAATATATTTTCCTTGACCTGGAAGCTCTGGATTTTGATTGACTATGCTATTTCATAGTTTTCATGTGGGGCTTTCTTTTGGAAAGTGACTGTAGCAGCAAGCACCCCAAGTGTCCTCAGGGTTTGCAGCTACCACAGGTTCTTGGATCTGCTTTGTTAAAGGAAAGCAACTCAAAATGGGTTAACAAGCTTACTTTAATCAGTAAGACATATATCGTTTACCTTGTTCAGGAGAAAAGGTCAGCACCCTGAACCTCAAAGTATACAGGCAGAATTATCAAGACAGAAACATCAAGTAGACAGATTTCCAAATTGTCCAACCATTACATCCATACCCAGTCAACATCTGGGTTTCCACATTCTGGGTTTTTCAAAGCCAGGGGACTCCCAACAACGGCTTCCCATAATTCAGATCAAATCACAGAACACTTCTCAAAGTGAGTCCCAAAACAAAGCTACACATCAGGGCTTATATAGCCTTCTCCTGGCTCAGAGAATGTAACAACCTTATTGACTCACTGGCCAATCAAGAAGTATCTACTGAAAAACAAGCCTCCCCCACCCCAGGCTTCAGGTGCACATTAGCCTAGGGGCAGGGAAGATCTTTAAAATTTACATTCTTATTACATTCGGCCCCAAGATCTTTCATGCCCATAGCATAGACAATTTACTTTTGAATTAGCATTAAACATCTCTTAGGTCACATTTTCAAAGTACAGAACTAAAGTTACCAAAGTGGCCACTGGGCCTAAAACAAAGTACATAGCATTATCACTTCAGTTCAAAACAAGAGTTCAAATAAAGTTCTCTGGGGGAGGGGTATCCTTCCCCTCACACAGCTCCAGCCCCTGCCTCCAAGCACAGAGAGGGGGCTGGGCAACAAAACCAACAAGGTGGGGTCCCTGGGGATCCAAGGCACTTCATCCCACCCACCATAGTCACAAGTCCATCCTCCCCCTGGGTCCCAAACTGTGGGATGCAGCCAGGAAACACACTCAGTGCCCCTGCTTTGCTGCTCAGTTCTTATTTTTTCCGGTGGCTGAATTCCAAACTCCTGGGCTCCTTCTCCTCCAGATGTTGACTGGGTATGGTAATGTAATGTAATGCCAAAGAAAGGCAACTTCCCAGGTTCAAAATACCAGCATAGGTGCTCTCTATTTTATTCAGTGACAAACCAAGAACAGAGAAGATCAAAACATGACATCATTCAAAATACAGCATTTACTAAGTGTGATTAAATAATCTCCAAGTACTACCCCACCCCAGGACCTTCCAATCATTCAATCAATTACAAAGTCCCTGTTCTAAATACTTCTCCACCCCTAGGCTATACCTTCATTTGGTCCACCACAAAACCCCTCTTCTCAAATGGAGATTAGTTTCCAAACATAAGTAAAGTACCTTCATTTGTCAATCACAGAGCACAATAAGGTCAAAAGTTCCCCACCCCTGGATCACAATTGAATCTACCCCAGAGTTACATCAAGTTTAAACACAGCACTTAATAACCAAATGGAGGTCTTTTCTTCATCTTGACAGGAGGCAAGTTCTCAGCAATCTTAGTTCCTGGGGAGACAAGGCTTAGCAAGGCCATAAGATACATTGCCAGTCCCTTCATGAATTTATCCTCTGTCTGTAGAACAGTCCTAGAACCCCTGAACACATTAGCAAAGCCCTCTCCCAGGATTTCTGTAAACATACAACAAGAAAATACTTCTTCAGGGCTTCTGAACCAACAGAAAGGCTCCCAGACCCCTACAACAACAGCACTGTCCTTCACCAGTGGACAGTATTCACTCTGTCTGCAGGACAGTCTCCAGACCCCTGCAACAACAGCACTGTCCCTCACCAGTGGACAGTATTCACTCTCTGTCTGCAGGACAGTCTCAGGGCTTCTTAACCAAATGCCAGGTTCCAGGACTTCTTCAACAGGACAGTCTTTCACCAGTGGACAAATCTGGCAAAATAACATCAAAACAGACAGACAAAGTACCAGCAAAACAGCCATGTCTCCTCAGTCCTTGGCAGCTCAGGGGGCAGGTCTCAAAAATCCAGGGCAATTCAAAGTGGCCACCAGCAATTCTCTTAGTCTCTCTGTCTCTCCAGGAGGTGCTGCTTCCAAAAAAGATCTTCCGCCTCTCTTGTCTCTCCAAATCTATGCCACCAGCTCCTCCCAGTTCAGGACTTTCTTTTCACATCAAAAAGTCCATCCCACAGGTGGGATTAACAAGCTCTGGGTTTTAATACAATCAATTTGAAAACCAAGCCAATACAGGGGAATCTTTAATTGCCATTACTATCACAGTGACTGAATTCTTTTTAGTTTTCACTTTACCCTTTGATCTCATAGTTCTGGGTAGTCTTCATTTATGATTTCTTAAAATATGATATCTATTAGAATAATGGCAATGATTCTTAACTTCTTTCATCAATCTGTTTTCCAGGTTAGTAATTTTTGATATATAACCTTTCATTTTTTGCTGTTGTTGTTTTTTCCCCTCAATAGTTTGATTTTGTTCTAATGTTTCCTGATGTCACACAGTGCTTTTGAGTTCCCTTTACTCCATTCTAACTATTACGTGGCAAGATTCTCTTCTAAACTGCTTGTTACTCTTCCACTTCTTTCCTTTGGAACTCTTATTTTTGCTTATAATTTTATGTTTTAGATAAAGAGATATTTATTTCATTGTCTAAAGAGACTAAAAAAATTATAAGCAAAAAAATTATATATATAGATTTCTTCACAGTAATTTTGTAGTCCTTGTGGCCAAGCCAGGTTTTTTCCTTCTGAAGCCCCACTTTTCATTGTTAGAGAATTACTATCTTCTGGGTGCCTCATACTTTTATCTCCAGCCTTAGCGCTGGATGTGGGACTTTGTGTCAGGGCTAGACTTGTATCTTTTCCCACATTATTGGATCGGATGGTCATGTCCTGTTTAGTCCCGATATAATAGGTAATAATGATAATAATGATAGCAGCTAGCATTTATGTAGTCACTACTGTGTGCCAGGCATAGTGCTAAGTGCTTTGCAGAGATCTCATTTGTTGCTAAAACAACTCTAGGAAGTAGGTGCTATTACTATCCCCATTTTACAGTTAAGGAAACTGAGGATAACAGAGATGAATTGACTTGCCCAACGTCACACAGTTACTATGTGTCAGGATAGATTTGAACTCAGGTCTTTCTAACTCCAGTCCCAGCTTTCTGTCTCACTGTTCCACCTAGCAATTCTGTTGTTGCTCAGTCTTTCTAGTCATGTTCAACTCTTCATAAACCTGCTTAGGGTTTTCTTGACAGAGATACTGGTTTGCCATTTCCTTCTCCAGCTTATTTTACAGATGAGGAACCTGAGGCAAACAAGGTTAAGTGAATTCCCTAGGGCCACACAGCTGGTAAGTCTCTGAGGTCAGATTTGAACTTAGGTCTTCCTGACTCCAGGCCAAGCATTATATCCACTGTGCCACCTACCTAGCTGCCCTACTGGATAATAGTTATCTGAGCCTTAGCCATTGACTTCTACGTTCCTGTTGTGTCAGAGCTTAAGAGTGCCGACAGATTTCAGTCTCCCTCCATCATCCATGTTCAGAGTGCTAAGCATTCATGGCTTCCTTGGGTTTCTTAGATTGATGGGGGCTATAGGCCCTGGTCAGAACAGTCAGAATACTTGGCATTTCTTCTCTTCCCTAATCTCTATCCAAGTACTGATTCTGGACTTCTTGTTTCCTAAAAGAAGAGTATTGGGGTCTTACACATAACTACATAACCTGGGGACATCAAGAGCAGAGTTCTGCTTGGCGCTGGCCCCCCCCTCCCCCCCCCCCCCCGTGGGGGGGAGGTCCATGGTTGTTCTGAGCTTCATGCCTCAAAGATTGAGAATTTTATAGCTTTCATGAATTTCTCCATCATCTCTAATTGAATCCTTAGCTGTTGTGGTGGGGAGGGTTCCTACTTGCTTCTGGTTGACTTTTTTCCTGTCCTGTGCTTGGTAAAGGTTCTTACTTCAGTTTCTCTTTGGTCATTATTTGGTGTGGTGACATGCACATGCTAGAAAGCTAGGTTTGAAGAATGGCATTATAAATTGGTTAAATATAAGTTGTAGTATGCAAGAAGGAAGGATGAGCCCTGGTCTTGGAGTATGGAGACTTAAGTGTCTGTGAAGGCTCTCTGCTGCTACCAAGGTAGCAGTACCTGGAAGACCTTCAGTTATTCACTTCTGTGGACCCTAGATTTCTAATCAGCTATAAAATATGGTGAGTTTGGTCTCTAAGTTCTTTTTGATAATAACATTTTGTGATACTTACATTTCCTAAATCTACTTTTGGTTTTCATCACCGCCTAGCTGCCACCTTTTTTTTCTTCTTAAAGCACAAGAGGCACTAAAGTAAAAATTTAGTTTTAAAAAATTCAAATAATATGTTAGCCATATTAAAGTAGCACTTGTTGGGGTGGCTAGGTGGCACAGTGAATAGAGCACTGGCTCTGCAGTCAGGAGGACCTGAGTTCAAATGTGGCCTCAGACACTTGAACACTTACTAGCCGTGTGACCTTGGGCAAGTCACAACTCTAATTGCCCTGCCTTCCTCCAAAAAGCTTAAAACAAAAAAGGCAAAAATAAATTAGTTTGCTGTTTTACTGTGATATCTAAAGGTATTGCAATATAAAGCTTTTGTTCTTTTTCTAAAATGCCACTAAAATCTTGATTGTTCTTTTCTCTCATCTAAGAGAAACTATAGCTCAGTTTATTTTCATTTCTACTTAACTTCCTAGGTGTTTTGTTAACAAAGTTGTCTTGAATATTGTGTAGTGGATTACTTAGTGCAGCTTTAAAAAGATTCCTTAGGTTTTTTTACATGTGGGTATTTGTTAGCCCATAGGCTTCTATAACACCTGTGATTGTTAGTTGACATTAACACTTGTTTAATTAATGTTGACATGCAGATAAACCTGCTTTGCATACATACATAGTTTAGATTTCTTTCACTGGATTTAAATATGGACTGGATGAAAATTGTTGGAAATTGTATTAATTATTTTAGGGGTTTTTATTTTTTGCCTTTTGGAGGGCAATTGGGGTTAAGTAATTTGCCCAAGGTTAAGTGGCTAGTTTTTTTGTGTGGGTGTTAAGTGTCTGAGGCTGGAACCGAACTCATGACTCAGGCCCGCGCTTTTACTCACTGGGCCACCTAGCAGCCCTATTTTAGTTTTTTTTTTTTTAACAGACTTTTAAACATTTATATAAATCTTTTACAGAAGCTATCTCTAACTCCAACTCTATTATCTTCATTAACTTATCTGTGTAAATGTTTAGTAATCCTCTCTCTTTTTTGTTTTGATTTTTAAACAGTTCCTGGTACATAGTAGTTTTCTAATAAATGTTTTTTGATTGGATTGGCAGTGAAAAGTTGGTCTTCTGTTTCAGAGAGAAATTGGAACTCATGAAAATAGCTATTTTTCTCAAAAGCAGTGGAACCTATACATAGAGTAAATAAAATAAAATAAATACATTAAAAATTTTAATATATATATAATAAAATAATAATTTAAAATAAATTTTTGAAATTAAAAAAAATAAAATAAAAATAAAGGGTTGTAGTAGAATCTATTATGCTTTAGCTGATGCAAAAAAAAAAGCAGAGGTAATAAACATGATCTCAGACAAGCTAAAGCTAAAATAGATTTAATTAAAAGAGATAGCAGTATGATAGAAGGTACTATAGATAATGAAGTAATAGCAATACTAAACCTATATGCCCCAAATACTATATCATCCAAATTTTAAAGGAAAAGCTAAATGAATTACAGGTGGAAATAAGATAGCAAAAGTATAAGAGTAAGGGACTTCAATTTTCCCCTCTTAGAACTAGATCAATCTAACCAAAAAATAAATGAGTCAAAGTGATGAATAAAATCTTAGATTAAGCTAAATATGATAGATATCTAGAGAGAATTGAGTGAGAATGGAAAGAAATAAAGATGTATAGACTAAATAACCTAATCTTAAGGAATGAGTGATCTAAAGAACAATTCATATAAACAAATTTTATTAAACAGAATGAAAACATACCAAAAACTATGAGAATGCAGCAAAAGCAGTAATCAGAGGAAAATATATATCTCTACATGCTTACATCATAAAATAGAATAGACCAATACAATTTTTAAAAGCTAGAAAAAGAACAAATTAAGAATCCCCCATTAAATACCAAATTTGAAATCTAAAAATTAAAGGTGACATTAATAAAATTGAATGTAAGAAGATAATTGAATAAAATAGGCATTGGTTTTAAGAAAAAAATCAATAAAATAAACCATTAGTTAGTGATTTTTTTTAAAAAAGTAGAAAGCCAAATCAGTGTAAAAAACGAAAAGGGCACCATATACCGCTAATGAAAATGAAATCAGAACAATTATTAGGGGTATTTTACCCAGCTAGATGCCAGTAAATTTAACAGTTTTAGTGAAATGGGAGAATATTTTAAAAATAATAAACTGCATACATCAACAGAAGAGGAAATAAAATGTCTAAAAAGAAACCTACTTTGGAAAAAAAAAATTAAAGAGGCTATGAATGAGCTTCCTAAGAAAAAAAGTATCAGGACTAGATGGATTTACAAGTGAATGCTATCAGACATTTAAAGATCAACTAATTCCAATACTAAATAATTTGAAAAAATAGGCAGAGGAGTTCTACCAAACGCCTGTTATGAAACAAATATGGGACAGACACCTAAACAAGGAAGAGCAAAACCAAAGAAAATTATAGACCATTTTCACCAGTATGGGCATATGGATATAAAAATCCTAAATAAAATACTAGCTAGGAGACTAAAACAATATACCACAAAGATTATTATCCATTGTGACTGAGAAGGATTTCAACAGGACTGCAGAGATGCTTTAATAGGAAAACGGTTAACATAACTGATTATATCAGTAGCAAAATTAACAAAAAGCATAGGATTATCAACAGGTAAAGAAAAAGCTTTTGACAAAATACAATGCTCATTTCTTTTAAAAACACTTGAAAGCAAGGGTATAAATGAATTTTTTCTTAAAACCATCACCAAGCATTATTTGTAATGAGAATAAGCTAGAAACCTTCTGAGATAACATCAGAAGTGGGTTGAGAATGTCCATTATCAGTAATATTATTCAATATTGCATTAGAAATGCTAACAATAACAATAAGAAAAAAGTTCAAGGAATCAGAATGGGCACTGAGAAAATAAAACTATCATTTTTTGCTAAGAATGTGATGATATACTTGGAAAGTCTAAAAATTCAACTAAAAAACTAGTTGAAACAATAATCTTAATAAAATAGCAGGATATAAAATAAACCCACATAAATCATCAGCATTTCTCTATCACCAACAAAACCCTGCAGGAGAGAATAAGAAATAACACATATAAAATAATTGTAGATAGCATGAAGTAGTAGCTGGTAGTACTTTACAAACCCAGGAACTACATGAATATAATTGTAAAACACCCATATACAAATAATGTTGGATTTAAATAATTGGAGAAATATTAATTGTTCATGAATGGGCAGAGCCAATGTAATAAAAATGATAAATCTACCTAAATTAAGATATTTATTCAGTTGCTATCCCAATTAAATCACCATAATTTGTTTTATTGAGTTAGAAAAAAATAACAATTTGGAAGAACAAAAGGCCACAAGAATATCAAAGGAATTAAATGAAAAAAAATGTAAAGGAAGGAAGTTTAGTAGTACCAAATCTTTTTTTTTTTTTTATGCTTTTTGGAGGGCAATTGGGTTTAAGTGACTTGCCCAAGGTCACGTGGCTGGTAAGTGTTAAGTGTCTGAGGCTGGATTTGAACTCAGGTCCTCCTGACTCCAGGGCCAGTGCTCTATTCACTGCGCCACCTAGCCACCCAAATCTTAGTAGTACCAAATCTTAAACTGTTTTCTAAGGTTGTAATTATCAAAACTATCTCACTTTGGCTGAGAAATAGAAGGGTGAATTAGTGGAATAAAGTAGACATAAAATATACTGTATTAAAGGGTAATAGTATTCTTGTGTTTGATTTAAGCCTGTGAAATAAGAATATACTATTTAGTTTTAAGAAATTTGTTGGAAAGCAGCCTGGCAGCAATTAATTGCATATAGACCAACCAACATCTTATGCTGTTTATCAGAATAAGGTTAAAATGGATCCATGACCTAGCAATCTAAAGGGTGATATATCATTAGTAAATTTGAAGAACATGGAACATATTAACTATCAGACTTAAGGGTAGGAGAAGAATTTATGAATAACAAAAAGGATAAAAAACATTGTAAGATCATTTTAATTAAATTAAAAAGGTTTTGTTCAAATAAAACCAATGTAGTCAAGATCAGAAGGAAAGCAGAAAATTGCCGGTGGTTATAGATAGTTTCATGGATAAAGGTCTCATGCCTCAAATACATAGAGAAGTTGGTCAGATTTGTAAGAATGTGGGTCTTTTGCCAATTGATTATTGGTTAAAGGATGTGAATAGACAGTTTTTCAGTGAAGAAATCAAAGATGCCTATGTGTTTTAGATTTTTTAAAATATATAATAAAAATGTTCTAAATCTATTGATTAGAGAATTGCAAATTAAAACTGCTTTGAAATATCTCACATGTATGTTGCAGGGGATGTGAAAAAATTGGGACACTGATACATTGTTGGTGGAAATGTGAACTGATGTAACCATTATGGAGAGCAATCTTGAAGCATTCTGAAAGAGTTATATGACTTGATGTATATATACCCTTTCACTCAGCAGTGCCACCATTAGTTCTGTTTCCCAAGGTGGTCAAGGAAGAAGGAAAAGAACCTGTATGTTCTAAAATATTTATGGTAGCTCTCTCCAAATTCCAAAGAATTGGAAATTGAGAGCATGCCCATCAGTTGAGGAGTGGCTAAACAAATGGTGCTGTATGACTGTGATTGAACACTACTGTGCTGCACGATGGTGAGCACAGATTGATTTTGGAAAAACGTGGAATGACTTGCTGGAAACATTGAAGAGCAAAATGAGCAGAAACAAGAGAATGTTGTATGTGGTAATAGTATTATTCAGAGAATAAATATGAATGGTTAAGTTATTTTGAGTATTATAAATACTCAAATTTACTACAAAAGGCCTATGACAGAAGATGCCATTTACCTCCAGAGAACTAATTTATATCTAACTGTGTCAAATGTTGGCCTTTACTGTGAGTTTGGGAGAGAGGGAGACAGATAGTTTGGAAGTTAAAGTGTAATTTAAGAAAAAGTAATTTAGCCTATTGGTTAATGCTGAGCAGATTACCCATATTTAGTGTCTGTCCAAGATAAATTGTATAAAGACCCAGTTGTTAATATCTACATCTACTGATAGGTAAGCACCCAAATTTTTCTTATAACTGCCTGTGATAGTCTCAGATAATAGGCATCCTTCATCCTCTTTCCTGTGGGTATAGTTTGGTAAAACTATTTTGAGTCGTTACAAATCTATGGTCCCAGAGATCTCTGATTCCTGGTTTTGATGAAATCAGCACAGTGTGAATTGTAAGTAGAAACATCTGGAACAAAGAAGTTCTTAACTGGGGATTCATGGAATCAAAAGGGTTCAGTGGTTAGATTTCAGAGGGTCTCTCGCCCTAGATAGGCAGGAAAATTAGTTTTATTTTCACTAACCTCCAACTGAAATATATCATTTTCTTCAATTATGAATATAACAAACCCTTACTTTGAAAAGAGGTCTATAGATTTTACCAGACTACCAAAAATGGTCCAAGACACAGAAAGGTAAGGAACTTTTGATATGTACTTCAGGAATCTTTAATCTTGGACCATTCTGCATTATAATGTTTATTAGCATACATCTTTTTATACCTTGTTTGGTATTAATCAACATTTTGTCAGATCATCAAGCAAGTTTATCTCAGTGCTGTTTTTCAAGGACCCTTATATAATTTGACCTATGTCAGAGACACTTTGTTGGAAGAGAGCCTTTGATCTAAATCTAGTTATGTGTGTGTTTTTTTTTAATACCACACAGTTTCATTTATATTGAGAATTTCAAGATTTCTGTCATTCAGTTCCTCCAGTGATAAGTGCATTTGTTGGTCATTATACAAGTTTTTCACGTTTGAGTACCACTATCCAATTTAACTATTTATAGATGGTCTAAGAATTATAATATATCAGCATCTTTCCTCCTAGTTTGATGTTTTCATAGGGGATTGAAGGCCTTAGTGTTATTTTACTTTGTTTAATGGGTTGCCATTTAAAAGCCCTTATTCTACTAATCTAGACCCTCCACTATTTGACTTCAACAGATCTACTTAACCTTTGTGGTGGGAATATTAGCCTAATCCTTTCCTCATTGCAAATTAGACAGGTTTTCCCCTGAAAGTTGACAAAATTGTCCCCCCAGGATTTGATTGGTCCAGGAGAATAAGACTCAAATCTGGATATTTGCTATGGTGTCCTTGTGACCTAAGGAAATAAAAAGTCTCATGTGTGTAATCAGGGCCTTTAAGCGATGGCCTAAGTTGACCTAAGATCACTCCCATGATATGTTACTACTCTGCTGGCTCTGATCAGAGGTCATAGAAAGAAAGGTAGGTGGAGGTGTGGCAGCTGTATCTAAGGTAGCTAAGTGCTGCAGTGTCCTTGTTGAATATCCTTTTTATGTTGTGATAAGTAGACCTGTTTGGAGTGATTTGGTTTTTTTTTTTTCCAGCATTGAACCTGAAATAACCAAGGACCTTCCTGAGCCAGGCCTACCCATCACAACATTACTTTCTTTTGTATACTGTAGATTCTAGCCAGACTGGAGATTTACATGTTCCCTGTTTCTCACTCTGACCTGTTGTTAGACTACATACCCCCACCCCCCATCTTTTGAAATCCTTTCTTTTCTGTGAGGCCCAATTCATTTGATGACATCTTTATGATGATTTCTAGGCAATTCCTCCCCTCATTAAACGTCTCATTCCTCCCTTTATTTCTATAGTAAACTTGTAGTTATTTGGGTAGATATCTTACTCCATTAGACAATTCAGATCCTTGAAGTTGTCAACTGTCTTTTTCATCTGTGTAGCACTTGCACATAACACGGTGCCTTGAATAGAACATTGATGTTTAGTAAATGTTTGTTGAATTATGTTATGGAAGTTTTGCTTAGGAAAATAAAATTGATGGTGCTCTCATTTTGTGGAAGATTGACACAGCTTCCTCTCTCTGAAACTGATGCATAAACATTAGCCAAAGTTAAATATTCTGTATAGTTGTGTTATTGACACATACAATATGACTACTATTAAGTATTTTAGTTTTTAACACACCTGTCTTGCCTCTGAAGATGAGATACGGAGAATAAACAGCTATAATAATGTACAAGTGAAATTTAATGAAGTAGAGCTGAATATTTCTATCTTGCTCATCTCCATGGCTGTTCCAAAACTTTCCTGTTTTCCTCAGTCCTTGCGTGTTAGCTTCCCCCCATAATCTTAGTAGAGTACCTTCCCTTCTACTTTTCAGAGGCCATTGGATCTTTCTTCCTTGTCATTCCCTTTTCCAGGATGATAAACCCAAAATATGCTTTATACTCTAGATGAGTTTCCTATAGCTTCTGCCTTTAGGCCTAATAGGTTCTTAAATAGAAAATGAGGGAAAGTAGGAACTATTAGGAACAAAAAGTGCATTAGATACTTCCATGGTCATCAGTCACATAAATTGACCTTAGTTTTCATTTATAAGGGGGCGGCTAGTTGGTACAGTGGATCAAACACAGGCCTAGTCGGAAAGATCTGAGTTGCACAGGAATAGCATAATTTTCATCATAAAGGAAACATAAAAATCAGGTAGATCATATGTGTATTTGAGTACTCCTTGTGGTGCTATATATTTTAAAACCTCATAACAGGGCAGTTGGGTGGTTCAGTGGCTAGAGTGCTGGGTCTGAAGTCAGGAAAACTCATCTTCATACATTCAACCCCAGCTTCAGATACTGACTAACTAGCTGTGTCACCTTGGGCAAGTCACTTAACCCTATTTGCACCAGTTTCCTCATTTATAAAATGAGTTGGAGAAGGAAATGGCAAACTACTTCAGTATCTTTGTCAAGAAAATTCCAAGAGGGGTCACAAAAAGTCAGATACAACTGAAATGACTGAGCAAGAACAATATTCATTTATAAACTTGGTAGAATGACACTGAGTTTTTAAGTGGCTCTTATAAGAGGTCAGCATGGTGTAATGTAGAGATCATTGGCCTGGGACTTAGGAGAAATAGGTTCCTGAATCTTACCCCTTTCCTTCACTAAATTTTCTTGAGGCTTAAGACAAGTTGAACTCTTATAGAAAAGAGTTTGATTGTGATTCTGTCTTGGCTATTTTCTCCTTGTTTCCCTTGTTACTCTTACTTTTCTCTTATCCCTCAGTGCTGCCTACTATTTCTAGTCACATTATATCAAAAACTATGTTTCCAAGATAAACCCTCATTGAGACCCAGTTTCCTAATTCTTGCCCTTCTTAGCTTAATAAATTTCCTTGAGGCTAGGAATAGATGATCTCATCTCTGTTTGATGGTTATTGTGTTTTTTTTTTTTTAAGCAATCGGGGTTAAGTAACTTGCTCAAGGTTACTCGCATGGCCAGTTATTTCTGGGTGTGGTGCTGAGTATCTGAGCCCGGATTTGATCCAGGTCATCCCGACACTGGAGCCGGTGCTCTTACTCGCTGAGCCACCTGGCCGCCCCTTCTGTGTTTCTATATAACATATCATTCCCTTTATTTACCCTCGTCCCTCAATGTTGGCTAATTATTTCTTCTGGATTTGTGGAAATTGTTATTTCCTAGTCTGTAATGACCTGAATTTAGGATTTAAATTCATAGAGTTTGGTATTTTGTGGTATAGATATGCGTGTGTTATATCCTTTTCTGACTGAGCTTTATGAACACATAAATTAATGTCTTAACTAAACTTACAGGCAAGCTGGCCAGCAATGGAGTTCTTGCAGACTTCATTGACACTGACCTTTCTAATTCTAGTTTGTTACCCTGCCTGGACCTTAGCCAAGATCACCTACCTTCACTTGAAGGAGCCACAAGTTGTTGGTTCTTCTACTTGCCCTGAGTGCTTTTAAAATGATCTAGTCTAGGGCCCTCCCAGTGAATTTGCCAATTTTGTGATTGGTAACCTAAGAGAGAGTGTGTGGGTTTATGGGTTGGTTGGGAGGAGTTGTCTCTCAATCTAAAATCATACTTGTATTTGGAAAGTATTGGGATAGTAGAGGAATTCAGCTATTGGAATTGTTAATTTTTGTTGCTACTACAGAGAGAATTTGACCAGCAGAAGTGAATTGTATACCTTCCCTTCCCTAGGACTGATGAGCTATTTTGCAGTTAGTTAAATGCTGTTTTTGTTCTATTCCTGTAATCTGTGGCTTTGTATATGTGCAGTGCCAATGCAGTATTCACAGTGTGAACAGTCACGATAAATATACCTGCATAGTGCTCGATCCCAAATATAACAGATTCTCCATTATAGAAGACAGAAGCAAAACATTTATTCAGACATCAGAAAACCGAATCCCCAAACCAGTAAGCCTATTTCGTCATAGTAGCGAAGAAGTTAATAAGTTATAACAGCATAGAGAGCCACAGCATCCTTTAGCCTTCCCACAAATCAACACAAGACCAATATTTACTCAAAAGCCTAACTGTCTCCCTCAGTAGCATGCTCTCCTCCCAACTGTCTAGCAGTTCTGACTCCCAGCTTCCTGTGGGCTCTGCTCCACCCTTCAGCAAACTCCTCCTGCCACAGGTTCCATGTGATTACATTCAGTCTATTAGGGAGTAGAGTATATTTTCAAAGCAGGGAAGATCTTCATATTGCCATTACCATTATAATATGACACTTTACTTTGCATGACATCCTCTTAAAGCATGTTTACATTCTTATATAAGTTAGGTTTTCTTTGTTTGCTTTTTGGAGGGGGAAGGGCAGGGCATTTGGGGTTAAGTAATTTGCCCAAGGTCACATGGCTAGTAAGTGTTAAGTGTTTGAGGTTGGATTTGAACTCAGGTCCTCCTGACTCCAGGGCAGGTGCTCTATTTACTGTGCCACCTAGCCACCTCTATAGTTAGTTTTTAGAATATAATACAGTTATGATTTTTTTTTCAAAAAGTTGTGCTTCCTAATTTTGTTGACTTAGAATTCCCCAATACTATAAAATTATTTAAAGATGTTTTTTCATCTTGTTCGAAAAATAAAATTCAGAAACACATTTGTCTTCAAATTATCTATTCTTTTGCCTAAAGAATGAATCTGTTAGTGTGTCAGTATCAGACAAGTCACTTAACCTGAGCTGACTCAATTTCTTGATTTGTAAAATGGGGATAACACCTCGGGGTACTATTATGAGTCACTGGTGACAGAGAATTTTATGACAAGAACTGCTTTTCATCAGTTCACTTGCAAAAAAAATTCTTTTGTCATCCTGCTACCCATTTGTTCAAAGGTCTTACATTTTTTCAAATAGTAATTACTGTACATTTTTATACCTTAACCATTTTTGCTGTAGTGTATACACAAAATCTTGTATCAAGATATTTCCTCAATCAAGTTAACAATAATTCAGGAATTTCATAGATTTCATTACACATAATCCGAATTAAAATTTTAAATGTCATTTTTTCCTCTATATGTCATTTTTTCCTCTATCATCTTATCCACATGGAAAGACTCTTCTTCTGCTCCAGCACCAAACTTTTTACCTGGCTGGAGCTCTTCAGCTTTAAGTGTTTTGGTCCCTAACCTGTTAATTTCATCAACCTCATTTTCATCATCATTGTCCTCATCCTCATCCTCTTCATGTAAGAAAATCCTCCCCTTCATCTTCATTCTCTTCTGTTCTCAGAGGTTCCTCAGGCATGTCCCTCTCCTCTGTTATGCCATAAGTCAGACCAAAGCATTAGGATAGCATGTTACTTGACATCCTGGGGCGCCTGATGACTTTAATGGCACCCACGGTTTTTTTGTAGCTCCTCTAGATTAAGACCCTGCTGCATGTCTCCTACAATACTCTCAGTAGGATGCTGAGAAAGAGTTAATGATGGAGGAGCCTGACAATAGTAACTCATTTTAGGGCCTGTCTAATGAGACTAGAACAATTTAGCAGTCCCCTCCACTTTTAGGTCACCTTTCTGCACTCTCCATTTCTTTTGTGTTAGAAGAGTCAAGAATTCTTGAGAATCTCTATAGCTTAAGGTGTTGTGTGGTTACATTGGCTGCTGTTTATTACAGTGCTCCACCATTGTAGTTCCTAAATCTGTCAGTTCTCTTTTTTCAGTTTTTGTGGGACTTTCCAAAGCAAGAGCAACTGTAGTGTTAGAAGGAGATGCAGTAGTACTCGGACATTGTGATATTCTTGTGGACAATTTGCATGTATCTTTTAAGACCCATGCCTGCTCCAGTATGACACACATATGCTTGTTTTATACTATTGATAATGTTGCTGTTGCCCAAATTTGGGAAACCAGTCACACCAACTTGAATGGCCTTGTTTTTAGTCTTGCAAAAATCACTGAAGATTGTCAAAAGTCTCCTTCCACCCAACCACATGCCATGCCTGCTGAGGTTCAGCTTCTTCCCTGGCATTCTTATCTTTTCCTTTCCAGATGCTGAGGCTCTAAAAACAACTGTTTGGACTTCTTTCTTCAAGCAATGGAGCCATTTATTCAAGTTTCCCTTTGGTACCAAATCTGTTTTATTCAATACAAACAATAGTTTTTGTTTCTTCCAGTCTTCATAATGACTTGTTTCACCTTGTTTTCACTTGTTTCATCTACAATCTAAGGGATCTCTGGCACCCAAAACTTCCAGCAAAAAAATAGGAGGCCTCAATCATCTTTTTTTTTTTAACTTTTCTACAAAATGATTTTTTTTTTTTTTTGAATCTTGCTTGACTGTCCTGCAGGATAGTTTTGCTTTTCTTCCCACAAATTCCCTTTCTTGATGGTTCTGTCTTGGATGAAGCAACATTGTTTTCATCCTGTTTTCCTGTCTGTCCTTGCTCCTTATCTTTGTTAAGTTTCTGCTTCTGCTTAAGTTCTTCAAGCTGCTGCTTTCTTTGCTCAGCTTCCCGAAAAAGAGCCTCTTTGAAGGGGGCACTGTTGGGCACACCAGGATCTGTCTTTGGCTTTTTGTGACCACGTTTCTTGGCTTCCTCACTTTTCAGTAATGCTCCTATACCTTTTTCTGGATTTTAAACTACTTACGACATGCCCTGTACTTACTTGCTGTTTAAAATTTAGGCCGCTTCATGGTGGCAGAGGAGAAAGCAGCTCCCGTGTCTGGCCGACTTGGATGCCACATGCAGACTCCCATATTCTGTCTTCAAGAAGCTTATATTCTATCAGGGGCTTTGGTGGGGAGGGCACTAGAATATTTGGCAAGGGGTATCTTAGGAAAGACTTCTTGTGCAATGTTGAATTTGAGTTGAGTTGCATCTTTAAGGAAACAAGGGATTCCAAAAACCAGAGATAAGGCAGTAGGTCATTCTGGGAATGAGACTGCCTGTCCAAAGATATGAAGATGGAAATGGAGTGTCATGCATGAAGAGAGATGTAAGAAGTAATATTTGATTGGATTTCATAGTGCATAATAGGCAATAGATACATTATATTAATTAGAAAGGTTCAAGTCAAGTTGTGAAAGCTAAAAAGCCAAATAGAAGAGTTTGTATTTTATCCTAGAGGCAACAATGAGCCCCTGGTTACATGTATAGGAAGAAGTATGCTTTTCAGTGACGATGTGTATACGTATAGTTTTTTAAATGATCTAATCATTTTTAGAAGAATGCTAATAATGCCATTCTCTCCATCCTCACTCTTTTCTGTGTTCATTGACATAATACTAAGGCATTTTGTTTTTTGATAATTGGAACAGTAGATTTGGTTGACCAGTAGAGGATTTAGAGCAAGTGGAGGGTTCACGTTTATATATCTAGTATCACAACAAATTGTGGTCATAAATTTATTTTTTATGTTGCCTTCATGGTGATCCATAAAAAAACAAGTAAAATTAACCTTTCATGGAATATCTAAACTTTCAGTTCTTTTAAAATGTGATCCAGTTTTATTATAAATTTGAACAGAAGAGGTCATGTTTCTTTTATCATTTGAATATTAATGGTGTGAATGTTAATGGTATATGGTTTGAAAAATATCACAGGGAATAGGAGAGGTATTAGTAGGCTGATGACAGGGATATTTCTGTTTCTTAAAGCAAAAAAGATAGCTTTTTGGAAAGAGATAAATAAGGTATAGATAAATTATAGTATAGCTTAGATATTTGATTGTTAGAGAGCATTCAGAAAAAATGGAAATCAGAATGAGTTCACTATGAATAATCTACCCAAATTAGACTAATTTCTGTTTTAGTATAATAAATCTGATAAATCCTAATATATCTGTGGAATTTTTTGTACTTTGTAAACATTGCTTTTAGTAAGGCATTTCACAAAGTCTTGTGCCCTATTGTGAACAAGATAAGGAAATGTGGGATAGGTGGATGATAGTACTAATATGTAGACTTATAGATAAACTATAAGCAAAGCATATCATTTTATGGATTGTTTCAACCTGGAGGGAAGTGGTATGCAGTAGGATTTGTTCAGTAATTTTTATCAAACTTTGCAAATGACATGAAGCTTCATAAGATCTTAATAGCTTAGAATGTTGGACTGAAATCCACAGGAGGAAATTAAGCTGTTATATCACTAAGTTAGCATAATATCAAGTGCTTATCTACTTAATAATAGCACAGTTGTGTACTGTGCTAAGTTGAGGGTACAAATAAAGACAATCATGATCCCTGACCCTCCAGGACCACTTAATGGAGAAGACAACATGCAAACAATTCTGTCACAAGATATACAGAGTATATAGAAGGTCATCTCAGAGGAAAGATGCTATCTTGAGGGGATACTACTTCTTGCATTTGAGATTTGAGTAAAATCTTGAGGAGAAGCTGGTAAGACATGTGAGGAAGAAGATTTTAGGTATGATGGAAACAGTAAAAATTCACAGAACTAGGAGGTAGCAAGTCAGTTTAGCTGGATTATAGTTATGTGGAAGACTGTAAAGTACACAAGAAGACTGAAAAAGTAGAAAGGGCCTAGGGTTTCGTGAAAGAGTAGAAACCAAATGCAGGTTTTACATTAGATATAAGAAGTGGCAGAGAGCCATTGGAGGTATAGAGTATGCTGTGGCCAAATAGCCATTTTTAGGAAGATCCCTTCAGCAGCTTAGTACAGACCAAATTATTGTGAGGCATAGAGAAAACAACCAGAAAACTATTGAGAATGAGAAGTTATGAGTTGCTGCACCAGGTTGTGGCTAAGTGGAGAGGAGACATAAATAAGAGATATTCATGAAGCTAGAAATGACAAGATTTACAATAGAGGAACTAATCTTGAAAATATTCACTAAATGGATTTCTTTGTGCTCACCCATTGTACACAGACCATTCATACCAGTATGATGAAATTTCACAAAACAGATCCAACTTAGATATCATATAAAGTGTTTACTTATGGAAGTACTAAAAGTGCCTTGCAATGAATGAGGTAGACTTATTTATAATTCTGTCCTCATTGCATGGAGCTCAAGGGTATTATTAAAACAGTATATTAATAGTTTTGCACATAAACTTGGTATTGTTGTTCCATTGAAAACATGGTCAAAGAATGTACTATTGAATAAAAATAAAGCCTTCGCCCCTCCCCACCAGCTGATTGGCTTAACCTGATTTCCCAAAAGGCTACTCTATTTGTTCAATTTTGCTAGGATTGGTCAATGTCCATAATTTTTACATTCTAACAACTCTGAAAGACTAAAGAAGAAGGCAGTTAGTGGAAGCAGCTCTTGTTAAAGAAATAAGAAATAATCTACTAAGAGGTACAAAATAAGAGCAGCCTATATAGACTTGCCTATGTGTTGATTTGCTTTACTTAGTTTAATTTATTTAGTAAAAGAACAACTTTGGGGTGAGAAGGGGAAGGATGAATTAGTGGTTATAAAAGAGAATACCTTGAAAACAAAAAAAGGTTCAGAATGAAAGTGCTAACAGGATGATTTTTTGTTACTAACTTGTGAAATTTAATATTTTGAACTAAATACAGATTGTACATAACAAGTTGATAGAGGTTTTTTAAAAACAATCTGCATTTCATTGTGTTGTTGACAATGATTAAATTCATTTAAAAATTAAAAATGCATTTTCCTTGTACTAGCAAATATTCTGGTGGCTAATACATGTTTTTATTGTTTTATTTTTACCCTTGACAGAAATTAGCAGAGTACGAAAAGATATGTATAATGATACGTTAAATGGGAGTACAGAGAAAAGGAGTGCAGAGCTCCCCGACGCTGTGGGACCTATCGTTCAGTTACAAGAGAAACTCTACGTGCCTGTAAAAGAATACCCCGATGTAAGTAGCAACTTGTGTATTTACTTTGATTTCCTTATTGTGGGAAGATAGCAATATCAAGAAGCTTAACACTGCTATGCCCCAATTATATTTATATGAATTTTGGGGATAGAAATTTGGATGGTTTGAATGGCAGTTAATAAAAGATTTTTTAATTTAGCTTTTTAATTTCATTTTTCTTTTGGTTATACATATGGCTGATGTTTTAAACATTTATGGTATAAATCAGATAAGGAAGCCACATTTTGGAGAAATGATTTACAACTAGGAATAGTTGGGAATAAATCTTTTCCTCTTGCTTAGTTCTTTCCTTACATTTAGGCAAATTTTTTTGTCTAAAGAGAGATAAAATGCAGAGGTGATAGAATATTTGGGTTTTTTTCTGTTTGTAAAGTTAGCAAAAGGAGTTGGTTATATTTGTGAATACCTCAATATGGAAAATATGTAAGTTCTTAGGATATCAGTACCAACTATATCACTGAACTGAAAAGCAAATCTTTTCCTAGTATAGAGGATCAGAAATTGATTTGTGAACATATTTAAATGTGAAGATGGTACATGACTTTTGGATTATTCAAGAAATTTACAGACTTCCTTTTCAGGCACAAAATTGTGGTAAAAAATTTGAGCATTCTGCCTTAAGATAACCCTTAGAAGTAATATTAGCCAGTTTAAGAATTTGTAACCTTAGAATGGTACAACTTTGTCATTGAGGAATATAAAAATATTTGTGTTCGTGTGGAAGGATATAAAAACATTTGTTCTTTGAAATAGTCCCTAAAATGACAAAATAGCAGGTATTATTTCAAAGAATGTATGTTTTAAGTTTTAAGAGTCTTTTTGGAAATATGAGATTGTGGATTTTACTGAAATTTTAATATTTTAATTTAACTATTACTATGGGCAGTTAGGTGGTTCATTGTATAATGTGCTAGGTCTGGAGTCAGGAGGGTCTGAATTCAAATTCAGCCTCAGGTACTTTCTAGCTATGTGACTCTGGGCAAGTTACTTAACATCTGTTTGCCGTCATTTCCTTATTTGCGAAATGAATATAATAATACCTACTTTCCCATGTTGTTGTGAGGTTCAAATGAGATATATTTGTAAAGAGCTTAGTACAGTGCCTGGAACATAGCATGAAGTAAAATCTAGCTGCTGTTATTATTTTTATTAGGCATTCATGATACTAGGCCCAATTTAATTGTGCTCAGAATTTTAGCCTTTTATTCTAGAAATCATAGTAAAAGAGACAAGGCTAAAATTAGTTCTGTATAGTAGTATGGCTATGAAGGAGAAGTACTAGAATCATTCAGTATTTCAGGTGAGAAGAATGGAAGTAATTTTTGAGAAACCCTAATTTGCAGATGTGGGAACTAAAAAATATGAGAAACCTGTGGAATTTTTTTTTTTTTAGCACATTTCCACTTTCAGTTTAACAACTTTAAGATTATAAACATTGATCATGGTACATTCAGTGTATAAAAATGAAAGTTGTCACAACTTAATTAAAAAGAGAATCATTCTGTGAATTACTACTTCTTAATGAGACAGACAAGTCAAAGATTATACTTAGGTTTCTCATCTGTTGAGTTGTTCAGCCATCTAAACTTTCCTTCACTGCTTCTACCACTTTGAATACTGTTCCTAAAGTTTTGAAAGATGACCTCTGAGGTTCTGTCTTCCAGCTTTTGAGATTTTGAGATGTGAAATTAGTGGCCCAGAATCTAAATTAGAGTAAAGGAGGAGGTGGTAAAATGCTACAGGTAAAATAAGAATGACAAATAATGAGAAGAGACATTGATTGGTAAGGAAGTGTATTGTACCAGTAAAAAAAGTACTGAATTTATAGTCAGAGAATATCTAGGTTTGAATCCCACCTTTGTTACTATCTACGTGATAGTATACACAAGGCACTTGACTTTTTGGGGACCCACTTCCTCATTGTTTGGGTAGATTGGGCTAGATGGTCTCTAATGGCTCTTCTGGCTCTAAATGTATGATAACTGTGATCTGGCATTTAAGGAAATGATAACGCTGAAGAGAGTGGTTTCATTCAATGTGACAGGATTTCTAGCAGTTCATTTTCCTGTCATTGAAGAGTGAGGATATATTAAGGAGCTAGAGTCAGGGAGTTTATTCTTCATTGAGTTGAGTTTTCATAGAGAAGAGAAAGATAAGCTTCAGAAGTCAGGTATTCTAATAATTTTTTTGTTCTGTATGCATAGTTTTTCCAAAGATGTAAAGATACGATAGAAAACTATGACTTTTTTTTTTTTTATTGTGAGCCAGGAGAGGAGACTTGGGGAAGCAGCAGTTAATGACAGTCAAAAGGTAAAGCAAGTTCTAGAGTTCCTCAGAGACTACAGACAATAGAAGAGTGATAGTTGACTGGGACAGAGAAATGTGCTCGAGAATTTTGTGCCAGTAGGAGGCACCAGAGGCAGTCTTACCTTTCATCTTTACTAGTAACTTTACTAACTCTTTACTAACACCTATACATTTAGAACTATCCTAGAGCTAGACAAGATTCACAATTAGGAAGAGTCACCACATAAGGAGAATTTTCTGATATTATTTTAAAAATTTATTTATTTTTAGTTTTCCACAAGATTCTAAGTTAAAATTTTTTCTCTCCCTGTCTTTCCCCTACCCCCACCCCAAAATAACAAGCCTAGTGAATACCCCTTCCCCAAATCTGTTCTCTCATATATCCTCCCCCTTTACCCATCCTAACTTTCTGGTAGGGTAAGATAGGTTTCTATTCCCCAATACCCTGTATATCTTATTTCCCAGTTACCTGTAAAAAACCAAATTTTTAAACATTTGTTTTTAAAACTTTTGAGTTCCAGATTTATTTTCCCTTCATCCCTCCTCACCCACTCCCACTAGGAAGATAAGCAATTCGATATAGATTGTACATGTGTAGTTACCCAAATCATTTCCATAGTAGTTATATTGTGGTAGATATTTTCCTCCATCCTGTCTTGCCCCCAACTTATTCTCTCCTTTGACCCTATCCCTTTTCAAAAATGTTTGTTTCTAACTATTCTCTGCCTCAATCTGCCCTCCATTCTATCCTCCCCCCTGTTATCCCCTCTCCTCCTATTTTCCTGTAGGGTAAGATACCCAATTGAGTGTCTATGTTATTCCCTCCTTAGGCCAAATTCAATGAGAATCAGGTTGTCCCATTCCTTTTCACCTTCCTGCTCTTCCCCTCCATTGTAACAGTTTTCTCTTGATTCTTTTATATGAGATAATTTACCCTAATCTATTGCTCCCTTTCTTTTTCTCCCAATAAATTCCTCTCTCACCTCTTCATTTTATTTTTTAGATGTCATCCCTTCCTATTCAACTCATCCTGTGCCCTTTGTCTATGTATACTTGAACATACAAATGGCCACACTCATATATATATATTCATATACACGTACACCCTCCTATACATACATATATATTCCCTTTAGCTGTCCTCATACTGAGAAGTCTTATGAGTTACAATTATTGTTTTTCCATGTATGAATGTAAATTTAAAAAATTAAATAAACTTTAATAAGTTCCTTATGATTTCTTTTTCCTGTTTACCTTCTCATGCTTCTCTTGCTTCTTGTATTTGAAAGTCAGATTTTCTGTTCAGCTCTGGTTTTTTTTATCAGGGATGCTTGAAAGTCCTCTATTTCATCGAATGACCATATTATTCCCTTTAGCATTATACTCAATTGTTCCGGGTAGGTGATCCTTGGTTTTAGTCCTAGCTTCTTTGACCTCCAGAATATCATATTCCAAGCCCTTCAGTCCCTTAATGTAGAAGCTGCTAGGTCTTGTGTTATCCTGATTGTGTTTCCACAATACTCAAATTGTTTCTTCCTGACTGCTTGCAGTATTTTCTCCTTGACCTGGGAACTGGAATTTGGCTGTAATATTCCTAGGAGTTTTCTTTTTGGGATCTTTTTCAAGAGGCTATTGGTGAATTCTTTCAATTTCTATTTTCCCCTCTGGTTCTAGAATATCAGGGCATTTTTACTCGATAATTCCTTGAAAGATGATGTGTAGACTCTTTGATCATGGCATTCAAGTAGACCAATAATTTTTACATGATCTCTCCTGGATCTATTTTCCAGGTCAGTGGTTTTTGCAATGAGATATTTCACATAGCCTTCTATTTTTTTATTCTTGTGGATCTGTTTTATAGTATCTTGATTTCTCATAAAGTCATTAACTTCCATTTGCTCCAGTCTAATTTTGAAGGAGTAATTTTTGAAATTCCTTTTCCATCTGGCAAATTAAGTTTTTTAAAACATTCTTTTTATTGGCTTTTTGGGCCTCTTTTGCCATTTAAGTTAGTCTATTTTTTAAGATGTTGTTTTCTTCAGTGTATTTTTGGGTCTCTTAACAGTCTGTTGACTCACTTTCCATTATATCTTTCTTACATCTTCTTCATTTTTCCTCCACTTCTCTTACTTGATTTTCAAAGTCCTTCTTGAGCTCCTCCATGGCCTGAAACCAATTCATATTTTTCTTGGAGGCTTTTGACGCAGGAGTTCTGACTTCCCTGTTTTCCTCCCGCTCCATGCCTTGAACCTTTTTGTCCCCATAAAAGGATTCTATCGTCTGTTAGTGCTTCCGTTGCTTGTTCATATTGGCAGCTAATTACTTGACTTTTGAGAATGGAGAGAGCTATGCTCCAAATTGCTGGCGTTTTTTGCAGCTGCCAGAGCTATTAGATGGGTGCCCTCTCTCCAGCCCCCACATGCTCTGGCTTACTGGTCACACACCGAAGGACCACCATTCAAGACGGTGATCTGGATCCAAGCAGGTCAAAGCAAGAGCAATTACCCTCTAAGTGGTGGCTTGGTTCCCTACAATCTGTAGGCCAGGAGCTCTGGAAGTAGCCACATGGCAGTGGCTGCAACCACTGTGCCTCCTCTGCTTTATTGCTCCTGGGAGTAGCAGCCAGACAGAGCTTTGACCTTTTACTTTGTCTTTTGCATTTGTGGATTGAGAAGTCTGGAAACCACCACAGCTGCTGGTGATTCAGTCTCCTGAAGTCAGCTCCAGCCACCTCTGGTGGGGGCCGCCCTGGGGCTAAAACCATAGGCTGGGAGCCAATGGACCCTTCCTGCTGGGCTTCCTTCAGCAGATTTGTTTCTTTCTGTCACTTTGTGGGTTCTGTAGCTCCAAAGTTAGAGTCATTTTTTACACGTATTAGAGGAGGTGGAAGCTGGAGCTACTCAGAAGTCCTGTTTCTACTCAGCCATCTTGGCTCAGACCCCCCAGTTTCTGGTATTCTTAAGTTGGAATTCAATTAATTTTCTAATGCTATTACTGTAATTTGATTTCAGCAGTAATAAATTTTTAATATGAGGTATGCAAACCTTAAAGTATTATCAGCATCATCATTGTTAAATAGTATTTTTTAGCATTTCCTGGGAAAATAAAAATTGTTTATATGAATTTTGAGCCATTTGATGAATGAGCTTTTGGAAAATACTTTCTAGTAATGTGATAACTATTGAGAACTTTTAATTATTAATTATTGTTAAGAAGTATATACTATATAACTTGAAAAGATATTAGACATTAAGAGGGAAGGAAAGGAAAGGTAAAAGGTATGTGCTAAAGGTAAAAGATAAAAAAAATGTGCTACTATGCTAACTAAGCATTTTATAAATATTTTCTCATTAGATCCTCACAACAACTCTGAGGTAGAGGCTTATTACTCCCATTTTACAGTTGAAGAAGCCAATATGGCTAGTAAATGTCTGAGGCTGGATTAGAAAGAAGGTCTTGTTGACTTTAGTGTCATATCCACTGTGCCTGAGAGCTAGAGAAAGTAAATTACTTGACCAGAGTCACAAAGTAATATTGCAGAGCCATGATCTGAATCTGAAATTTTGTGGTTCCAAATCTGGTGCTTCTGGAAAATCCGTAACACCATGCTGCCACTTTTAATCTATGTTATTTTAAAAGTATAATTGAATTAGGATTGTAAAACTTTGAAAACCCACAACTTGTACAAATCGAATGAATTCCCTCAGTAAGGCAAGAGGAGGGAATAAGCATTTATATGGAACCTACTATGTACCACTATGTCAAGTACTTTAAAGATATTTCACTTGATCCTCACATCCCTGTAAGACATGTGCTATTATTATTCTACAATTGGCATAACTGAAGCACTCCGTTTAAGTGATTTGCCGAGGGTCATGTTAAGTGACTGAGGGCAGGTTTGAACTAAAATCTTGACTCCAGACCCCAAATTTTATTCCTTTAGCCACTAGGTGCTTCAGTAAGAAATTTCCCTCTAATTGGAGTTATTAAAACAAAAGCTTGGATGTGATGTAGAAGGGATTCTTGATTATGTGTCATTGAACTAGATAGCCATGGAAATTTCTTGGTGTCTTTGACAGAGAACTGAGTCATAGCTCAGTCATCCACAAAATTGCATAGGTTGAGAACCCTTAGAAATCAAATTCAAAGCAGATTCATAACAGATAGGGTAATTTATAAAATGTGAAATTCATGTGAGTCATGTAGAATTTTTGATTTGGAAAGGAACTTAGAATTACATTTTAAGTTCTCAATACAAGAATTTCTTTTAACAGCATTTCTGGTTGCACCATTCAGCCTCTTCCAAGATACTTCACTCTTTAGAATCCCCATTCAACAGATACATAAAATTAAAAGTCATCAATAAGTAGATGTTTTATTGTGATAAAAGCAGTTCTGAGATAAGGAACTGTCTTTTTAGAGGTTTTTTTTTTTCAAAATAATTTATGTGCTCTTTCCTAGGCAGATAAAATGCTTTTTTATCTGAATTTTTAAAAAATTGTGGTTTAAGCTCATCTTTTAAAAAAAATTCACTGAAAGAATTTTCGGATCAACTCCTATATCAGGACAGGATTTGTAGATTAATATATACCTCATCTTGGTACCATATAACCATTCTTATAGGTCTTTATATTTGGAAAGATTTTTGTCCCACATAATACTAAGATTATGTCAGTTGGTTATGGCAACAATCATTAAAAAACACTTATTAATATATCCTTGTTATGTCAAGCAGATTGTGGGCAAAGATTTTGTCTCAGATTTGATATAGTATATTTATTGATTCCTCAAGGATCTTTTGAGGCTTATGATTATGTGGATGTGTGTTGAAATAGTTTATGAAAGATAATCCTATTCTTGGGATGGTTTTGATTTCCTTTGCTAGGTTTTTAAATTTTTTCATGCTTGTTGCTAAATTATCTCAACCTACAGTGAAATTCTTACAGTTTTTACTGTTTCCTGTCATAATCTAAATTAAGTTCATGTTCCTTAATGATAGTCCCTTTCTGTAGTTGATGATGGCAGTGATGTAGGCTTGAATCACTATCATAAATCTGCTTCTGCAAAACAAATCAGTGGATTTATTTGGCTGACATCTTGGTTAACTTCATATAAATATTGGCCATGGAAGGCCCGCCTTTCACTTTAAATCTTGTGTCTTAGCTCTTTAGTAGGAACCAATTGGAAATAAAACAATTTTCATAATATCCCAACACATCTAATGGTGTGTACCTATTGTATGCCTTTATTACTTCTTGGTGATACGATAAATCCTTGTTCCAGATTTTTTTCTGTATTGTGTTCTGAGAACATATAACTCTTATATGAACAAGTATTAATTTTTCCCTCTTTATTAGCATTATGGACTCCTGTTTATGAATATTCTACAGTATTTCCATTATCATCATCTTCTCATCTTTCTTTGATGGATTTCAGATAGAACTGACCCAGGGACGTGTTAGGATCTTCCTATTGTTTTATGTTTACTGTTCAAATAAAGTATTTTTTTTTCCCTAGTGGAATAAAAAGATATCAGAATGTAAACTCATCTTACCTGAAAACTTTCTTAGTAAAACTTGAGCAGTAAATAGGACAGTTAGATCAGTATGTGCCTCATTGAGTTCCCACAAGATTTTGTTTTCTGTATAATATACTTATGTATATTTTGAAAACTTTTGTTCAATATAGCTTAGAGATTATGAGCATTTGGTGAAGGGATATCTTTTAAAAATATCATTCTTAAGTTTTTGGGTCAATATTATGTTTAGTTAATAGTGATAATGTTCTCGTTACAGTATAGCTTTTCATTGAGTTCTTAGATATTTTAAGGTATAATTCTAGGTGCTAGTTGGTGGCTTGGTGGATGAAGGCTGGACATAAGCTGAGAAAGACTTGAATTCAGACATGCCTCAGACACTTACTAGCTGTGTGACTGTGTAAGTCACTTCAGCTCTGTCTGCCTCAGATTTCTCATCTGTAAAGTGGAAATAACAATATATGCCTCATAGATATCAATTTGAATTTTACAAACACACACAGAGTTTTGCAACCATCTCTCAGTGCCTATTAGGTAGGGGTTAGACACTGGGGATACAGGGATAGATAGTGAAACACAGTGTCTTGAAGTTTTATTTACATTTACATGGCATCACTAGGAGTTAAGTAGGTGCTCAATTTTTGCAGCCTTCATATTGCACAGTTTCTTCCAATTCCTTCCATAATCTATATTGCTTACTAATTCTCATAAAGACATGTGTATGTGTGTGCATGTGCATGCGTGCATGTGAGAGAGAGAGAGACAGTGATACGGTTCTGAAATCCATCATAAAACTTTATTTTTTGACAAATCCTCATGACTCAGCCATTTGTTTCACACTTTGGCAATATAGTATTTTTTTTTTAAAGCAATCGGGGTTAAGTAACTTGCTCAAGGTTACGCGGCCAGTTATTTCTGGGTGTGGTGCTGAGTATCTGAGCCCAGATTTGATCCCCAGGTCATCTGAACACTGGAGACAGAGCTTTTACTCGCTGAGCCACCTGGCCACCCCTAAGCAATTGGGGTTAAGTAACTTGCTCAAGGTTACACAGCCAGGTGTTTCTGGGTGGGTGATAAGTGTCTGAGCCCGGGATTTGATCTCCAGGTCATCCTGACACTGGAGCCAGTGCTGCTCTTACTCGCTGTGCTACCTGGCCGCCCTGGCAATATAGTATTGACTGAGTTCATATGGATATGTTTTATTTAAAAAACCCAACACCATTCACCTTTAACTATTGTTCAGTCACCAGCTAATCCTCTTAAGAAATTTAATTTTCAGAATCTTTATTCATTTTGGTAAGGAACTTTAATATTACATATGTGGTTGCACTGTATTTCTTTAAAATTGTTTAGGTGTTTGTGAAAGATAATTTTCAGATCTGTTAGGGTTTGATTTTCAGTTTGATCAGTATACATTAAGACAAGTATTACATAGGACTTAACTTTATGTGTGTTTTTGTCATTTAACTTTGATTTCTGGATGTTAGAAAGCTGTTTTTACATTCAGCCATAGCCTAATCTTTGAATGCCTTTATGTTTGATGCATCGAGGAATTTGTATATACACCTTCATCCATTGGTTCCCTGAAACCTCTGGATTAACTTTCTTTGGCATATATGGCAAATTTTATACTCATAAAATTTATATTTTATTTTCATGTCATATCATTGAAGAAGATTCAGTGATAGGAAAGTGCAATTTTATATTTTTCAGTGGAAAAAAATTTTTCAACCATATATATCTTAAGATATTTTAATTTGAATTCTTTGACTTGAAAACTTTTTTTTTTTTTTTTAGGATTTACACATAGGCAGAAACACAATGGATTTAAAATATCTTGAAAAATGTCGTGTTTTGTATCATTTGTTCTTAATATTATATTGGGGATATATTTTAAATAGAGAACAATTTTCTATGTGCATATAAAATATCTAACATTTTCACTAAACTATATAAACTATGTAGTTATACTAAATTCCAGTTTACATAATTGTAATAATTGAATAAAACATGCATCAGAGACTTGGTGATAGTCCATAAATGTAATGTTATAGTGCTTTTGGGTGGCTTGTTAAGTTATAAAAAATTAGGTGATCCTGTATATATATACCTGAGATTTTTTTGTTATAGTTCTTTTTTGCTAAAAGGTAAAATATTTTTATTCCTTTCATTTATAGATTTATTTGGCTGATGGGAACTGTGGGTGCTTTAAATAAAATATGGAAACACACAATTGACCTATATTTGAAGAGATCGCTTATGTTATCCAACATTTATTTGGTTTATTGTTGGTTGTTGTTTCTGTTTTGGTAAGGCAGTTGGGGTAAACACAGCTAGTGTCAAAAGTAAGGATTTGAACTCGGGTCCTCCTGATTCAAGGGCCAGTACTCTATACTGCACCACCATGCTGCCCCTGTTATCCAAATTTTGGTAATAAATTTGTGATGCCTTTTGAAAAGAAAGTTTATTCTTCTCTGTGTAAGACTGTGAAATTGTTGTTATTGCCATCCTTTGTCACTTAAGGGTAATATGTTTCTTGAAAATTAAATTTGTTGATTGGGGTCTGTAATGCCAGTGCGATAACCATAGCAGATGCTGTGAATATGTATTCCCAGGGTAGATTTGCAAAATATAATAAACTCTCTTCCTCAAAAGCAAAACCAAAATACTTACTTGGGAACATCACTATTAGGATACCAGGAAGTAAGATTTAGCAAGGTACTTATCCCTAATCCAGGGAGTGCCAACATCTTAAGCATTCTTTCTGTCAGGCTGCCCCACAAACAAGTTCCCCTCTTTGTTCTGCCCCTCCTACTCTGCCTCAGTCTCACTCTCTGCTTGATTGGGCAAGCTCCTCCCACATTGGGCTCCATGTGACTCAGACTATCACAGCTGAGAGCTGGGCCAGAACTTAAAGCAGGTCACGAAGGCCTATCAATAAGTGGGGATTCTTCCTATTCCATTAACATTTATAGGGTTCAATTTTTATTAATTGGGTAAAATTTCCAGGATGAAGTAGGCTTAGAGTTACAAGTTTAATGAGTATTAGGGGGAAGAGTATTCATGATTCAGTTGCCATTTTACCATGGAACTTAACTCAGAATCCGTGATCTTCTTTCTTTGGTACATCCCTTTGTCCTGGTGACCCCCTTCTCCCATTGATAAATTTGCCCTGGCTCCTCCCACGCCTGGCATTCTTCATTCCCTCTCCTTGGCTCAGCATCTGACTCAAAGCTTCACTGTCATCCTCTCTTCCTCCACCTTATAGATTATCTTTACCTAATTAGTGTTTAGCTTCTTGAAGGCAAGGATTCTTTCTTTTTGCTTGTCTTCATATTCCTAGCACTTAGCACAGTGCCTGGTATATTTAAGTGTTTCATAAATAGTGGTGACCATGGTTGCTTGTTGCTGCTTCTCTTGTTGCTGTCTTTTGAGCAGAGATTCAGAGGTGTTCAAGGAAGTATCTTTCAGTTTCATAGAATCTCATAATTATAGGGTTGAGAGGGACCTGAGTGTCCATCTAGTGTAGCCTATACCTTAAAAAGAAACTCCTTTTCAACACACCTAACAAGTAGTATCCTAAATAATATTCTTATTAATCAGTGCTTTATTTAATTACTGTATTGTGACATTCCTGATGATTTGAAATACAGCTAATGTAGAAATGAGGCCAAATTTTGGATCAAGCCCCTAAATAGCTTTGGATCATTTTATCATTAATTACCTATTAAAACCACAAATGTGCAGCTCGCATTTTGATAAAGGCCCCAGTAGAAGAACATTTTATATTTTAGTTTATTGCAAATTTTTTTTGCTTTTACAAAGCAGTAATTTTATTTGAAGTAGAAGAATTTGTAACCTCATAATTTACTTGTTAAATAGGATTTTCTTTATCCAATTAAAAGCATTTTCTTAAAATTCCAAATTCTTTCTTTTTACCCTGGCAAGAATCGTGATACCCATTTTGCTTATGAAGTCATGCAAAACATTTCTACATTAACTAGACCGGCAGGGTGGGAGGAGCAAGAAAAATGAAGAAAGTGGGGGAAAAAATGCTTCTAAAAACAATCATCTGTTTTTTTTCCCTGGAGGTGGATAGCATTTTTCATCATGAGTTCTTTGAAATTATGGATAGTTATATCGATCAGGGATAAGGTTTTCACAATTGATTTTTATTAAAATATTGCTGGTATTGTGTACAGTGTTCTCATAGTTCTGTTCACTTCCAAAAGTGACGATTAATATTTCTGTACGTTTACTTTTTTCTTTTTTTTTAATCTCTTTCGACTACAGATCTTGGATTGACATACTTTGCTGGGTCAAAAGTTAAGCAGTTTTTTATAGCCCTTTAGGTATAGTTCCAAATTTTTAAACAGGTTAACTTTCTCCACCTCACTGACTTGATTCTCACAGTTTTTTCTCAAGGTCAGGGTCTCACTTTGTATGTGATGACATTTTCATTTCATTGGTCCAGCTTACTTACTCTTGTCAGAAATAAGTCTCTATAAGTGATCTATTGCCTGATTTTTCAAAGCACTACTAGATTAATTTCTTTTAATATCTGTGATGTGCCCAATATTTGATATGTTTAAGCATGTGGCCATAGAAAAATCATTTGAAGAACCAGAATATAATTTTTACAGATGAACAGAAAATATAACTCCCAACACATAATTTTTTAGTTATACTTTTAAAATTTAATCAGAGACACTTTTAGATACCTTTAATTGTAATCATTTGGCAAAGCCAATCATTTTCTGATTAGTTATTAGAACTTATTTCAAGGCATTCATAATAGGAACTTTATCTTTAATGTGAAGTTTTATAAAGGCAAATGGAAAAATATACCTTAATTCGTATGTTGTGGGAGAAGCCTATGATTTTTATTTAAAAAAAAAATACAGCATTGACAAATAACAGGAGTCACATATTGTGACTATGTCCTTTAAGCTTTATCCTCTGAAATTAACATGCCACTTTGCAGATTTATAATTGTTGAGCCACAGAGAAGGTCTGCACTTAAATAGGGGGTTAATTAATGTTTTTTTCCTCTCTTCTTTTGGCCTTTAGAGTTGCACTTAGCTTAGGCTGTTTGAAATGATTTTCTCTGAAAGTGTTGTGACATTGTTTTAATTGAATGAATCTGCAGAACTGGCATGATAAATCAACACAGAATGAATTCTAATGCCATGCAAACGATATTAACTTGGAAATTGGTTGCAGTAGACAAAGCAGCTGCTATGATTAATTTTTTTTTCTGTTCCCTGCTTAAACCATTTTAAGGAAGATGACCTTGACAGTTTCTATTGTGATAATATTAGGATCTTAGTGGTATTTTTTTTATAGTTTCTTTTTTGTTTCTTTATTGGTCCTTGAGCAGCATGTTCTACTCCTTTTTTGAATTTGTAAAATTACTTTTTATGCCACATACTTTTTGTCTGTTTTTCTTATGGTAATTTCTTATGATATTTCTTCACCCAAAATGCTTTTTCTATAGGGTCTTAATATTTTGGCATAAAAAGGAGTATCATCAAGTTTTAGTGTGTAGTGTTGGGGCAAAGGCTAGATCATAAAGAGGTACTATACATGTTCCTTCTTCTACAAAGCATTTATTCTACCAGTTTTGCATTATACCATGTGCTTATAGATTTGTTTTCTAAGAATCAATTGTAGCATATGCTTCCAAGTGGCAAACTTTTTTTTTGCGTTTCCTAAAGTTGATAAATAAATGTTGTATTTCATTACAATAAATGGCATTACAAAATGATATCTTTATAGGACAACCTTTACCAAGCCTTAGCTGATATTATTTGAAGCTTTATTTATTGCAGCAAAATTCAATATAAGCAATTCCCTGATATATACAACTGAATTCAACTTAGCAATACAGCAAACATTTATCAAATCCTATGTTACCCTGAGGTTAAAATCATCACTCCTCCTTCCTGCCATCAATTCTTATGGGTAGCAGAAGGAAACTTGGATTGAATCTACTTCATCATCCAATCCAATGGAATTTCTTGAGTCCTCATTTTACAGCTTTCAAAACTCTTAATTGTATTGTTTTCATTGAATACTGTCTACCCTTGGTTTTTTAGCAGTCACATGATCCTCTTCCTTTCTCCACTGCCTTTTCATATTTTCCCATGTGATTTAATTAGTAAGATCTTAGCAAGGACTTAATAGAATTTACTTACCTTATTCTCTGCAAAGACTTTGGTAGACTAGTTATTTTCATTGTTGTCTTTTGGTGGCTACTTATGAGTGCTGTTGATACTACATGAAAATAAGTTCAGTGAAATGATTCTTATAATAAGTAACATGATAAACCCGACCCTGCCAGATCTTTTATTTTGCCAAAAATTTTTAGGCAAAATGATGATCCTGGAGTGGAGGTCAAAGAGAAATTGGTTCTTTACATATAATCTGTGAATCATCTGCATAGAGTAATAATTAAGTCTATGGGAATTAATGAGATTATCAAGTGAGATTATATGGAGAGAGAAACAAAAAGAATTCGGACAGGACTTTTGGGATCATCCACAGGTAGGACTCAATAGTGATATGGAAGATGAGGCAGCAAAGGAGACTGAGGAGCAGGTAGGAGAGAGTAGTGCCACAAAAACTTGTAGAGGAAATATAACTACTCATTTGACCAAAAACCTAATTTTCATTAAATGCCTCTTACCTGGAGGGCCTAAGAATAAAAATACAAAGATGAAATAGTCCCCTTCTTTCAAAGAGTTTATGTTCTGTTGGGAGAAGAAAAATGTGTGCAGAATATATATATATATATATATGTATATTTATATATATGTACATATATACATAAATGCAAAATAATTAAATGTAAAGTAGCTAGGAATGGGGAAAGGTACTAATATTTCATGTATAAAGTGGTACTTGAGCAGCATCCTGAAGGAATGAGGGGATCCTTTTAGATAGTGGGGAGGATGTAAGGCATTCCTTGATGGCCATTGCAAAGACATGGGGAAAGAGGTGAAGAATTTGGAAAGAAGTTCAGTCGAGATAGTGAAAGGCTTTAAAAATTAAAAGTAAGAATTTAAATTTTATCCTAAAGGCAAATTAGTAACCATTGGAATTGATTAAATAGGGAAGTGATATGGTCAAATTTGCACTGAAGGAAAACCACGGGCTCCGGTGTGGAGAATAGACTGAAGAATGGAGAGACTAGAGACAGGAAAGCCTATGAGAAAGTTTTTTTAATAACTGGAAAGAGAGAAGAGGATAGGGAACTATGGTGGTGACAGTTACATGGGCGAGAGAGAAAGGATGAGAAATGTTGTGCATGCAGAAATGGCGACTTAGTAACTAAATAGATATTGAGAGGTGAGGAAAATTGAGGGGTAAACAAGTTTACAAATCTGATGATACTTGTTCTTTCAAGAAAAATAGAAACATTTGCAGGAGGAGGACTGGGTTTTAAGGGACAGATGAGGGTTTTTTGTTTGTTTTGTTTTGCTTTTTGGAGGGCAATTGATGTTAAGTGACTTGCCCAAGGTCACATGGCTAGTTTTGTGTGTGTGTGTGTGTGTGTGTGTGTGTGTGTGTGTGTGTGTGTGT
>NW_027187349.1:7483356-7616371 GCF_028583685.1 Petaurus breviceps papuanus
TGTGTGTGTGTGTGTGTGTGTGTGTGTGTGTGTGTGTGTGTGTGTGTGTGAAGTATCTGAGGCCGGATTTGAACTTAGGTCCTCCTGACTCCAGGGCAGGTGCTCTATTCACTGTGCCATCAGCTGCCCCCAGGGTTTTTTTTTTAATTGATATATTGAGTTTTAGTTCATATTACTCCTGGAAGTATGGTTAGTCTTGCATTGATAAGAATTTGTGTTTCAAAATTCCTGACAGTGTTGTTATTCATTTCTGCTTCTGCTCTCTTCAGTCGGAATCAGTTCTACAAGTTGTTTTAGGTTTCTCTGAAACTGTTCTTTTCAAAGTCAATGCAGCTTGCAGGAATTCTTATATACTCCTATTTGCATTTGAGTCTGACATCACCTCTTCTCATCATTTCTTATGTGCAATAATACTCTATTTTATTCATATAATATTGGGAACTCCCCTTGTTTCTAGTTCTTTGCTACAACAAAGACCTGCTCTTAATATTCTTAGTAGTCTTTTTACTTTTATTTTTCCTTCTTTGATCTCTTTGAGGTAAAAGTCTAATAATGGTAATTCCAGTTCAAAGGGGATGTGCATGGGATGTGCAAGTTATACTGGCCCCAGTATAATTTTTAAGTCCCAGTAGAAATTCCCTTCCTATATTGTGATCTAACCAGACTTTCTTTGTTCCTGACATAACATCTATCTCCTCTAGGTGCCTTTGTATTCACTGTTTTTCAGTCACTGCCTCCTACTTGATGCTTTTCTTTTTCACCCAACTGCTAGTGCCTTTCCTCTCAAACTACCTTGTATCTAATTTATATTTATTTTCAATAATTTCTAGTGTGCATGTATTCCATTAATACAGAATATATTTGTTTTCTTTTTTTTCAATATGTTCTTAGGCGCATCTATACATAAACTCCTTTTGAGTAGAAGTGGTTTTGTTCTTTGTACTTGTATCCCTAGAATTAGTCACAGGTCTTGGTACATACTAGATGCTTGATAAATTCTTGGTGAATTTCTTGTTTTAGTAAAGGATAAAGCATAGCTGGGCATATTTGTAGATGGTGGCAAAGGAGCTAATAGATGAAGACTTAAAATTTGGAAGGGATGGTAGAAAGGGAGAGAAAGGAACAACAAGCAATTCTTAAATACCTGCTTAGATGTCAGGAACTGTGCTAATAAGCTAAGCACTTTACAATTATTATCCCATTTGATTCTTACAGAGATCCTAGGAGGTTAGTTGCTCTCATGACCTATAGTTTAGATTTGAGGAACCTGAGGCAGATAGGGTAACAGACTTGTCCAGGGTCACACAACTACTAAATATCTGAAGTGGCATTTGAACTTAGGTCCAGTGCTCTATCTGCTTGATTAGCTGGATTATTCCTGGTGTTGATTGAGTAGAGATGAGCCTGGGTCAAATCTGTGTTCAGTTAGTAAGAATAAATGGATTGCCTTGCTACAGGGAGCTCCCATTTGGTAACTTAATTTTGGGCATCTAGGTTGTACAGTAGATAGCATACCATGACTAGAGTCAGGATGATTCATCTTTCTGAGTTCATATCTGGCTTCAGACACTTAACTATATATGTGACCTAGGTAAGTCATTTAATCCTCAGTTTCCTCATCTGTAAAATAAATTGGAGAAGGAAATGACAGTACTGCAGCATCCCAAACAGGGTTTCAAAGAGTCAGACACAACTGGAATGACTTAACAAACTTAATTGCTTTATGGTATACCGAGTCAGCACAATTTGTATAGCTTCCTTTGGCTTAGTTCAACAGGGTCTAAATAGGAATGAGGAGGCTGATTTGAAAGTATATAGGGGCTTGGGTGTTGGCAATGGATGAATGGTTAGTGGGCGTGACCTGGATGAAAATCCACCAGAGGGGATTGAGAATGAGTTGTCAAATGGGAAAAATCACAAGAGAGCAAAGTATAACAGGTAAACCTAGAGAGAAGAGAGTATTTAGGAAAAGAGAGTGGTTGATAGTATCTGAGACTGTAGAGGTTAAAAAAAAATTAGTATTGAGAAAAGGCAATTAGAATGGGCAATTAAGATGTCATTGGTAACTTTTGGAGAGAACAGTTTCAGTTGAATCATGAGGTGAAGCCAGCTGATGAAGAGTTTAGTGAGAGGAGAGGAAGTGGAGTTGGGTAACAGGGAAGAATCCAATGGACAGAATTTAAAATTTAGTCAGAGTGGGCAAATTTTCTGGAAAAGATGAGGTGGAATGGGGGATCAAAATTGAATCTAGTAGAGCGATTTGTCTTTGCAAGGAGAATGGGCACTTTTTTGTTTGAGAAAAGGGTATAAGAGGAGCTAGTGGGGGAAGATGACTGAATGTAAGAGACATGCTTATGAGGACCACAGGACTTAGCAGGTAGGGTCAGGGAGGTAGTCAGGACAAGTTTCCACTGTCCACTTCTTCCCTGGGAGCATTTAGGAAGATCCACATGATATACCCCTTAAAACAACAAAGCCCTTATCCCTGAAAGAATTCAGAAACAGTATGTGCAAAAGGAAGGTGTTTTCCTGCAAGGAAGCAGGTGTGGTGTTTACTAGGAACATACCCACAGTGATGCAGAAGCTGGAGTGTGGTTCTTCATGGTAGACTTAGGGCTAGTCAAATTCCTCACTTTTATTTCCCTACATTCACTCTATATATGCAGATTACATAAGTGTAGTTATGAGGATACTTGAGACCTGACCAGGGACCTCTTCTGAGGTCCTAACTGTTTGCCATATCCCCAACCCTCTGGCCATTGTCATAGTTCCAGGAAGGCTTTGGTTTTAGTGAAATAAAATTAATAGAGTTTCCCCACAGCCATTGATTATCTACCAATAACTTTTGTAGGAGCAAAACAAGATACTATTATATCTCTTTTTACATGAGTCTTTGGGAAATGAAGAGGGTAGAAGAGGAAGCTCTTTGTCTTAGTGTTGTGGGTTTTTTGTTTTTGTTTGGTTGTTTTGGTTTTTTGAAGTATGAGACAATACTTAGATTAGAGCAGGTAGTAGTAGAAGATGCTATGAGAAGCTTCAGTAGGAATGAGGCTATCATATATGGAATAGTGAATGAATTTTACTTTTTTCTGAAATTGACTTGTAATAAATATACATAGTTAAGCAAAACAAATAATTTTCTCTTGTGTCCAAAATATTTATCTTATTTTGCATCTTAAATCTTTTCACCCCTCCTGTTGGGAGGTAGTATCATGATTTGTCATCAGGCATCAGACCTCTGATGTTTGTCATTGCATTAACCAGAGTTGAGTCTTTCTAAGTTGTTTTTCTTTAGTATTATTATTTTATAAATTGTTCTTCTGGTTCTATTTACTTTACTTTGTATCAGTTTATGCAAGCCATCCCAGGTTTCTTTGAAACCTCCCTTCAGTTCTTATGGAGCAATAATATTCCATTACATTTACATGTAATTTATTCATCCATTTTCCCTTAAACAATATGAGGGCAGAAGTTGGGGAGAAGAAAAAGACTTTATTATTTATGACCTTTTTATCTAGGTTAGTTTTTCCTCTGAAGCTTGTCTTGGTATAATAGCACAAGATTTTGGTCTCTTATTTTTAGCAGGTCTGGACAGTTTTCATTTGTAATTTCTTGAAATGCACCCAGGCATTTTGGGCATCATGATTTTTCATTAGTATGATTCTTAGATTTTCCCTTCCTGACCTGTTTCCAACACTTGCTTTTGATAGTATACACTTTACATTTTCTTCTTTTCTTTCCTCTCCAAATTTTTTTTTTTTTTGCTTTTTGGAGTGCAGTTGGGGTTAAGTGACTTGCCCAAGGTCACACCGCGCGCGGCTAGATTTGAACTCAGGTCCTCCTGACTTCAGGGCCAGTGCTCTATTCACTGTGCCACCTAGCCGCGTTCCCCCTGCCCCCCAATTTTTTAATTTTGTTTTAATATTTCTTACTGAATAATGGAATCTTGGTTTTCTGCTTGGTTGGTTCATGTTTTGAAGGAGTTCAGTTTTTGAGTTTTTAATACCTTTCATTCTAAGGTATTAATTCTTTTCACTATTATTTCCTTCCTAACTTGTTTCATTTATTATTCTGTTTTGTGTGTGTGTGTGTGTGTGTGTGTGTGTGTGTGTGTGTGTGTGTGTGTGTGTATACACACACATACTATGTCCCAAAAGTCTTAGCTTTAAAGCTGTTGCTTAAAACTCTACTAAGACTTTCAGGATAACCTGTGTTATTTCATGACTTCCAGTTCCTCCTGTATGAGTAGATGTGGCATAGGCATCCTTTTTTCTGAGGCTCTTCTTGTTTGACTTGATATAGCTATTTTTTGGTGTTTACTGCTGGGACTTAAGTGATTCCATAGGATTTCTAGATTGTGTTTAACTTTTTCTTCTATTTACTCATGATCTAATCTTGGTTTCTGGATTTGGGCTTTGGACTTGAATTACGTTTTGAAGTAGACAGGGCCTTTTTCATCCTGGGTCTGTCTGGTGGCTAAGAATAAGCCTCATCTTCTGCAGGAATTGTTGGGTTTGGATTTAGTCTTCTGTTGACTTTTATTTGTTTTTAGCCTTGGCCCAATCTCCTTAGAGCTTATTGTTGTTTTCTTTTCGTTTTCTTTAACATTGCTTCTTCTGGTGTATTTTTAGAACTTTACTTTGGAGTGTTTGGGTGGGGTTCTGAACTTTGAGATCTTAACACACCAACCATCTTTCCCACCATTCCCCCATTCTGTGCTATTTGAAGTATGTATATATTTTTTTAGAATTTAGCATCTAGGTAACTTGTTACACTAACAGGTATTTTCTTTTCTTTCTTTCTCCCTCCCTGCCTCCCTCCCTCCTTTTTTTTTTTCTTTTTTAGATTTTTTTCCTTTTGCTTTTTGGAGGGGGGAAAGGTAGGGCAATTGGGGTTAAGTGACTTACCCAAGGTCACACAGCTAGTTTTGTGTTAAGTGTCTGAGGCTGGATTTGAACTCAGGTTCTCCTGACTCCAGGGCCGGTGCTCTATTCACTGTGCCACCTAGCCACCAGGTATTTTCTTTAAAAAATACTTTCGGTTATTTTGAAAGTAAACATCAAGTAAGGTGATTATGGAAGAGGGGAGAAGAGAGCTTACAGTTAATGACCTCAGGTTTTTTCTATAAAATAGGAGACTAGGTTCTCGTTTGGGGGGAACAAGGGGAGGGAGGAGAGGTGGTGCTGATGGTAGGTTTGAGGAAGAATGAAAAGGTTTTGAAGAATAGGTTAATGAGTTGATAAGAATATATAGTGGGATTGCATAGGAGCAGTTAAGGCCCAGCTGTTAGTGGACCTAGTCAGACCATTTTTCTTCATTTTCATTCAACATTCCATTCCATTCATATATTGATTTGTTTAGCCATTCTACAATTGATGGATAGGCATCCTATTAGTTGGTACTTCTTTGCCACCTCAAAAAGATGTACTATAAATATTTTTGTTCCTATTGGTTCTCCTTTGATATTTTTTGGGGTGTATACTGAGGAATAGTATCACCAGTCAAGGAGTATACACATTTAGTAACTTGCAGGGCATAGTTCCAAATTTTTTCAGAAAGGTTGAGCTATTTTGTTAAACAGTATCTTCTTGCTCAGAGCAAGCTGCCAATTTATGATATGAACCTAAGTCAACCCTGAGTTGAATTTCTTCACTTCTTAAATGGATGTATTAGTATGCTTTTCTTTCCATTAGTGCATAACTCTTCACAATATTCTTTTTGTTTTTGTGATAATAAGACATTCCTGAATTTTTTAACATTTTGTGGCTAACATGATAACACTTGGACTCTGTCACTTTCTCTGTATGAGATCATCTTACCTCCATATTTGGTCATATATTTGAAGACAGCTTATGACTTGTATAAATCATTGTTGATAATAAAACGTCATCTATTTATACCCAATAAGTGTCTACTCATTATTATCCTTTCTGTTGCTTGCCATTTTTTATTCTGTGATTATGATACGCAGTGATTTGCAGCATCACCAGGATGATTATTGGTGGTATTGAAAAGAACCCTGAATTTTTCGTCTAAGAACTTGGATACAGTTCTTTTCTCTGTTACTTCTTACTTCTGTGACCTACCACATCTTAGAGCCTTAGGTTCCTTACTTTTAACAAAGTTTGAATAAAAGATTAAGGGCCTTTTCTGACTCTAAATTAGGTAATTCTCATATCACTTTTTGATTTACTCTGCAGCCTGGAATCATTTAAAGTTTGGTGTGCTTTCCTAAATGCATTCCATTTTGATTCCCTTTTCCATCCTGGACCAGCTTCATTGTTCATGTACAGTGCCTGTCTAAAATGAACTAAATGGGTTGTTTTCCTTTTTAAAAAATCTTTTATTGATGCTTTTCTTTTTAAACATCGCTGGCTTAGTTTTTTATGCTCTTAACAAATACAAATATTTCAATCTGTAAAGGACAAAAAAGAAGGATTGTATATGAAATTACTTTACTTACATATATTTATTTAAATCTTTTAAGTATAATTTAATTCCGCAGTAACAAAACTGCTGTCTGTTTGTTTCTCTGTCCTGTTCTGGACTTCTTTCTTTTCTCTTTTAAAAATATTTCTTTGATCTTTTTTTTGCACTATTCTTGCTATGTAAAAGCTTCCCCATTATCTCCCACTAGAGTAGTTCACTTTTAACAAAATATAAGTCAAACAATATCACATTGATCATGTCTTAAAATACATATATCATTCTGTGCCTCTGGTCTTTTGACTCTGCTAAAAGGTAGGAAGTGTATTACCTCATCAGGCTTCTTGAAGTCATGATTGAGCACTGCATTGGTCAGAATATTTTTCCTCCACATTTTTGAATTCATTTTACAAATTATTCTGGTTATGTTTACATCAGTTCATTCAGGTCTTTTTCCAGGTTTCTTTGAATTAATCATAACTTTTATTTTTTTAATCCTCTACCATAATTAGTTCAGCTAATTGGTGGGTACCCATTTTGTTTCTGGGTTTTGTTTTTTGTTTTTTCTACAACAGAAACTGTGGCTATATATTCATATATTTATGGTTATGCACATAGAAGTATACGAGCAATGGTGGTGCAGTGATTAGAGTGCCAGGCCTGGAGTCAGGAAGACTAATTTTCTTAGGTTCAAATCTGGCCTTAAGTGCTTACTTGCCATGTGACCCTGGGCAAGTCACTTTGCCCTGTTTGCCTCAGTTTTCTTTACTGTAAAATGAACTGGAGAAGGAAATGGCAAATCACTCCAGTGTCTTTGTCAAGAAAACCCCAGGTGGGGTCATAAAGAATTGGACACAATGGAAAATGACTGAACAACAACCAAATCATACATGTATGCACATGCACAGACACACACAAACAGATTTTTTTTTTTGTCTTGTACATATGAATCGGTTCTGTTTGTCTTTGACTCCTTTGGCTCATATATGTAGTAATGGTGCCACCAGGACCATGGTTTTGCAGTTTAGTTCCAAGTTGGTTTAGCACATGCTTGGATTAGTTCACAAGTTCATCAGAGTGGCATTAGTATCACTTTAACAACTGGCATTTTCTTTAATCTTCTTGACTAATCTGATAAGTATGAGGTAGAACCTCAGAATTGTTTTAGTTTTGTTTTTTCCTTATTAGTGATTTAGGTCTTGGAAGTTTTACATTTCTCCTTTTGGAAATACTTTATTCATTACTTTTGACCATTTATCTATTGAGGAATATCTTTTGCTACAGCTGTTTCAATTCCAAATACATTTTGAATATCACCTTTATCAGAGAAATTTGATTTTCCCCTTCAAGTTGTTTCACTTTTAAGTCCATATGCATTGATTTAACGATGCAAAAACCTTAATTTTATGTGATCAAAATTTGTCATTTTATCCTTTGTGATTATATTTGTCTCTTGTGTTGTTAAGAACTCTTGCACCAATCATAGTAATGTCATTTTGCAAAGACTTGTCTCCATGGATCCTCCTGTGCTGTTGTGCCATCCAATAAGTAAGGGAAGCTTACACTATTAACAATCCATGTAGTCACAGTTAATCACTGCTCATTGTGTAAATCATCCTCCTATTTACTTCACTATGCATAAGTTCATACATATCTTCCCAAGATTCCCTGCAGGATTCATGGTTGCTGATTATGAAAGAGTAATATTCTGTTAAATTTATATTTCGTTTTCAGGTAGTTCATACGATTTAGTGCCATGCCCTTTGTTTCTAGGTCTTTCCTAGTTAAGAAAAAGTGCCATTCTGGTTTTTGGTGGGGTGGTGAGTTTTTTCGTGTGTGGGGGGATATATATAAAACCTTTTATGGGTTGCCTTTCCAACTCCGTGTTCTATAAAATTGATATTCCTTACAGAATGTAAGATCTGTGAGGACAGGGATTACTTAATATTTTCTTTGTTTCTTCAGTGCCTTAATAACAAATACTTGTTAATTGAATTGGCTACTTTGTTTCCAGGGTGAGCAGCTAGGTTGGTGTGGCTTTGGAATGGTCATGGATGTCCTAGAGGAGGGTTTCTGGGTCAGTGTCATCTGCTTGATGTCATGCCTCTCTGTCAGTAGGCAGTCCTACAGTTATCTTCATGGCCCTGGCAGATAACATTAGGCAAGCATTTGGATGCTTATAGTCAGAAAATTGTTGGACAAAGTGATATTTATAATTGTGTAGCAGTTATATAAACTTTATCTATGTGTGTGTTTGTATGTGTATGTATATATACACACACATATATAGATATAGATATAAATATTGGGAGTCCAGAACACTTGAGTTCCAAACTTGCCTCTGATTTTTAATAGCTGTGTGACAGAGGATAAATCATTTAACTTCCATTCTTAACATAAAATGGGGATGATAACACTTAATGCTATCTTCCTTACTAGATTATTGTGAGGCTCAAATGAGATAAGCCCTCCAAAGCATTTTGCAAGCTTTCAAGAGCTATTGTAAATGCCACTTATTATTTATTGCTTTTTTTTGCTGTCAATCAAAACTTTCTGTTTTGTAGATCTCTCAATTGTGTTATTTTTTAAGATGTCTGCTATACAAGAAAGATCTTTGAAAGAAAGCTTGCCTGTTCTCTTCTGATATTTTCATCAATATCAAGAAATGTTAAATCTTTTTAAACAATAAGAGAGTAGGCATTTGCTTTGGTCACATTTTAAAAATAATGATGCCACTTAGAATCTATTCTTTCAGAATCTTTTACTCTTTGGTAAAATTTGACAATTTCAGTGCTTTTAAAATTATGTTGCTTATGGTTATTTTCATATATATTTGATCAGGTTATTTATTTAACTTCATTGTCTTTAGTGCTATTGACACCTTTTCCTGTAGTACCTTGTATACTGAGATAATGGCATTGAATTACAGTAGCTTCATTATTGCTAATGGGAAAATAGATCACTTTAGGTATTGCATATCTGCCATTTTTCACATACTATTTGTTTTTCTGGTTACTTTTGTAGTTGCTGCCAGAATGATTTTGACTTAACTAACTCATGCTTTAATGTTTGTTTTTTTTCCTTTGTTTGTTTTTGATGTTATAGTATTTAGAATTAGTGAAATATACCTTTATTAAACACTTGCTTACAGCACAAACTATGTACTGTACTGTTCTAAGTGCTAGAGGTATAGAGGAAGATGAAAGACAGTGCTTGCCCTCAAAAAGTTCACAATCTAATGAGAATAATCTAAATTTGCCTTCTTCCATCCTTTTTTGTACATGAACTTATGCTCAAAACTGCTGTTCTTCACTGACATCTTTCCACTTGGCAAGGAGGTCAAGTTGGTTAGCTGAGAAGGCATCTAGAGACTTTTTGCCTCCTTGAGACTATTAAGTATTTTAGAAACTTTAATAATAAGCTAAAAACTAGTTAACTCAGTGTGTGTAATTTCAGTTGTGATCATATTCTTTTTTTTTTAACTTCGTATTTATTTTGACCATTGATTGCTCTGTTGATTTTTTCTTCACACAAAGATTATTTTGAAGTGATTTCCCTTATTGGTAACTTGTTACTCTTGTCTGTTAAAGCATATTTGCTTATTTGAACTTACATTGTAGATGGTTGTCATATCAACATTCAGGTTTATTCTACCACATCTTTAAGCAAATTTTAATAATATATAAACCTTCTGTGTTGTGTAAAATTTCTTATATTTGTTCAGGAATCAACCTAACTACATTCACCTTTAAGCCAGTTCACCCTTAGTTTTTCCATTAGATGAATGCTCTGACCATGACATTCCATGAAACTAATAAACATTCAAAATGGCCCTTATCGTTATATGGCTTCTTTTCCAATTCTACAGTTACAGTGATATAAAAAGTAGTTGAGTATACGAAGGATCACAGTTTTAAACCACCTACAAAATCAATTATTGTTGCTCTTAATGTACAGTCTTCATTGCCCTACCAATACATTGTTATAGGTGCAATTGATTCCTTTAGCATTCTTACTGGAAATTAATTCAGAAGAAATAGGAAAAGTTGCAGCTAACTGGATGATACTTATATTCCATTTAGTGAGGAGAATAATTTTGGAGTTGTTACAACGATGGTGTTGGGAGACGCAGCCTCTTGTAGAACTAAGAGCTCTGGACTTAAAATCAGAGGATTCTGAGTTTGAAACTACCTCTAAACACTGCATGTATTGTGTGGCCATAGATTACTTAACCTCCCAGCTTTAATTTACTTTTTTTTTTTTTTGGTAAAATAGGGGTATAGCACTTACCTTACAGTGTTTTTAGTATTAAATAATATGTAAAATACTTTTACAAATCCTAAAGTGTTAGGAGGGATTGGGAAAAGGGGAGAGAAGAGATGGGAGGATCTACAGAGAAGGGAAAAGCTGTGATTTTCCCTTGTTACAGGGAACTACCCATGAGGAAGCATATGCCTTCTACCAGTGCTGTTTGGTGCTGGCTCTGCATCTTGTAATCTTAGAACTCTTCCTTTAAAGTACTGAGAAGTTTCCTGACTTACCTAGGGTCAGGTACCAGTATGTCTGACATACTGAACTTGAACCTCATATCTTCCAGATTACAAACGGAGATTTGTAATCCACTAAACTTGCTTCCTTTTATTATAAGGATGCCACCCATTATTATTTTTTATTGATTTTATCTTGTGTCCAAAGTCAAGGTAAAAAAAATTTCACTTTACATTGCTTACGATGAACAGAAACAGAATGCTATAAAGCTAGTTGTAGCTTATAGAACAATGTGTTACAGACAGTGGGGGAAAAAAGAAATTGAATGAAGATTCATTGTACTCAATAAAAATAACAGTGATATTTATATAGTGCTTCATAATTTGCGGAGTCCTTTCCCTGTTTTTATATCATTTCAAAATAGCCTTTGATACTTTTTAGGACAAGAGTTGTTATCTCCATTTCCATATGAGAAAATTGAGTCTTATAGAAGTTGTGATATTCTAAAGGTCAATTTGATGCTTTGAGTCTTCCATGTTATCATTTTGAATATTTCTAATGGTTCAGATTGAAAACAAACCCCAGGTCTTTTGATTTGTTCTCATTTTGTATTGTCCCCTAAGTTCTTGACAGGGAGAGAATTCATCATATCACATTATATTATAGTTATTTACATTAAACACAATGGACTCCTGTGTTCTTTATACTTTCAATCTTGTGATGTTCTGTTGTTGAATATTATTTGGAAAAGCCTACTTGTTTTTTTTTTTTTTATTTTAATTAAAGACAACCCTGCTGCATGTTGATTTGAGAAAATGATCATTATGGTTTAGTAGATATTGGCATCTTTATGATCACTTTTTTGTTAACAATATGAGATACTATCTTTTGATGACCCTCTTTTTCCTACACTGATCTCAAAATTGTACTGCTTCCAACAGTGACCTCCTTTTTTTAAAGTCCATCTGCTCTTTACATTAGGGATAATGTTGGTACAAAAATGGTGACTGTAATGTCATTGATGGACTTGTTCATGTGGGTCACACAGGCTATAAATATCTGTTCCATAACTTGAACCCATACTTTCCAATTCCAAATTTAGTTAACTGCATTAAACTTGTCTCCTCTTTGTGTCTTAAAAAGAAAGGTTACATAGAAATTTATTTAAAATGTCAAAATAAATAACTTTTTAACTTTTTTGTCTGCTGTTGACCATTTTTTCTCTCACACTTTTTTACCATTGTCTTTCAGTTTAATAGCTTACCCTTTTAAATTTCTTTTCTTTTTTATCAGTCTTTTACAGTGGGGTGTTTTCATCAGTGTTTTAAAATTTCTTTTCTTTTTGATCAGTCTTTTACAGTGGGGTGTTTTCATCAGTGTTTTTAAGGGCCTTCTATCTATAGGAAACTTGTTATAAAAACACCAAACAAAATATTGTTCACAAGTTCAAAAAGCTAATAATCTGCTCTGGACATATGGACTATCACATAAACATTGATAAGAGCGAGATAACTTAATTTGAGGCTTCACTGAGCACTAACACTCTAGAAGATCAGGAAAGGCAGGCTGTGTAGATAGATGGTTGTTAACGAGTTGAGCCTTGAAGGAAATTAGGATTCAAAAAGGCAAGGACAAAGAAGGGAATGCATTCTAAACATGTTGGGATGGCCTTTGCGAAAACATGGAGGCAATATATAGAATGATGAATTTGAGGAGCCAGTTTGGCTGGAATGTAGCCTCTGGAGAAGAGGAATAATGTCCAAATAATAAATATGTAGAGGAGGCTGAACCCTGACTGTGAAGTCCTTGAAATAGCAGGAGTTTGTCTTTCTTAAGGCAATAGTGAGCCATTGCACATTTTGATCACAGGTGTTACATGGTCAGAACTGTACTTAAGGAAGTTATTTTGGTAGTGCTATGGGGAATGGAGAGAAGAAATGAGACTCTAGAAGCAGTAAATAAAATATTGTTGCTATACTTTTTGGGGTGGGGGTGGAGGCCGTCTGAGTTAAGTGACTTGCCCAGTTAGTGTCTGAGGCTGTATTTGAACTCTGGTCCTCTGAACTCCAGGGCTGGTGTTCTATGTCACCTAGTTTGTCCCTGTTGCAGTATTTTGGAAGAAAAATGATGATTGGGGTAATGGCCATGTAAGAAGAGTAAATGAAGTTGATGTGAGAGACTTACGGAGAATTGATAAGAGTTATACTGATTGGATATGTTTGGGGAAAGGGAGGGCAGAGTTAGTAGAATGGAGAGTAAGGGATAACTACTGCTAGACTGAATGATGAGAAGGATGATTGGTATCCTGGAGGGATATGTTCAGGGAGAAACATTAAGTTCTATTTGGGGTATTTTAATTTTGAAATGGTGAAAGGACAGTCATGTAGAGGTGTTAAATCAGTTAGATGATGAGGACTAGAGTTCAAGAGAAAGATTAAGACAAGATACATAGAGTGAGAAGTCTTTTGCATGAAGATCATCTGGGTGGTGCTGGTGGTGGGTATGTGTGTCTTTTAGTGAGTTCTTCAAGGACAGGGATTATGCTTTATATCATCTATGTCTCCCCAGAACCCTAGCGTAGTGCCTTACTTAGTTGTTGTTTGTTGTTTAGTCATGTCCACCTCTTCATGATCCCATTTGGGGTTTTCTTAACAGAGGTAAATGGAGTGATTTGTCATTTTCTGCTCCAGCTTATTCTGCAAATGAGGAAATTGAGCCATCAGAGTTAAGTGACTTGACCGGAGTCACACAGCTAGTGTTTTAAGACTGAGTTCTAACTCACAAAGATGAGCTTCCCGACTTCAGGCCCTATACTCTAATCCACTATGCCACCTAGCTGCCTTGAGGAGGCAGCATAGTAATTTAATAAAAGTGGTTGTAATCATTTCTTTTAAGACAGCAAGAAAAAGTATGTTATTTTTTTCATGATTGTAGAATGTAGAAGCTCTTCCTCTACTGATATTGATGAACACTTTCTCTGCAACTTACAATTTTAGAGTTGTTTAGGGGAACACACAGTGGGTTAAGTGTCTTCCTCGGGGTTACACAGACCTCTGTGTGTCAGATGCAGGACATGAACCTATGTCTTCCAGACATTTAAACCAACTCTCCACTCAGCTATGCAGCCTCTCAGGCATGTTGATGGGAAGACTTAATGAAGCCATCACCTTTTTTTTTTTTTTAAAGGAGTTAGAACCTTGAATCCAGGCTAATGACTTTAATGTTAGTTCTTGGTAAAAAAATTTTAATTTATTTTTTAAAAATAAATTTGTTTGTTTCCTTTTAGTTTACAGGATTCAATTCCACAATTCCTTGAGTTTCACATTTTGTCCCCCTCCCTCCCCTCTCCCCCCTCCCCCCCCATGGCGGCATATAGTCAAGTATAGGATCTGTAAATACTTTCACATTATACATTAGTCAGGTTATAAAGACGGATTGTATCAGATGGAATGAAAAATGGTAAAGAGGACATAAAACCAAACGAGAAGGAAAAAGATAAGGTATTTTGCTTCCACCTGGACATAAACTCAGTTCTTTCTAGTTCTTTCTCTGTATGCACATATTTCTCTCTGTCATGAGTCTTTTGGGATTTACTTATATCACTGCATTGCTGAGAGGAGTCCAGTCTATCAAAGTTGGTCATCACACATACGTTGTGTCTGTAATTGTGTACAAATTTCTCCTGGTTCTACTCTTCTCACTCAGCATCAGTTCTTTTAAGCCTCTCCAGGTAAAAATGAAGACCATCTGCTCCTCGTTTCTTATAACACAATAGTATTCCATAACATGCATATACCACAACTTGTTCAGCCATTCCCCAATTGATGGGCACCCCCTTAATTTCCAATTCTTTGCCACCACAAAAAGAACTGCTATAAACATTTTTGTACATATAGGTCTTTTTCCCACTTCTATGATCTCTTTGGGATATAACCCTAGGAGTGGTATTGCTGGATCAAAGGGTATGAAAGTGTTTATAGCCCTTTGGGCATAATTCCAGATTGCTCTCCAGAAAGGCTGGATCAGCACACAACTCCACCAGCAATGCATTAGTGTTCCAATTTGCCCACATCCTTTCCAGCATTTATCATTTTCCTGTTTTGTCATCTTAGCCAATCTGACTGATGAGATGTGGTACCTCAGAGTTGTTTTGATTTGCATTTCTCTAATCAGTAGTGAATTAGAGTATTTCTTCATGTGCTTATAGATATCTTTAATTTCTTTCTCTGAAAATTGCATGTTCATATCCTTTGACCATTTATCAATTGGGGAATGACTTGTATTCTTATAAATTTGACTCAATTCTCTGTGTATTTTAGAAATGAGTCCTTTGTCAGAGACATAGGTTGTAAAGATTCTTTCCCAATTTCCCACCTCCCTCTTAATCTTGGTTACATTGGCTTTGTTTGTACAGAAGCTTTGCAATTTCATGTAGTCAAAATTATCCATTTTACATTTTATAATGTTCTCTAATTCTTGTTTAGTCATAAAGTCTTTCCCTCTCCACAAGTCTGATAGGTGGAGACTGCTTACAGTATCAACCTTTATACCTAGATCATGTACCCATTTAGACTTGATTTTGGTATATGGTGTTAGATAATGGTCTATGCCCAGTTTCTGCCATACTATGTTCCAGTTTTCCCAGCAGTTTTTGTCAAATAGTGAGTTCTTATCCCAAAAACCAGGGTCTGGAGGTTTATCAAACAATATATTACTATAGTTGCTGACTTCTGAATCTCTTGTACCTAATCTATTCCATTGATCCACTCTTCTATTCCTCAGCCAGTACCAAGTAGTTTTGATGACTGCTGCTTTATGATACAGATTGAAATCTGGTATAGCTAGTCCACCTTCCCTAGCATTTCTTTTCATTAATTCCCTTCATATTCTGGACCGTATATTCTTCGAAATGAATTTTGTTATTATTTTTTCTAGCTCTATAAAGTAGTTTTTTGGTAAATCAATTGGTATGGCACTAAATATATAATTTAATTTAGGGAAAATTGTAATTTTTATTATATTAGCTTGACCCAGCCATGAGCAATTGATATTTTTCCAATTAGTTAGATCTGACTTTATTTGTGTGAAAAGTGTTTTGTAGTTGTGGTCATATAGGTCCTGGGTTTTTTTTTTTGGCAGGTAGATTCCCTATTATTTTATAATATCTACAGTAACTTTAAATGGGATTTCTCTTTCTATCTCTTGCTGTTGAATTTCATTGGAAATATATAGGAATGCCGAGGATTTATGTGGGTTTATTTTATATCCTGCAACTTTGCCAAATTTATTTATTGTCTCAAGTAGTTTTTTACTTGATTCTCTAGGATTCTCTAAGTATATCATCATAGCATCTGCAAAGAGTGATAGCTTGGTCTCTATTTTGCCTAATTTAATTCCTTTGATTTCTTTTACTTCTCTAATTGCTACTGGTAACATTTCTAGTACCAGATTGAATAAGAGGGGTGATAGTGGACACCCTTGTTTCACCCCTAATCTTATGGGAAATGCTTCTAGCTTCTCCCCATTACATATAATACTTTCTGATGGCTTTAAATAGATGCTACCTATTATTTTAAGGAAGGCTCCCTTTATTCCTATACTTTCTAAAGTTTTTAATAGGAATGGATGTTGTATTTTGTCTCTTGCTAAAATTTTAAAAGAGTTGGTTAATCAGATAGTTTATTGCTACTTAGAAAAAGCCACAGGTGATCATTGGGAGCCATTGTGCCAAACTAATAACCTCATTTCATTTTTACAGTAAGAATAATAGAAACAAGGGCAGTTAGGTGGCACAGTGAATAGAGCACCGGCCCTGAAGTCAGAAGGACCTGAGTTCAATTCCAGCTTCACACACTTAACACTTACTGGCCATGTGACCTTGGGCAAGTCACTTAACCCCAATTGCCCAGCTTTCCCCTTCCAAAAAGCAAAAAATAAAACAAAAAAAACCACAGATGTAGAGCTGGAAAGGACCTAAGAGAGGCTATTAGGCTGACTCCTGCCCTTTTACCAACCAAAAAAAGAAAAAGAAAGAAACTCAAGCATAGGGAAGTTGAGCTACCCAAAGTCACATATGTAGGTTTAGAGGTTGATTTGAACTCAGATCCTATGACGAACCAATTATCTTTACACTATATTAGGCTGCCTCCTAGACTAATAGCAATTGTCAGTGCTACAGTTTTGTGTGATTTTAGCCATGCATTTAATAGTTTCTCTTGAGATTTCTGCGGATTGTGGAGAGAAATTCTCCAAAGAGGGAAACTGAGGTACAAATTATTTCTTTGAGCCTAATTATTTTTTTTATAGTCCTGTTGTACTTAACACAAGTTATATATGTAATTGAACACTTAATGTGACTTAGCTCCTGCTCTCAAGAGACCTATGATCTAGTTAGAGAAACAAGACAAAACCTGATGCTAATATATTCCTTGAGGCAGCATTAGCATAGTAGATTGAGCACTTAACCTGGAAATCTGGAAAAATTTAGATTCCAGTTGTGAGTCTTTACTAGCAGTGTAATGTCACTGGAAAGATTGTTCAACTTCTTTGTGATTTAGTTTCCTTATCTTTAAAATGAAGACATCAGACTTGTTGGCCTTTTGAGTTCCTCCCAGCTCTGTATCTATGATTCTTTGTTCTTCTGCATTAATTAATGAGCAGTTTAATTTAGTCAATTTAGACTGAATTATTTGGGCACCACATTAAAGAAACTACATCTACAAGCTGTAGAACACCCAAAAGAGATTAACCAGGGTGGTGAAAGTCTTTTGCCATAAGATTGTGATCAAAGCTATCATATCTAACTATCTACTGCATAAGATTTTAAGGTCAAGTGAAAATGTCTATTTAAAACATTTTAAAATCCTTGAAGGATTATGAATATATTTTTTAGACTGTAGTGGGTTAGGAATAAATGGAGCAAATGAAATTTATTTGGTAAGGAACCTTAATGTTTTATTAGTTTGTGCATCAAAAAGGAAGTTTTAAAAAAGAAATTTTCAACTGTGATATCAGATCTATATTATTGGAGCTAATGAAGGAGGGCAATGAGGTAGATAATTAAAAATGATATGGCTTAGGTGTGCATTTTTTATTCCCATTTTCTAGAAGAATAATTTACAGTATTCCTCTATACCTTCATGACCTTTTTTTTTTGTCATGAATCCGTGTCGCACTCTTTTGAAGTCTGTGAGCCCTGTCTCAAAGCAATGTTTTTAAATGAATAAAACAAAACATATAGGGTCACAAAGGAAACCAATTGTATTGAGCTATAAAATATCTGTTTGGGGTTTGTTTGTTTTTTTAATTCACTGACGCCATTTCAGTGTTCCTAAAGCATGATGTTGTTGATTTTATTCTTTGTCTCAAAGCCTCAAATTGTTCTCAGTTGTCTTGGAAATAAATTCCAAATCTCTTAACCTACCTTTCAAGACCCTTTGCAATTTGTCCTTATTCTCGTATGTATAATCTGCTTCTTGATCAGGCTCAACTTCTGAATATTTTAGGAAAGTACCTTTTTCTTCTCTTCTTGGAAATCATAAAACTATGTTGCTTTAGGCACCTGGTAAATTAGGTGGAAAACTTTTGTCTTAGTCTATGCTAGAGGATATAATGACTAAATGAAATCAGCATTCTTTTTATAACTCATTTTGATCAAATTAATTAAGTTTTTTCATGAAGGGAATAGCGGTGGAGAGGTGAGTGACCGTGGTGGTGGTTGTTCTAGCTGTTGTTTGAAGTGGTAGCTATTGATTTGACATGTCTCTACAGGTAAGCATCCATATAAAACATTTTTTGGGAGGAAATCTGATTGGAAATTTAAAATTGGATTCACTGGAGTAAGTTTGGGGTAGGCTAGCCAATGAGCAATTATTAAGTGCTTATGATATGCCAGGCTTTATGTTAAGTCATATGGGTCCAAAGGAAAAACAAAACCATGGACCCTGCTCTCAAGGACCTTGCATTCTAATGGGGGAAGACACATAGAAATGATTACATACAGACAATACACATATTTGTTTTTCAGTCATGTTCTGACATAAACTGATCTTTTCCAATTCAGTGGCCAAATTTGCTCTCTTTTAAATAGCTCAGCTAGAATTCCATCCCTTCCAGTAGCCTTGTTGTTAGCAGTGCTTCCTAAGACCCAGTTGGCTTCATTTTCCAGGAGGAAAATTTTGTGCCTCTAAATCATTAGCCACGCTATTGTGGTTAAGATCTTTCTTCTATAGCTTTTTTTTTTTTGCTATTGCTACCTCTTCTTAATATCTTCTGCTTCTATTAATATTAAGTTCCTACCATTTTTGTTTCCTGTCATGCGCACTGCTAGAAATGTTACCTGGATACCTGTAATTTTCTTGAGGTGATCTCTTTTCATTCTGTTGTTCTCTTCCATTTCTTTGCATTATTCATTTACAATGGAAATGAATATACTTTCAGCTGTGTGGGAGACTAGAAAGATCTTGTCCAAAGGTGGGATTTGAGCAGTAGGAGTTGAGGAGGGAGAATGTTGTAGGCATGGGGGAGAAGTGATGAAAAGGAGATAGTATTTTATCTATTTATGTATTTTACAGTGTAGCTGTATCTTAAAAATGAGATGGGGGTGGGGATGTAGTAAACCAAGAAAGACTGGAAAGCTAGAAAGGGTGTATGTTTTGAAGTGCTTTAAATGCCAAACAGAGGGTTTTATATATTCCATCGTGGAGACAATGAGAAACTAATGGAGTTTAGTGAGGGATGGTACTTATGCTTTAGGAAGATAACTTTTGCAGCTGAATAGAAGATGGATTGAAGTGGAGAGAAATGTGAGGCAAGAAGTCCAATCAGAAGACTCTTGCAATTGAGAGGCGATAAAGATCTGTCCCAGGGTGCTGGAGAGATTAGGGTGCATATAGTAGATGGTATTATTTTTATAAATGACATGACTCGAATAGATTGGTTATATTGTGTAAATTTGACTTGAGGAATCAAGGATTAGAACTTGTATGAACTGAGAGGATTGTGGTTCCTTCAACAATTAATATAGAAGTTAAGGAGAGATTTTGAGAAGAAAGATAATGATTTCTGTTTTGCATTTGTGGAGTTGGAGATGCCTATGGCACATCTAATTCAGGATGTTAACAGGTAGTTGATCATGGGAGACTAGAGATGAGGAGAGATAGGACTATAGAAATAGGAATTATCTGTCTAGAGGTGATCATTGAACACAAGGTTACTGATTATTATATATATATACTGATAAGATTACTGAACAAGACAGTAGTGAGAAAGAAAAAGAGAGGGCACAGGACAGAGCCTTTGTTGATGATTGTGACATGGATGAAGAGTCAGCAAAGGAGATTGAGAAAGAATAGTAAGACATGTAGGTGATGATCCAGGAGAAAATATAGTGTCCTGAAAACCTAAAGAGCATTTAGGAGAAGGTAAGAGACAGTATTATAGGTATAAAGACATGTCCTAGGTTGAGAATGGTGAAGATTGAGGAAATGTAGTTAGATTTGGCAGTTAAGACATCACTGTTAACTTTGGAGAGCCAATTCACTTCAGTAAGAGAAGTTAGCTTGCAGAGGGTTTTTGAAGCTCCAGAGAGTAGAGGAGAAAGAGTCATCAAAGGAGACAAATTTGTCAAGGAAATTATCCCAGAAGGGGAGGAAAGCCCCAAGGTGATAGCTAGCCATGATAGTGACTGTTAAGTGAGGAATTTTTGAGAGTGCGGGAGATATGAGATTGTTTGTAGGCAGTAGGTGGGAAACCTTTCTGTAGGGAGAGATTTAAAAAAAATTACAGTGGGAAGGCTAAAAGAATAATACAATATGCCAGAGAAAATGGGGGTGGGTGGGATCAAAGCTGCATGTAGAGGACCACCTCTTCATGTGAGAAAGGAGGAGGAGATGAATGGGGGGACACTTCCTGAATTACTGTGAAATGAGGAGGGCAGAAGAAGTTCTCTGTGAATGGCTCAGTTTTTAAAATAGTCAGTATTTTCAGCTGAGAGAGAAGAATGAATATCTTGGTTTGAAATAGCTGCTGTGATGTGTAAGGAAAGCACATCTAGGAGGAAAGTGCAAAAAAATTGCTTTGCCTAAAGTAAAGGCACACTTGAGAGAATGTAACAGATTTGTAGCAAAACAAATTCACCACTACCACCCTCTAGTCAATATGGACCTTGTTTTCTTTTGGAAAAGTTTATGCTTTGAAAATTAGCTGTAGTGTTGAAATGGTCTATTCTCTTATATCCACTTTGCTTTTAGTCGTATTGGTCCTTTATGTCTTTGCATAATACTTATTCCCATTTCCTTGCCTGTATTATTTTATGTTGCTATTCCTTCTCCTGGATACATATTTCCAACATCACTTTCCTGATTTATGTCCTTAAGAGTAATCCTCCGAGACCTTCTTTGACTATTACAGTCCCAGTAACCACTCAGTAACTTATTGTACTCTCTATTTTCTTGTGCTGTGCCGTAAAGTGCTTAAACGGTATAGTCCACCTTAATAAGTGATCTAAACATTGTTTCATGGGTTGTAGTACCATGTCCCCAATTAGAATGTCAGTTCTTTCAGGACAGGGAATTTATCCTATTGCCCCATGGTCAGTTATTAGAATATGTTGCAAATATAAGGATCTGCAATTTCTGTGATGCTCCCACCCTCCAATATAAATTGTAACCTTTCCATTGTTACCTACTAAATATTGTTCTATGAAAGAAAAATAAGAGAAATACAGTAGAATCTTTATCTTAATCATGAACTCAAGAGATTTTTCAAGGTCAAAAGTGATTTCTCCTCATTCAGTTTTCTGATAGCCAAAAAGGAAGAATTACAAGGATTTTAAGACAAAGTTATTTTGCTTTGTTCTTAATTATTACTTTATAGTAAAATCCTTACTAGTTTTATGAATGAGATACAAAGACAAAAGGCTAAATGAATAATTTCTGTATTCTAGTTTAACTTTGTTGGAAGAATCCTCGGGCCCAGAGGACTAACAGCCAAACAACTGGAGGCAGAAACAGGATGCAAAATAATGGTCCGAGGAAAAGGCTCAATGAGGGATAAAAAGAAGGTAAGTCTTTGAAAATGGGTTGGAAATGGGGAGAGAGTGAGTGTTTGTGTATATGTGTACACGTACACACACACATACACACACACACACACACACACCCCATACTTTCATACTTTTTTTTTTTTTTAATCTTTTTTGGATGGTAGTTTATTACACATTAGTCTATGTAAGGTGTTTAACAAAATTAGTCAATAAAAGGTAGAATGTTTTGAAGTGTTAATCATTTTTGCAATATGATCATGTGAACCCTCCAGGTTTAATATTTATTTTTCATTTGGCCAAGGACAACATAATTTTCACCATCATCCTATTTACTTACTTTGCTATCTATGTTAGCAAATGCAGACCTGGAGAATTCATCAGAATGTAATGTTGTGCGTCCAAAAATGTAGAGTTGAGAGTCTGAGACAATACCTTTCTTTTGCCAAGGCTAGCATGAGAAATATTATGTAGTTTTGGATAGCTCGTCAAAGCACTTGTGTATACAGTCCCATGGATATATAATAAAGCAAATGGATACCCAGATACAAGTCATTCTGTTTGTCTCTGTCACTTAGTACTTGTCACTGAGATACTAAAGGATTTACCTTTAGGGTGATGAGGAAGAAAGTGATTTCAAGGCCTCAAAGTACTATTTTAAACTTTTTTTTAAGTAAATAACTTTATTTACTTTTCAATCTCATTTAATGTTTCCTTTTATCTCCATGTTTATTTTGACTGCATTTTGATTAGTGTATCTAAGATGCAAGGGTAAGTGATTGAAAATAAAAAGTGTTATATGTTCTTTTAAGAACAGTAAAACAGGTACAAAACTCGGAATTAGCTGAAGATAAGGAAATCTAAGCAAAATAGCATGTAATTTTAAAGTTATATTATGTTCAAAAATGGATTTAATAACCTATCAGATAAATTCAGTTTAGCAGGTCTTTACTGATCAGCCTCACTTTGCTTTGAAACATAATGACGTGGGTTTAGTAAGAAATCTAGAATATATTTAAATAAAAGTTCAGAGAATAATTTTATGTTAGTGGTATAATATTAAAATTAATAAATTTATTTCATTTCACAGTTTTTTTGTGATTGTATTTATAAAGAAACATTTTCTAGAGAAGTCCTTTCCCCTCCTTAATTTATCTATATCCCAGTCTTGTTTATAATACCATGTCAAGGCCAACCTCTGAAGTATTTTTCATCTCTTCTAGATGAGAGTAATCTTTTCTAATTCCTTTTGAACTCATAACAGTCTGTTATATTTGCTAGGAAATTAGCATGTTCTCCTTTGTATTAATATTTATTGCTTTAGGTGTGTGTACTGTCTTCTTAACTAGATTAAAAACTCTGTAAGCCAAGTACTTTGAGTTATACTTACTGGTATCCCTTATAGTACCTTGCACCATGGTAGGCATTGTAAATATTTGTCTGTTAAATGAATTTCTTTTGCACAGCTTTTCTCAAACATATTAACTTCAGGATACCTTTATACTCTTTTTTTTTTTGGAGGGGGTAGGGCAAGGCAGTTGGGGTTAAGTGACTTGCCCAAGGTCACGCGGCTAGTTAGTGCTAAGTGTCTGAGGCCGGATTTGAACTCGGGTCCTTCTGACTCCAGGGCTGGTGCTCTATTCACTGTGCCACTTAGGTGCCCCTATACTCTTAATAATTACTGAGCTCCCCTCAAGAATAAAGTCCCAAGTCTTTAGGCTCTTAATCACTGCCCTCCCAAATCCTGTCCCTTACCTGGGAATTCCAGGCTTATCCTCCTTCCTCTACTGTGGAACTTGCAATTTGGCCAAACCAAACTGTCGTGTTTGTCTTCTCTCTCATTGCTAATGGTAGAGTAGCACAAAAGAGAGGTCATCTGAAACCATGTTTCTTGGTCTTTCACTGCTCTAAGGTCCTATATTTCTTTGTACCTCTCTAAATTTATGTAATTTTTTTATTATTCTTATGGCATTTTTCAGTGGTTTTATTTTTTCAAATACCTTTTTAAAACAATCTTCCTTAACATATTGTAACCTCCTTGAGTATAGAGGTTGTGTTTATGCCTCCCATATCAGCTAGCAGAGAAGTTAATTTCTTGTCCAGTTCTCTTCTGCAAACTCGTTTACTGGTTTTCAAACCTGCTTTCTTTCCATTTTTACACATATCAATTTCCTCTTTATTACAAGAAATTTTGAGTTAAATCCTTTTTTTTTCAAATGCTTTATTAACTTCTGATTTACATCATTCATTTCCACCAGATTTTGAGTTACAAATTTTCTCCCCGTTTTCCCCCTACCCATCGACCCAAAATAGCAGTCCCACAGGATATCCCCTCCTCCAATCTGCTCTCTCTCATATTTTCTCCTATACCCCTTTTGACTTTTCCAGTGGATCTCTATGCCCCAGTGCCTGTATATCTTATTTCCCAATTACATGTAAAATAGTATTAATAATAGTATATATATTTGAGTATTTGATTTTAAAACTTTGAATTCCAGATTCATTCCCTTCCTCCCTTGTCACCCACCCTTACTGGGAAGATAAGCAGTTCAGTATAGGTTATACATGTGTGGCTAATGCAAAACAATAACATAGTAGATATATTGTAAAAAACTGACTATATTTCCCTCCCTCCTATCACACCTCCCACTTGTTCTCTTCTCTATTTTGTTCCCGTCCTTTTTCAAAAGTGAGTGCTTCCAACTTCCCTTCCCCCCAGCCTGCCCTCCCTTCTATCATCCCCCCCTCATCCCCTTCCCCCCCTACTCTCCTGGAGGATGAGATACCCTATTTATTGTGTATTTCATTCCCTCCTCAAGCCAAATTCAATGGGAATAAGGTTGACTCATTCCCTTTTGCCTTCCTTTTCTTCCCCTCCATTGTAACCATTTTCCCTTGCCTCTTCTGTATGAGATAATTTACCCCAATCTGTCTCTCCCCATCTCCTCTCATTATATTCCTCTCTAACCTCTTAATTTCACCTTTTAAGTATCATTCCTTCCTGTTAAATTGGTCCTGTGCCCTCTATCTATGTATATCTGTAAACATATATACACACATTCCACATATGTATTCATATGCCCATATACCCTCATATATAGACATATATATATTTCTATTCCCTTCAGCTACTGAGAAAAGTTTCATCAGTTACAATTATTATTTTTCCTCTTTAGTACAAGAATGTTAATAGTTCAACTTTGATAAGTTCCTTATGTTTTCTTTTCCCTGTTTACCTTCTCATGCTTCTCTTGCTTATTGTATCTGAATGTCACATTTTCTGTTCAACTTTGGTTTTTTCATCAAGAATGCTTGAAAGTCCTCTATTGTACTGAACGACCATATTTTTCCCTGAAACATGATACTCAGTTTTGCTGGGTAGGTGAGTCTTGGTTTTCATCCCAGCTCCTTTGACCTCCGGAATATCCTATACCAAGCCCTTCGATCCCTCAGTGTAGAAGCTGCCAGATCCTGAGTTATCCTGATTGTGTTTCCACAATATTCAAATTGTTTCTTCCTGGCTGCTTGTAATATTCTCTCCTTAATGTGGGAATTCTGGAACCTGCCTATAATATTCCTAGGAGTTTTCTTCTTGGGATCTTTATCAAGAGGTGATCGGTGGATTCTTTCAGCTTCTATTTTGCCCTCTGGTTCTAAAACATCAGGGCATTTTTCTTTGAGAATTTCTTGGAGGATGATTTCTAGGTTCTTACTTTGATCATGACTTTCAGTTAGTCCAATAATTTTTAAATTATCTCTCCTGGAACTATTTTCCAGGTCAGTGGTTTTTCCCATGAGATATTTCACATTGCCTTCTATTCTTTCATTTGTTTGGATCTGTTTAATAGCATCTTGATTTCTCATAAAGTCATTAGCTTCCATTTGCTCCAGTCTAATTCTGAAGCAATGATTCTCTTAATTGAGCTTTTGAGATTCTTTTTCCATCTGGCAAATTCGGCTTTTTAAGGCATTCTTCTCCTCATTGCCTTTTTGAGCCTCTTTTGCCATTTGAGTTAGACTATTTTTTAAGGTGCTATTTTCCTTAGGCTGTTGACTCTCTTCTCTTCCCAATTTTTCATCCACTTCTCTTATCTGCTTCTTAAGGTCCTCTATGGCCTGTAACCAAGTTGTATTTTCCTTTGAAGCTTTTGGTGCAGGAGTTCTGACTTCACTGTCTTCCTCCTGTTCCATGCTTTGCTCCTTTTTGTCCCCAAAATAGGAGTCTAATGTTGGAATCTTCTGTCTTCTTTGTTTCCTTTGCCTGGTCATGTCTCCCCTCAGTCACCTGACTCCTGTGCTTTTTGCCACAGTAGGACTCTGCCTTCAGATAGGGGAGCTTTTGTCCCAAATGCTGGGGTTTTCTCAGTTGCTGGAGGTATTACATGGGTGCCTTCTCTGAAGCCTTCACATGCTCTGGCAAGCTGGACACACACCCCAGTACCTCCACCCTAGACTGTAATCCAGATCCAAGCAGGTTAAAGCAATAGTGATTACCCCTCAGACTTGTGCTTGGTCCCCCTACACTCTGCAGGTCAGGAGCTGAAGCTGCTAAGTGGCACTGGCTGACTGCTGGCGTCTCAGAGGCTTCTCTCCCTGGGCGCAAAAGCTACTCAGGGGCAAAAGCCATGCACTCCCACTTACTGGGTCCCAAAGGCCAGACTGCACTGACCTCTCATTTTGTCCTTGGCATCTATGTGTTGATAAATCTGTAAATGTCCACAGCTGCTGCTGATCTGGAGTCCCTCTGGCCAGAGCCTGGTCAGACATGCCCTACCTGCCTGCCAGGCTGTCCTCAGCGGGAGGTTAGCTTCTCTGTTTCATTTTGTGGATTCTGCAGCTCCAAAGTTGAATCCCCTTTTTACATGGATTGGGGAAGGTGGAAGCCAGAGCAGCGGGGAGGTCCTGCTTCTACTCTGCCATCTTGACTCCACCCCCTTGAGTTAAATCTTAACAGTTGTCTACATGTTAAAAGTTTTTTTGTCATGCCTTTCTTGACTTGTAAGAAAAAAATAACACTTATGTGATTTGGGCTTTGATATTGAGTTTGGGAATTCAGTAATTTGCTATTTCTAAACTACCTCAGATAAATTATAGATGTTAATTCAGTTTTATGGTTTAAATAGGAAGATACAGGTCTGTAATAAATGATGTATTTTCAGTAAATGTGGGAAACAGTGCTTAAACAGATCAGGAAAATGTTTTGAACAATTCTCATGGCAGAGTCATAGTGACTCCTGCACACTCTTTTAAAGATCATAATATTGACTACTTTTTAAATTCACTGTGACTTGTTCTCTCAGTGCTTTTCTTTTTTATTAGCTATTTTTTTTTACTACCCTTTTTCACTAGTGTAATTTACCAGGGAGATAGTGTTTTCTTTATTTTTTGATGATTTCAAAGTCCTTTCTGTATTTCTATAACTATAATTTCTTCAAATTCAGAGTGAATCTTTTTTAATTCAACCTTTTGAAATGTTACTGTTTAATGAAATTGCAGGGTACTTCTAATTTATTCTTGATTGATTTTGCAAGACTATGTTCTCTGATAAGGAGGAGAAATACCCTTTTTCCTTATAACTATCTCATAAAAATATGTACATTTGGAAACACTGATTTTAGATACCTTTTGAAGGATTGGAATAAGATTAAAAACTGATATGTTTTAAATTCTCAAAAACTTTAAAAGACATTTGTCTAAAATTTGAAATGTTTCACATGAAAATGAACATTTATGCCATCTTTAAGTTTATTTTTCCTTTCGAGGACTATCTACTTAATATACATAGAAGTTCTCTTGCAAATTGTTGAACTAAGCAAAATGGCTCCGCTGGTGGGTGTGGGACTTAAATATACCATTTTAATGTTTAAGTAAAGTTTTGGTTCAGAAACTTGGAATGATGTTATGCAACAACTTATAAATGGAGGTGAATCCCACTTAAAACTGCCATGCAGAATCCAAATTAGAACATAGATTGAGGACAAGGTTTTTTACATGTTGCTATTTTAGAAGCCTTTTCACCTTGAATAGGATTTACTGAAGCTATCAATGCAATAAAATCACAGGTCCAATCCTATCTTTTATCTTTTGTTACCTTTTATTTTTGTTTTGAATATATTCTTTCCTCTAAGCAGTAACCCATACCCTTTAATGAAAGGTAATTAAATTAAAGGAAAACAAATAATTCAGAAAAACTAACCAGCAAACCAATCTTGTCTTACTATATATGCAATCTTTCACATTCCTAGCTCTCTTCCTGTGTGATAAAGGAAAGTGAGTAATTTTCTTCACTCTTCTTCAGAGTCATTATAATTTATGCAGTATGGAATTTCTTTAGGGGCAGAGGGTGAGTTCTTTCTTTTATATTATTGGCGTCGTTAAACCTTGCTTTCCTCATTGTGCTTCCTTTACTGTCTATCACTTCATGTCTTCCCATCCTTTTCTTAATTCAAGATGTGATAACACAGAAAGATTGCTACCTTCTGAGTCAAAGGACTCATATTTAAATCCTGCTTTCATGTAGTATCTGTGTGAATATAGCAAACTCATTTAACCTCTATGGACCGCAGTTTGCTCATCTATAAAATGGGTTGGATTATATGGGATCTAGGGTCCTTTCTAACTCTGTGATCCTATAATCTTCTATGTGTCATTTCTGATAAAACAATAAATACTCCATTTTAAGTATGTACCACAATTTGTTTAATAATTTACTTCATTGGGAAATCTTTATAAAAGTTCTGGTGTTAATTCATTCCAATTGTATTACTTTTTAGAATTCTTGATTATAGAAAAGAAATGGGTTAAAAATCCACATTATTTTTTTAAGGGTGCCTGGGATTAGAATTAACCATGGCTGTTTTCCAGAACATGACATCCAGTTGGAAAGCCAACAATTTGAGTGCATCACTGTGAATTACAGAATTGGATTATATGCTTATATTATACATACATACGCACACATATATACATATATGTATATATCATATACAAAGCAGATCTTCCTTGAATTTGACTGAGAAATCAAATAAATGGCACTTAGGACAAGTTGTTTCCCATTAATAAAAACTGCACTTTAAACAGAAGCGTTATTCTGTAAATGGGGAAGGTCTTCCGCAAGTCGAGTGGAAAATTTATAGGAGGATATGAACAGAAGTTGCTCAGGAAAGGCATAATTTTTATCATTAAATGAAACATAAAAATCAAGTAGATCATACATTTATTTGAATATTCCTTGTGATTTTAAGTAGTTTTAAATCTTGGAACAGTGCAGCTAGGTGGTGTAGTGGCTAGAGTGCTGGGCCTAGAGTCAGGAAAACTCGTCTTTCTGAGTTCAAATCTCAACCTTGGACACTTATTGTGTTACCCTGTGCAAGTCGCTTAACCCTATTCTCCTCAGTTTCCTTTTTGGTAAAATATGCTATAGACGGAAATGGGCAGCCACTTAAGGATCTTTGCCAAGAAAATCCCAAATGGAGTCATGAAGAGTCAGGCACTACTAACCAACAACATCAGACAGTACTTTGCAACACCACAATCTCCACTGTTGCGAAGCATGGTAAGATGTGTGATGGTCTGTAAGCCTATATACAACTCATGGGGTAAGGAATGTTTTAAAGAGAAATATGTACGCTGTAGCAGTTTGGATTAGTCATGTAGTAAATAATAAAGGCCAGACTCAAGAGCTGCTCTTAAAAGGACCTAGAAGTCCTCCAAAAAAAATTCTGTAGTTTCTCTGTGTTTGCTTAATAAAAGAATATGGGCAAAAGCTTCACAGAGTGAGAAATTGTGCAGTGAGGGAATACCTACACTGTTGACTTTTGTTGTTCTGTCATTTTAGTCATGTCTGCCTCTTAGTGACCCCATTTAGGATTTTCTTGGCAAAGATACTGGAGTGGTTCACCATTTCCTTCTCCAGCTCATTTTGTAGATGATGAAACAGATGCAAAAGGGACTAATTGACTTTCCAAGTGTCACACAGCTAGTAAGTGTCTGAGGCCAGATTTGAACTCAGGAAGACTTCAGGACAGGTGCTAGAGCACCTACCTGCCCACATTAATGATTATCATGCTTTATTTAACACTGAAGGATTCCATTGTAATTTATAGAAGCTTCAAATAACATTTTTTTCTTCCTGTGCTATTTGCAACCTTTAAAATGAATTTCGTTCTTTAGTCCACAGAGGGGGGTAATATTACAGAAATAATTCTATATACATATATGTGTGTATATATATATATATATATATATATATATACTATATGTTCATATATACTGCAGGTATAGAACATATGTATATATAGAACTCTATAAAGAAAAAAATTTATTAGTTTATTAGTGATATTAGAAATTTTGCAAAAACCTGAGAATGTAGAAGTTTACTACTATTTAGAAAATACATGTATTAAAAATAATGGCTCTGAAAAAGAGAATGTAATCAATAATAATTTACTGCAAACCTTTTTTTTCATCTTTGAATTAATTTATTCAAGGTAACTTATAAAACTAATTTACTCTTCCATAGATCAAATACTAGGATTAGTTAATTATCTGTCCATGTCTAATGTGAATTTTGTTGAAAAGGTAGAATCCATTTTTATCACTAGTTTCTGGAAATGAGCCTTTTAAAAAATTATCTTGATTAGATTACAGTCTATTTAGTTAAGGAATACTGAATCACCTTGTAGGTGTTACTGAATATAACAGATTTTGTTTTTAAAAGTTTTAGTCCTGTCATCTGATAGAAATCAGTGGTTGAATGTTGCTTATTTTATTTTGGCATAATTACACAGTCATCTGATTTTTTTTTCTTCTAAATTCTGTATGTTAAGGAATTTTCATTGGAAAAGATAGTCAGTCACTAAATGTGACAAAAATTAAACGTTTTCATAAAGTCCACATTCCATTTGACTTCCAACAATTCCACTGAGTTAGTCATATTGTTTTCCTCATTTTTGTCCACAGCTACTGAAAAATATTGCCTTTAAAGCAGTATTCTTGTTGATCTTTCCTGATTATATAACATGTTTCATACTTTTATTTCCCTGTGTAAGGTAGGAAATAGCCTTTATTGCTTTCTATATACATGCAAAGCTTTGAATGAATGTTTGTCCATATATTTTATTTGAAAATTTCTCTGCATCAATTATATATTCTTTTGTTTTTCTAAATAAAGGTGAAATTTGTCATTAAGTATTTTTTATGTATTTAAATTTTGCCCTCAGCAATACAGAGAAACATTGATAATAGTCATACTACTTAGAAAGTAACTTCTACTTAGGGTTTACTATCTGAAATTTTCTTGGCACCTAGCTGTGTTGACATGCTATTCCATTTCTCATAACCTGACATTTAAAGTAAGGCTTTCTCTCTCTCTCTCTGTCTCTCTCTGTCTGTCTGTCTGTCTGTCTGTCTCTCTCTCTCTGTCTCTCTTTCTCTCTCTCTCTCCCTCTCTCCCCCTCTCTCCATCCCCCTTTTTTCTTTCTCTGTCTCAGTCTCATACTTTCACACTCACATACTCTCCTTGACTTAAGAATACTTAATTTACGAACATCTCCATCTGACCTATACAACTTGGTGATAGGTAGGGACCCAAATGAAGATAGGCTAAAATTCTTCAACTGCATATAGGTTAGACTAGAGACAGGTCATGTGACAGACAGAAGTGTTCAATGACAACCCTACATTTTTTGAAGATGCCAGAAATCTTTGGTGGGCTGCAAGCACGCCTATATGTTATACAGGCTTGATCTAAATTCACCCTCTCTTCTTAATTATTCTCATTGGTGCTCAGCATCACAACCAAGCACTTTTGGTTTAGCCTTGTCGCATGAAATAAATTGACTTTTTTCTGCTTCCACATATACCCATACATTTAATATGCATCTTTTCTGTCAACTGTCATCTGTCAGCTGTCATCAACTATTTACAAATGTGGAAACTGGGGTTTAGTGACTTGCCCAGAGTCACACAGTCTGAAGATGGATTTGAACTTAGGGAACTTGGGTATTCTGGACTCCAGGCCTGGCACCCTTTCCATTTTGTCACCTAGCTACCTAAGATAGTATCTGAGAAAGATTTGAACTCAGGTCTTTTCTGATTCTAAGACTGATGTTCTTTCCACTCTGTCACCAAATTTCTTGGTAATGTCAAAATTAAACATGAGAACTCAATATAATTTTTTAAGTCTAGAAATGACATGAAAAGAAAAATGAAGATTACTCTATAGACCATGACACCTTTCCATATATCTTGCAGTTGAAACCTTCTGCATGTCTTGTCTTCTCCATTAATTAGAATGTGAACTCCTTAAAAGTTTCATCCCGATTACTTAGATAACATTCCTCTAAATTTCCTGTGATTAATTAATCATGACTCTGAGTCTAAGAAAGTTATGAAATGCTGTCTCATTTTAGTTAGGATCATAAAATCTTATATTTAGAGCTAGATCTCCTCCTGTTGCAGATGAAGAAGCTTATTCTCAGAGTTGAAAGTACTTGCTCAAGGTCACCAAGTTATTAAGTAGTAGTGGCAGGATTAGATCCCAACTCCAGACTCCAAGCCCAGCCCTCTTGTATTGCACTAGTTAACTGGTAGTTTACTTAACCATAGTAACATTAAACAAATCAGTTTGATATTCAGTAATGAGTTTAAAGAAAAGTTTGAACAGACTTTGAACCTAAGAGGCCAAGTTGTGATCAGCAGCAAACTGTGAAATAGCCTTAATTTCCTACTAATGGTTTGTATTTTAGGGACTGTTATTTTCTTTTGTAAGTATCTCTATAAAAAATAGCATTATTTGACTGTAGCATGATTCCCGAAAATGAAAGCTGGTTCAGGACAAATATCTTTGTAGGTAAGAATAAACCTATGGTCTTCTGGGGAAAATATTCTGATTGTGATTGTAGCCAAAAACATTAATTCAGAAACTAAATGGCTCTCCCTTGTAAAAGTTAGCATTATTAAATATTCATCCTTAATTTCCTTTATTGTACTGGTATATTTGAACAGTATCATTATTTCACATAAGACTATGGGACATGTTTCTTTCAGTTTGCCAAGAAAGCATGTAACACACTTAACTAGACATAAATAATAACAAAATTCTCCTGATACTCCTGTCCCTAATTTTTTCTAAGACTCATATTCCTAGAAGAGTTTTTCAGGGTTCTATGTTTTTTAAAAAAATGATTGCATGTTTGAGCTGGAGCTGTTTTCTAGACAATAGCTGTTTAATGAGCTGCTTGTGTGTATAGTAGAAGAGAATGGGCCTGATTGCTCACAATCTGAAGTCTGAAAATGCATTTTTCAGATCTCATCCATTTGCATATCTAATTGCTATGTAATCAAAACTAAGTGAACTGTAGCTACTTGAAACTATAAAATGAAAGGCAATCATCTTTACAGGGGGAAAAACCCACTTACATGCACGCTAGCCTCAATATTAGCATTATATTCTGCTTGTTTTTAATTACAGGTGTCTGACTGAGCAGTAAATTTATGCTTGTGTATTAAAGAAGTGAATGTGACCCTGAAACATCAGCTTTGCTTTGTTGTACCAGAGCACTGGGATTGAAAGAAGTTAGCTGAGTTGTGTATTTTGGTGATAAGGAATTGTGCCAGGATGGCTGTTAATAATTACCTGCTTTGTTTGATATGGAAAATACTGGTTCCACACTTTTCTTCTTAGCAGTGACAGTGCTCAATTAAAACTTGTATTAAACAGTGATAATGTCCTCATTTATCTACTTGGGAAAATGTGAGGTAAAGAAAACACAGGTTTCAACCCCCCCACCCCCAACCCCATGTGGGCTTTCGGGCAGCTTTGTTTTCAATGAATCCTGTGAGAGTAAAAAATTATTTGCCATAAGGTATATGTTTTATGCTTTAGTAACTTAAATATTTTAAAATTATTCCTGTTTCTAGCAATTGCTGTTACCTAAAAAGAGTAGTGGGAGAGAGAAAAATCTTAAAAGTAATTTCAGAGCTCTTTATAGACTGTCACCTAAAAAATCTATAGGACCACTGAAAAGGCCCACTGAGCTTTTCTGGCATCACATGGAGTTTGGGAATTATTGAAAATGCTAGTTTTTGAGAAAGTTTTTGAATCATTTTAGAGCCAAGGAGCTATCTGATGCTTCAGTATTTATTTTTTATATTGTTACATATAAAATTTTGTGTGTATACCATCATTTATTTTTGATTCCCAAATACCTAACCCATAGTGATGACTCAAATAGAATGAGTGAATAAACGTTGAGAGATTTTTTAAAGTTTAAATAATTAATACTGTGATTTTAAAGAATGTCGATTTTTAATGCATACATTGACTTATAAATTACTTGAAAGGAGAAAATATGTAAAGTATTTTATAAATCTTATAGAGTCTACTAGTTGACACAGTAGAAAACCGGATTTGCAGTTTTGGAAGACATAAGTTCAAGTCCTGTCTCAGATAATTAATTGGCCTCAGTTTTTTCATCTGTAAAAATTAGAGAATAGCTATGAAGATCAAATGAGTTATCCTGTAAAATGCTAAGTAAATGCTATGCATTATGATTTATAAAAATTTTAGATATTTTAGCCACCATTGTCCACTCAAAATAAAAATAACAGCTTTTTTAGATGTCTTATTCATAATTTGGATACATAATTTGACAGATATTACCTATATCAGGTAAATAATTGTTTTTGTTTTTTTAAATGTAAAGTAAAATCTTAACATAGCATTTTAGTCTCTTCTAGTTCTGCCTTGCTGTGGGGTTCAACGTGTTCACAGCTTTAAAAATCAATTTTTTGCCATAGAATTAAGAGTTACCTAGCTTAAACATTTACTTTGAAAAAAAATCCACAAGTCCCAGAATGAGGAACATGTGTAGATGTGGTGATCATATATATAATGTCATAAACCTAGATTCATATAAAAGTCTTTTGAATGAATCCAAAATTATTTTAATTTTAGAGGGAGAAGGAAACTTAGAAAGTTCAAACTCAATGCTTATAATTATCTACATGAGAAAACCTAGAAATAGTGCATTATTTATGGTCCCATTACTAATAAGTATAAAACGCAGGATGGAATTCTATGTCTTTTCATTCCAAGTCAAGTGCTCCTTTCATCAACTATCTTCCTATCACTAAGTGAGGAAGTGTGATTTGTTCCTGATTTAGTTGAACTTTTAATAACCAATATCCCTTATTTATAAGTACTTAAAAATTTATTTTTTTAGAATGAAAATCCTTTTTCCCCTTCAATATGGACATTAGGGATGAAGATAATAAATGTTTAAATGGCCAGTACATTCTGTAAAATATATCAAACTATATTTCTTCAATCTCTCATAAATTAATGAGCCTGATAGTTTGGACTGCAGAGATAAATGTGAGTAAAGAAACTAAGACTAGTTTTGGCAGTCGGGAGTGGGGTGAATAGGGGAGGAAGATGACTCATCAGGAATTAAAAATTAATAAAACTTTAAAATGTGTCAATCCAATTTCGCAATTTTACTTAAAGCAGGGGAGAGGGGCGACTTATATAGCATCCCTCACCCCCCCAATCCATCAGGTTTATTGTCACTAATTAGGGATTAAAATCTGTTTATATCTGTCGAACTCTTAAATTCTCTAAGATCAGGTGGTGGAGGGATGGATTACAGAGAGGTCAGATACCCATTCCACAAGAACAAATGTTGTCCAAGAGAGAGAATCTGAAAGATTTTCCACGTGGAAATGGTCGTTGTCTCCTCCAACTATTCTAGCAATGGTTAGAATTTTTTGCAAGACTGATACTGAATTGAATAGGAAGTATCTTAACAAATCCCAAGTCTGTTATCATATTACCTAAGTTACTCATGATTTAAGTCATTTTATGCCCTGCCACCATTAATTCTCTTTATGACTTTAGTTGGCTTTTATTTACTTGATTTCTACTTTTAAAAGAAAAATAGATTCTTTTGAATAATTCATTATTTGCATATGGGCCATCAGATCTTTCTTTATCTCAGCCTATAAATATTGTTATATAATTTTTCTAGTAAAAACTTTTTTTTGGTGGGGAGTTATTATGTACAATTTAGAGGTATTTTTATATACTACAAAAAGAGCTAGTCATTTGATACCAGGCTTGAGAATTATTTTTGTCATCAAAATATACTCAGTTTTTTTTTCAAAGAAAGGAGGACTTTACTGACCTAATTATTTGTCATTTTAAATGATAAATGTGATTTACTCCTTAATTTTTTACATTTTATGGGGCATTTATTTAATAAGTGTTTTTATTAATAGCAGTTACTTAATAATTATTTATTTTAAAATATATTTTAATGCCTAAGTATCATAACTTTTCAGTTAGTTTCCCTTCTTTCATTCATACTTCTTCCTTTTTTCCTCCTATTTGGTCATGATGAAAGTTAGTAGGGATCACAGGGGATCATAGAATGAGGGATGGAGGGAAATGTAAAAGGCCATCTGTCTAGCCAGTTGGCTTTCAGGGAAGAAACTTAGGCAAAGAGAAGTTAACTAACCTGCCCAGGGTTATACTGTTCAAAATAATTCCAGAGTCCCATATTCACTATAATACTGTTCCTTTTCCCCCTTAAAATTTTGGTGATGAGAATTCATATCATCTTTAAATGTTAATATAGTGAAGACTCCCAAGAAGTTTTGAAATTCTGCCATGAAGAGTAGAGTCTTAGTGAGAGTGTGTGTTATGTGTTTGTATAAAAACATAAGAGCTTATCCAGGTAATAAATTGCTGTCTTTTTTTACTTTCTCCATATACCTTTTCTTCTTTTTGCCTAAATGTTCTCATCCTTTATTGATGCTCTTTTTCATATATGCCACTTCTAACCAGTCTTCCTTCTTCCCCTCAAGTAAAAGTCCTCGATTATAATAGTATATATGTATAAATGCCTGTCTCATGCCACATAAATGTATGCATGCAAATCAAGATAAGGTAAGTATATAACAATAAATATGTGTTTTGCCTCTAATCCTATCAATTCTCTACCTAGCGGTAGATAATATGTATCATCAAGTCTTTGTAAGTCTTCATAATCCAGCGATTTTAGTAAAAATTCTGAGGTCTTTTCATAGTTTTTTTTCTTCCTCACCTTATTTTGATTATTACATAAGTTCTTATTCTGGTCATTTCAGTCTTCAATCACATCACACAAAACTTATATCCTATTCTTCTGAGTCTTTTACTACATTTTATATTACCTGTTGAAAGTCTTGTCAGATTTCTTCATATTCTACTTCCCTAGGTGTCTTATGGCATTGGTAAGTACATTATTACATGTTCCACAAGTTGTCCAACCACATCCCCATTTCTGTACATTGGTTGTTTCTCATTAATACTTTTTAAAAAATGCATATAGTGTTGTTGAAGAGTTTTAGATAGGTAAATCTTAAAAAAAAAAACTTTTTAGAATATTTTTTTCCAAAATTTTTTATTTTAGACTCAAATGCCAGAACACAGAGAATAAAAAAATAAACAAAAACATATCATAAATATTGGAACTTAAATACAGAGTTGGAAAGGAATAAAAGTATGTCGTGCATAACATGAGAGGATTCAAAATATGTAACAATAAATTTTCATTTCAAGAAAGCCTATATGATAAATAATACTTATGTTGAGAATTGTTCATCTTTTCTTTGCTTCCTTGTGAATTTTCTTTTGTTCTCTGCTGTGCACTTTTTTACTTTGTTCTTTTTTTGCCCCTTCCCCCAATCACCCCAGAGGGCAACAATAAAATTTAGAAGGATATATTCTTACCCATAAAATTAGTTTGTCATATAAATTATGAATCCCTTCATAAGAAATAAATTTTGTTAACTGCTTATTTAACTTATAGTATGACTTCCAACATTCCCCTTTTCTCATTTAAGATATTTCAACCTTGCTAGTTCATCATTAAATCATTCTAATACAGGTATCAGAATGTAATTTTCTTATGTTTTAATAATGTATTATGATAGTGTAAAATGCTGTTGACTTAAAATGATGTTTTTGTAAGTTAAAAGTTATAGTTTTCCTTTCTTTTACCTTTTCTTATTGCTTGTTTAAGAGCAGCTACTTAAAATGTTATGATAAAATTAATTATAATATATAATTATGAAATTAATTTATAATAAAATGAACTATAGCTCCATGAACTGTATTTCTGTTCCCCACTAATTATTAGGAAAAATAGATTCTAGAAGAAAACAATGTCAAGGATTAATAAAATTTTTTTTATTTTATTTTAGGATATGGCCTTGTACCTATGCTACCTCTTCCAGCAATTTTTCAGTGATCACTTAGTCTAGAGCAAAATTTCTGTATGTAAAAATGAGATTAAATGGTTTTTTAATATATAACCAGGTACATGGTAACATTTTAAGTGATGAGTGAAACAATGATGTTAATAATTAATATAGGTTTAAGTAGAAAACTTCAGTCCCAGAATAGTTCCAGTAATCAAGGTTACGTTTCACTATGACTTTGTGACTAAACTGTTCATACCACAAGGGTGGATGAATGTGAATAAACAAATTAGTCTTACAACTTTAACAAGGTGAAAGCAATATAATTCATTTTTTCTTATAAGTAAGCAGTGGGCGGGCTAAATTAAAATAAGGAGAATATTTTTTTGCATCATGTTATGATCTTATTCATCCAACATAGTATTTAGGAATTTTCTTTATGATATGTTTTGTAGCTTGAATAGTTTTACTCATGTGAATGAGTGACCAATGTGACCAATTTCCAGATGGTTTATCAGTAACTTCATCTTTTAAAAACCATAGCAAGCAATGAGTTGGCTTACTCATAAATTACAGAAAAAGTGGTCAGCCAGCTTTTGCCTGAAGACCTCCATCTTAGCAGGAAGCCATTACTTTCTCAGTCTACACAGTTCCAGTTTTTCACAAAATGGTTTTAAACGTTATCCAGAACTATTATAACATAGTCTCAAAGAGTCAACGTGTTTTAGTTTAACAACAACAAAAAAAAAGCATTGAATTTAGAAACAGAAGACCTGGGATTCAAATCCTGACTCTTGTGCATTTTTCATGCGATCTTGGGCAAATCAGTTTCTCACTTCTTCCTCATCTATAAAACGAGATTGCACTAGATAATATTTTAAGATCCCTCCTAACTCTGTTAATTTGTAGTTCTTCTAATGCAGTTAAAAACAAGCCACCCTTTCTCATTTTAGGTTCTTTTAACCTATTATTGTGATGGAGTTGTGTTCAAATGTTAGGGTAATATTATAAATAAAATATTCGAATGATACAATTTATGATTATTTCTCTAATTTATCACTTGTAAAAATATAGCAGATATTTTCTAATTCCTTGTACATTTGGGGATAATAAGTTATGATGAAACTAGAGCTTACAGTTTAATAGAATGATATAACACATAAGTAATTAAAATGTAAGGTAATGTTTAAGTTCATAACAGATTACATACAAAATGGTATATGAGGTTCAAGGGGAAAGTTATGGGTAATTATACTTTTTTTTCATATTTAATAATTCAGATTTGTGGCTTGTTTGAAAGTCACACATAATCATAGATGTCAAGTTGGAAGGGACTTAGAAGCCCTGAGACTTGAAGAGATTGTGACTTGCCAAACGTCACACAGGTAGGAATTAGGAACAGAATTAAAACCTAGATCTTTTGATTTTAAATCCATTGATCTTACTCTGTATAATACTACTAAGCTAGAACTCGAATTAATTTATTCTGACTTCAAGTTAGGTTTTTTCCACTTCACTCTGTAGCTTCACTTGATAGCTATATGATTACAGATCCTTAAATACAGAGAAGTGACAGTGTGTAGGGTTAAGGGACTATGTATCTGACTTGAGTGGAGTAGGGTCCCCCTGCATATGGAAAGTATACAACCATGCAGAGGTTTACCTGTCTTGCTCTTTATAGTCTTAGAGTTGGCTAGGGCAGTGAGAGATTAAAGTGCTTCCTTCAGGGTCCCATGGTCCAAGGATCTTCTACCTTTGAAGTGAGATCTCACTCCTTTACAATTTGCTATTATGGTGACAGTGAATAAAATTAATTTTATTTTTAAAAAAATTTTTTGGGGGAGTGAGTTTGGTTTTTATTTGTGCTATGCTTTATCTGTTATCATCACTGTCTTAACAGTGTCTAACATACAACTTTGCTATATGTATAACAAGATTTCTACAGCTTTGTGAATTTGTGTTGTGAATATAGATAGCTTCATGGAGAGAGTTCTGGACTTGAAATCAGAAATACTTATGATCAAGCACTTTTTCTGATAGTTTAATAGTCAATAAACATTTATTAAGTGGTCACTATTTGCCAAGCATTGTCCTAAATAAATACTGTGGTTACAAAAGAGACAAAAAAAAATCCTAGTCCTTTTCCTCAAGGAGCTAACACAGTCTAATGACTTTTCATTTCACCTAATAGCTACATGGTCCTGGGTGAGTCACTTAGCCTCTATAGCCCTCATCTTCAAAAAAGAAAGCATTTAAATTAGATGGCTTCTTAAGTCCCTTCCTGTTTTATCAAGTTTACCAGGTCCATTCCTTGATAAAAATCTGATTTGTTGATAAGCATTGTTGATAAAATTTTTTTCATAACATATCTTACAGGATATTATATCACTCAGTCACTAAGCATTTATTAAGCACAACATGGAAATATATAGTCATTATAAAATGGAAGGTAATCTTAGAGGGATGGTACTAGGATTGTCAGAAAGTTTGGAGTGATATCCAGAAAGGCTTGCGAAATTTGGGATTGGAGCTGAATCTTAAAGGAAGCCAGAAGGTAGAAGTGAACTGAGGAGGGAAGAGCATTGATGGACGACAGCCATGGAATCAGAAAAACAGCAACTTGGGTAATGTATCTGTATCATAAAGTGTAAGAAGACTAGAGAGGGAGCAATTGGTTGAACAGAAAATTTTATATTTGTTCTTTGAGATAATAGGGAGGCACTGTAGTATTTTTTTGGCATCAGATCTGTGATTTAGGAAAATAACTTTGGCACCTTAGTGGAAGATCACTTGGAGTAGAAAGATATTTGAAACAGAGCAAAGAAAAGCCATTATAAAAGTCCTGGTTGAGAGAAGTGAAAATACATGTCTCAAAAGGTGTTTTGTATTAAGGAGGTGAGCTTGTGAGCTTGGGACTGTATCAGGAAATAAACCTCCTTAGTGGGTTTTTTTGTTGTTGTTATTTTGTTTTTTTACCTTGAAGTTCCCAAACCCTTTTCTCTTAAGTCAATTCAGAAGATCTCTTTTTATTTGGCACAGACGGAAATATTGAGAAATCTTAAATTATAGTTTCAAAGTGAACCTTGAATGAATGAGTTGTAATGTTTTCTTTCCCATTTTATGAGCTGACATGGCTAGTAAGTGTCTGAGAGTGGTGCAATGAATAGAGAGCACTGGCCCACAAGTCAGGAGGATCTGAGTTCAAATCTGGCCTCAGACATTTAACACAAAAACAAGCCGTGTGACCTTGGGCAAGTCGCTTAACCCCTTTTGCCCTCCAAAAAGCAAAAACAAAAAACCTAAAAGTTGAAAAAAAAAAACGGAGGTTTTTCTGACTCTAATCCAACACTATCCACTGGGCTACTTCAATTGCAGATAGCATATTAAACTTTTATGTGCCAGGAAATGAGGATACAGCACAAGTAAGCAAAATAGTCCCTCTTCTCAAGGAGTTTTACCTTCTAATGGGAAGAGACTACACATCATCTGGGTCTAGAGAGGAGTGTGGGGTTAGGGAATACTGGTCATGTAGGTATACATGGCCAGGAAGAGTACTGGAGGCCAGGCTGCAGTCAAGATAAGGTGAGCCAGGATGTTTTCAAAGGATAAAGTGCTCAGAAGCCAGATGGAAATGGTTACTGGTTGTGTGATTTAATAGTTCAATACTTTAGAAAACTCTAAGACTAATAAGACTGAATTTGAAGAGAAGTGCTAGGTTGCATTGTTAGAGGGAATTTCCTCATCTGGGAGTTTCCTGTATCAAATACATCTTTCCCCTGTCCCTCATCCATTTCCTTATCACTTGTATGCAGAAGCTTACTAGGTTTATAGATATATAGTGTAGATTTTTAGAGATGAATTTGAGTTTGAGATCATTTAAATCCTCTCATCTTACAGATGAGGCAACTTTGCAACCATCTAACATTGGCATTATTGGGTCTCAAACCCAGCTATTTTGACCTGGTCCAATACTCATTATTACGTCAAAAACCATGATAGAATTAGTTTCATATATATAATAGATTAATTATAGATATAAATCCCCTCCTCTCTGCCAGGGTTTCTTAGATGGCACCCCTAATCTGATGTTTTCCCTCAGTTTTAGGGAGATATTGACACATGAAAAAACTCAAAATACTAAAATATAGAATTCAAAAGGAAAGTACCCTGAACAATATAATACAAAACAAATAAGTAGTTACAATGCAAGATGGATGAATTATGCAGTTACAAAGATAATTTAATTTTTTTCTCATCAAAGGTTGTTTCTGAAAGGCTTACTACTTCATATTTTATGTTTTATATAAATAGTTATGCTGTGGGGGAAGTAGGACAATTTCTGTAATTATGAATACTCAGTATCTTGAAATTGTTTCTAAGAAGACCATTTGATCTGAAAAGATTCATGTATTTGATAAGATGGGTTTTTTTATCTTATGTATGTTATGGAAAATAAAAACAAAGTCAGTCCTTTGGCATAGAATTCCTTTATGTTATTCAACAGTCAGCAATGAAATGTGAGGTTTTTTGTTTGTTTTCTTCATACCATCTGGATGCTTAAGTAAAGACCTCATTAGAAAAGGAATATTCTTAGTTTGTTAATCCTATCATGTTCTTAACACACTGGAAAGCAGCAGTTTCTGTATGTATTTAATGAATTAGAAATCTAGTTTGAAAGAATACTCTGGGTGGGGTTTGTTTTTTTTTCTAGAGTAGAAACTACATCTATAAATGGAAAGTGACCATTCATTTCCAACTAAGTTATAGCTGTTACAACTCAATAATTATTGTTGGTAAGTTGCCAGGGTCCTTCAGAGGTTAAGTGACTGGCCCAGGATTAGTTTAAGTCATCAGTAAGACTATCTATGCCAGTCCTGAATTATAAGGATCTTCTCGGTCTCCCTGCCATAATACCTCTCATTGCAAAGTAATTTTCAGTCATAAAACTTCTCTGTGCATCAAGAAATTACAAAGATCTGGGAGCTTTTTGTGATATATATGTGTGTGTGTGTGTGTGTGTGTGTGTGTGTGTGTTTTTTTGAGCAATTGGGGTTAAGTAACTTGCTCAAGGTTACACGGCTAGGTGTTTCTGGGTGGGTGCTAAGTGTCCAAGCCCAGGGTTTGATCCCAGGTCATCCTGATTCTGGGGCCTGTGCTCTTACTTGCTGTGCTACCTGGCCGGCCCCTGTGGTATATTTTTTGAGAGGAAAAAACTTAAGGATTTTAGAAAATTTCATAATCAAGCATGATGCCTTGTCTAATGCCAACACAACATTCACAGCACTGACGGTGACTATGAGTATGCTGGCATACTTCTGAATCATGAAATATAAGTTGCTCTCCATAGAAAACACAGAAACAAAGCATTTATTCAGACACCAGGAAGCCAAATCCATCACACCAAAAAAAAAAAAAAAAGTTAATACATCATAACACCGCAGGGAGCCAGACCATACTTAGCTGTCTCCTTGCCTGCTGTTCTCTCCTCCCTCCAGCTCTTAACTGCCCTGACTTACAAGCTTCCTCTGGACTCTGCTCCACCCTTCGACAAACTCCTCCCACCACAGACCCCATATGATTACATTTGCCCTATTAGGTAACAGGGAACATTTTCAAAGCAAGAAAGATCTTCAAATTCCCATCACCATTACATTTGTCCCCAAGATCTTTTATGTCCCCTTACATAGCAAAAATATTTTAACAATACATTTCATTACATCGGAATTTAGGAGTAATTGTTGTCTATAGGACTTTACAGTATAACAGGGATAACAGAAAATAAGCACATATGACAATACGTTAGGGTGGGGGCTTGAGCACAAGCATCCTATCATCTCCTCCTCCCCTCCCCCCCCAAACAAATAGGGCCCAGAATCTTGGAGTTAGGGGCAAAGGTCTCTTCTTCCATAGCTACTTGATGCTGAAAATTGGGATGTAGAGCTTTCTCTTCCACAAGAGGTCCCATTCTAGAGGTTAGTTTTTTAGCCAGCATCCAGAGCTCAGTCAACGCCAGGTCCAGGGGTGATAGTAGGCTTAAGTGACCAGACATCTGCAGGTGGAGAGTACTAAGTCTGCAGGAAAAAAAATCTAGCAAACAGTTTTAACAAGCAAAAAACCAAAAAGAAAAAGACAATAACCAGAAGCAGGGTAGATAGAGGGTCAGCCATGCTTCTGGAGTCCATGAACCCACTATCATAAATAACCTCATTCACAGTACAATATATGAGTTAAGGGTACAATTTGGTAATCATCTCCTGTATAAGCAGCAGTTACAGTATTATCTTTCTCATGTACTATAATTTCCACAGCCTTTGGAATATTGTTTGGCTTCTGCTTTCTCCATATTTTAGCTACCAATTTTATTCTATCAGTAGAACCAAACCCATCAGTTCCTCTGATAGTTATTTTGGAAGGAGGGTGAGTTTCTACAAGGGGTATTGTTTCACAAGCAATAATGGTCACTTGAACTATTCTATCATTTCTATAAAACTGTATAGGTTCACCTAAATTTTGGAATACCACAGTAATTTCTCCCTGATAATTAGAATCTGTTACTCTAGCCAATACATGTATTCCTTGAGCTACGAATCCTAATTTAGGTAGTATCTGTCCACAATGATTTTTAGGGATTCTCATACATAATCCAGTAGAGGTGTTTCTTACCTTTTCTATCCAAACAAAAGTCCTCTAAACAATGTAAATTATATCCTGCCAAACCAGGTGTTCCTAGATAGGATGCTGGGATATCTTGCCTCACAATTCATTACTCAAAATTTGGGATCTTATATGTTTGTTGTTTTCTAATATGCAGATTTGGGGTCATTATTCTGGCTAGAGGTGTACTTTCTCCCAATAGTCTATTCAAATTATGTAAAGCAGTGAGCAAATTATCCTTCCAATGTTGATACTAATTATTAGAACTTAATTTCCTTAACTGTTCTTTCAAAAATCCATTCTTTCGATTAACCCAGATGCTTGTTGATAATGTAAAATATGATATATTCATTCTTTTTTTTATTTAAAGCAATTGGGGTTAAGTAACTTGCTCATGGTTACATGGCCAGGTGTTTCTGAGTGGGTGCTAAGTGTCTGAGCCCGGATTCGATCCCCAGGTCATCCAGACACCAGAGCCGGTGCTCTTACTCGCTGTGCTACCTGGCCGCCCCGATATATTCATTCTTTATTGTTTAATATACAATATCTCTTCATTTCATTATCTTTGAAATGTGACTCATTGTCACTTTGAATCTTCATTGGGGTTCCCCCAATATATAGACTTATGTGATCTAGAGTTTTACAGGTGTTTTTTCTGGGTTGCAAGGCCACTAGTACACCTGAATAGGTATCAACACAAGTGCATATAAATTTGCATCCTTTATTTTGGGGTAGGGGGACTAATATAATCTGTTTGCCAAATTTGAGCTGGGACTTTTCTCCTTGCTCCCTCTCCAGTTACTACACAAAAAGTAGTTTGTTCCTTTTCCAACTGACATATATAATATACTTCTGCTACTTTTAATAATGAATGAGAGATACTAATACCTCGATCTTGTGCCCACTGGTGTGTGGCCTGGACCCCTAAATGACCAGTCATTTGATGGAACCATTTTGTTAGTACTAGATCATCAATTGATGTCAGAGTAGGGACAGTATGTTGAGTAGCAATCTTTGCTAGTTGATCAGCATGTACATTGTATACTCAGGTTCTGGTGTGGTAAGGGCCATGTGAGCATTTCTGTGAAAAACTGACAAATCAGTAACCAAAGCATGTCCTGTATATCTTCCCTTAATTCTTTGCCCCAGACTTGTTTACCATAAATTTCCCAATTTTGATTTTTCCATATGGACATGTATGTAGCTATTCCACCCATGAATCAATAAATATATGACACCGTCTTGCTTCTTCTGTTTTGATGGCTTGATGTACTGCTTAAGTTCAGCATATTGACTACTTCTACCAGTCCCAGTATTTTCCAAAATCCATCTAGTACATGGGCTACTGCTTTCCAATGTCTTTTATGGCCCAAATATTTTGCTGTCCCATCAGTAAACTATGTGTGTTTCTTTTGTTTTTCAGTTAATCCATCATATCTCTCATTCCATTTTGCCAAGAATTGTACCACCAGTTACTTTGGTTCAGAGGGTATATCATTTCCTTTAGTATCTAGGTTTGTTGTAGACTCATGTAGAACAGAAACTCCACTTTGGTCTGTTTTAGATCTATTTTGAATATAATATTTCCACTTAATTATGCTAGCCTCTTGTGCACATCCAATTCTGTGAGAAGCTGCAGTACTCATTACCCTGGTTATAATCCAGATACCAGGCCTTAATTTATGGCCCAGAGTCAGTTGTTCAGTTTCTAACAAAGCCCAACATACAGCTAACAATTGCTTTTCAAAACAGTTATATTGAACTCTAGATGAAGGGAGTTTCCTAGACCAAAATCCTAAGGGTACATTTCGGCTTTGATGTTTTTGCCATAAACTCCTGTTCATATATTCATCCTGTACAGTCACTTGCAATTTCACAGGTCCATTTTGCATAGGCCACAAATCTAGGGCCAGTTATATAGCAGCCTAGGCTTCTTCAAAAGCTTTATTCTGCTCATGACCCCAGTTAAATTCATATTTCTTCCTAGTATATATAAGGGTTGCAGCATCTGTACCAGATGTGGAATTTGGTGCCTGTGATATCCAAATAATCCTATAAACTTTTGGGCCACTTTCTTACTGGTAGGGATAGGAAAATCCTGAATCTTTTGTTGGACTTGCAGAAGAATTTCTCACAGCCTCTTATTTCATTATATACCCCCCAATTTTACAGTTTGAGCTGGACTTGAATCTTTGCTGGGTTAATTTCCCACCCTTTGTTTTTCATATGCACAACTTAAAGTGTCAAACTCTTCTCCACTCCTTGGGTGAACTACTGCCCTCCTAAAAGTCTTCTTGTCTAACTGTTTCATTTTCCTCCCACACAGTATCCTGGCAGTAGTTGCTACGGCAACTAGACTCAGCATGTGCCAAAGCTGCATGTACATTCTTCTTGTTAGTTTTTTTCTTCTTTTTGAGAGCTGAACACATAGCAGCCTTCTCTTCTACCACTTGAGACCCTGCAGCTTACTAGTCTGAAGGAGACCCCAAATGCTGTGGCACAGAAAGTTTCCCATGCAATTCAGCTAACTTCCATTCTGTCTGAGCTCTCTCCTTCAGCAGTTTGTCTGTTTTTACATGTAATATGGTAACCTGTTAGTAAAACCCAGCCTCTTCTACACACTTCTTCCAGTTCTTTCCCTGGTTTTATTGGTATTCCTTGCAAACAGCATTCTAAATCTCTAGGTTCTCCCTTCTGTACCCGTTTTTACAGAGCCCTGTACTTTTAGCCCATTCCTTTGCTAGGGAGGAATAAGGTAAATCGTCCCATTCTGGGATATCCATTTCTTCTTCTAAAGCCCTTCTGCCTCCAGATAGCAGTCTGACATTTCATGATCCCCTCCTCATCTTCAAATGTAGCGCCAATGCAATATTCACGTTACCAACAGTGAATATGCCAGACATAATAATAATGTCTGTGTATATGCATGTATATGTATAGATATCATTAAACATGTACTTATATTTGTATGTACATTCAGGCACATATGTGTATGACTGTACTATGCTTATTTCCTCCTATTGTCTATTTCTCTGAAGATGAATAGAATCTTCCTTCATAAGTCCAAGCCTTTCCATGTTTTTCTAAATCATCTCATTTGCTACAGGACAGCAATGTTTCAACCCAATCACATCCTATCTGAGAGAGTGTTTATGAAAGTTTTTCACCCGAATTTTCTGCATTCCTTCAATTCTCGGCTACATAGGTTTTATTTATACAAGAAAATTTTAATTTAAAATAGTTGAAATTCTTTTTACACTTCAGCGATGCTTTTACCTATAATATAGTTTAAGGTCTATGTCTTTTATGTCATTAATATGTCATTAAGGTCTGATACTGCTGAATCTACTTTCTTTACATTTTTTCCCCCTGGTTTTCTTTGAAGTTCCTGACCTTTTTTTCTTCCAAATAAACTTTGTTATTATTGTTTTCTAACTTATTAAGATGATTTTTTAGTAATTTAATCAGGATGACAATGAGTACGTAGATTAGTTAGGTAAAATTATCACATTAAAAATTATATTGACTTTACCTACCCATGAACAATAAATATTACTTAAGTTATTTAGATCTCAATTTATTTGTTTAAAAAGTATTTTATGTTTATATAGTTCCTGTGTCTGTTTTGGCAAGTATTTGCTCAGTATTTTATACTGTATAGGTATTTCAAATAGTCTAAAACAATACTGAATAATATTGCTGACAGTGTAGTTTCTCTGTTTTTCATTTTTTATTAAATTTATTTTAACTTTAACTTTGTCTGAGATCATTAAACTATCCTTACCTTTTTTACATATTAAATTCAACTACTATCCTTTATTTTATCTTTGTAGGTATCTCTCATTTTTATAATGTTTCTTGGAAGCAGCATATCATTGAATTCAAAATTTTAGTTTGCTAGCCTTTCCATTTAATGGGTAAATTCATCCCTTTCACATTCTAAGCTACAATTACCCTTTCTGTATTTTCCTCCTTCCTGTTTTTCCTCACTATTCTTTTCATACTGTTTACCTTATTCCTCCTTGCTCTTCTGCTTGCCCTCCTATTCCTTCACCTGCCCACCCCTCTAAGAGTCCTACCCTTATCCTCTACCTGAACCTATTCCCTTGCTCTCTTATTTCTTAATTTAGAAGACTTTTAATACCTCTCTTTCTCTCTCTCTCTCTCCCCCCCCCAGATATATGTGTGTGTGTGTGTGTGTATGTATATGTATAGAGATAGAAAATGATTATACTCACAGTCATAGGACCACAAATTTAGAGCTGTTAGAGACCATAAAAATGCATCTACATCAATTTCTTAATTTTACAGATGAGAATACTGAGGTCCATTGAGGCTGGCACAATAATGAAAGCTACCTGTCCTTTTCACTGTGCTTTCTATAATACCTACTCCACAGGCAACAGATTTGCATCCATTTTAAATCCTTTGTTCTTTCTTTCACCTTCTTGCTGTCACTGAGTCCTGGCTCCTCCTAATAACACAGCTTGCCTGCCCTTTATATTGCCCACACTAATGATACCTTCACTTATGTCCCCCTAACCACCTTCCCCTCCGCCGCCGCCCCCCCCCCCCCAACTCACTGATCATAGGGTGTATGATTATTTCTTATTTACTGTGGCCATTTCCAGACTCCCTCTCCCAACCACCATCATTCAGTAATCTCATCTTCTTTAAGCCTCATTCCCTGTCTCATTACTATTGTCCAGTAAACTCTAGGACATTCTGCTTCTTTCTTCTGTGGGAATTCAGTGCTTTGCTCAATATTTCCTCCTTAACTCCTGCCCCAAACTAGAATCTACATACATATTAGTATTATTTTATACAGCTACCCTCATAATTCTTCAACTTGCTCATTTTGTCTACCATCATCATCATTCCTCCTCCCTTGATCTCTAGGAAAAGCTCATAACCTTCCTCTGCTTCCACCTTCCTAGTCTTATACTTTAAGTTCCTCCCATACCCCCATGTAATCCTCAACCCGGTGACATTGATCTTTTTACTGTTCGATGAACGAGATACAGTATCTCCTGAATTGAGGCATTTTCACTTAGTGTCCTCCATGCATGGGATGCCCCTCCATCTCATCTCTACCTCCTAACTTCTTTCAAGTTTCAGCTAAAATCCTGCCTTCTATGGGAAACCTTTCCTGATCCCCCTTTATGCTAGTGTGTTTCCTATTATCTCCTATTTATCCTGTATATCACTTGCTTGTACATGTGGTCTCTTCCTTATAAATTGGGAGCTCCTGGATAGCTCTAGCTAATGCTTGGCTTTTCTTTCTCTCCTTCACATTTAGCAGAGGACCTGGAATGTAGTAGGTGTTTATATGGGTGTTTATTAGCTTATGGAGTAAATTATTTATTGTTGCCCCAGGTCAAAAAGCTAGTTACTGATAAAACTAGTTAATAAACTGATTAGTAGTAAATTGATAATTTGATTCCAGGTCCTCTCATTTCAAATCGAGTAGTCACTCTAACTATAACAATCCCAGTGTTTCTTCAGTCATGGTTTGCTCCAATCAGTTCCCCAACAAACATTTATTAAATGCTTATTATGTGCCAGGTGCTGTGCTTAAAAGTTGGAGATACAAATAAGGTCAAAAGCAGCCCCTATCCCCAGGGACCTTATAATATAATGGAATAGACAAGCACAAAAATAACTAGGTACATACTAGATATGTTCAGAGTAGATGGAAGGTAATCTCAGAATGAAAGGCATTAGCAGTTGGTATTGCAGGAGGTCTGGGAAAGGACTCCTTCAGAACCATGAGATTTGAGCTAAATCTTGAAAGAAACCCAGGAAATTAAATGGTGGGAGAGTGAAGAATATTCCTAGTATAGGGCATAGCCAGTGCAAATACATAAAAATCCAGTTGATTTCAATTAAAATTAAGGAACTTGGTGGCAATAAACTGACCTAAACTTATAGGATGTATTTTATTTGCACTTATAAGACATAATTTAATTACCCTGTTACTTAGCTAAATGGAAACCAGTAGGGATTAAAGCATATTCTGAAAGAATGAACATAGATGGTTATGTTCAGGCAAGTCTGTTCAGTTTGAAATTACACTTTTATCTTTGTCCATCAGTAGATAAATCATAACACTTTTCTATTTAAATAAAACAACTGTGCATCTTATGGAAGTATTTCCATATGAACATAGTGTTTTAATTATGCAAACTATATATTGTACATATGTTATAATTGACAGTCTGATGAAATGTTGAAAATTCTTCCTGAATCATACCGTGTTTCCCCTATAATAAGACCTATCCCGAAAATAAGCCCTCCCCATACTGTGTAAGATTCCTCTAAAATAAGCCCTATTGAGATTGCTACTGTAGTGAAGGTGATCCCCTGCGCTACACGCTACATTACGGTACCCTCTGTATGCACTGTTCCCCCCCCCCGTGAAACGCACGCCACGCTCCGAGCTGCATCCAATCAGAGCTGCAGCAGTGAGCGCGTCATCCTGTTCTTCCCCAGTGATTTGCTTATTGAATAAAGGTACATTTTTTGTTCACATTTACCTGTTTATTAAAATTGCTGTCAATGTTCATTAAAATAAGCCCTCCCCTGAAAATAAGCCCTCTGGTGTTTTTCTGTCCAAAAAAATTAATAAGACAGTGTCTTATTATCGGGGAAACACGGTAGATTCCTCTTGAGAATGCTTAAAATAGTTTCTGATGAAGAAACCGTAAGTTTTTTTTCTTTGTCACCCTTCCTAATTTTGAATGATTACTATTATTTTTGACAGACGTAGTTGAATTCTCAGGTCATTGAATTCTCAGCAAATTTTTTTTAAACAATGCATAGAGCAGTTTCAACAATATTGTAAAAATTGGATTCACAATTATGTTAGCCTTCTAAATTTTTTCCACTTCAAGTTAAAGGAATCAAAGAAAAAGAGAAGCTATTATACTTACTTTATCATACTCTAACCACTGACTAAACAGTTTTTGGTGCATAGAAGTAATGCTTGTCAGTATGTCAAGAATTTTTTTTTTAATGGAATCTTCTGAATATGAATATCCTTTTAGGGAGGAATGTTTAAAATGTTATTTATCTCAGACTTTCATTTACATTTATAAATCAAGTCTGAATTAACCAGCTACAAGTTGTGTTCAGCACATAAAAATCTCACAAATGAAAGAAACCAGAAATATTGATACATCATTTATTGAATTTAATAAAATATGTTTAATAAAAGGCTGTTAAGGAAGTGACTAAAATTAGTTAGAAGCTATATAACTCAATCCTCAGGAATTTGGGGGTCAAAGAACAAAGTAATTCTTTTATTTTATCAAAGAAAATAGCAACAGTAAAACTACATGCCAAAGATCTATGAATTATTACCAAAACAGTCCTTAGAAGAAAACGCATATCTCCAACAAAATTGAAGAATAGATTGATGGATTAGACCTACAATTAAAAAACAAGAAGGGAATTTATAAACCCTAAATGCCAAATTCTGTAAGTCCAAAACAGTTTATCAAAATTGAAAATAAAAAAGACAAAACCAAAACTAAAAGAATTAGGTGAATCATTACTAATAATATATTTTTTAAAAGAGCAAAATATGCCAGGTTATAGTAATATAATGGTTTATTCTAATACAAATTAAAATATGATGATGATAACAGAAATAAGAAGAGGTTCATGTATCTAGGAAGACTGAGTATGGCCAGTATTTTGCCTCTACGTAACATCTACATCTTTTTTATTTTTTTTTTTACATTACCTATGATTTTTTTGATGTAAAGAGGTCAAAGGGAGGAACTTTCTCGACTAAGCAGGTCTCTGCCCTCTCTGTGAGAGTTATATGGATCACTGAGAGATTAACTTACAAGTAACTTCTTTTAATATTGATTACTAAAGTGAATAAATGAAAAAAGCATTTATTAAACACTTAATATGTATAAAATACTGTTGTGCTTAGTGATGGAGATACAAATACAAGACTTGCTCTGAAAGAGCTGAAATTCTGAAATGTAAGAAAGCACACACAGGATATTTTAGTCTTAAATCAGATAGAAAGGTCTAGTCTAGTGTTCCTTGTAGTGGAGTGGAAATGCATCTTTGTCACTGTTATTTCTTTTGATAAAACCATTTCCATTTCTGATGATGAGCATTTGATAGTATCAGGAACTTTGAAAAACTTTTTTTCTGGGTCTTAGTCATTAACTGCTGCGGAGTGAAGGAGGGGATAGTATGTACGGAGACAAGTACCAGGATCTGTCTCTGTAAAGGTATTCAAGGTGATGATGAGCCCAGTTTTGAAGCAGGTCAATGCTCTAGGGAATTGTAGTATTCTTGGAACTTTTAGGTTTACCTGCGTATCGTTGGCATTTTGTCAGCGGTTGGTATTGGTGAGTATTAGGGATTTGGGGCTGCGCCTCCACAAGGGTTGCCTTGTGAAATGATACCTACAGAGCACTCTTGATCACCCTCTTCTCACTGATTTTTTTCCTAAGTTTTTGAGACAGTATTCTTTCATGCTTCTCCTGCCTATATAACCCTGCCTTCTCGGTCTTGACAGCTTTTCATCCAAGTCATGCTTACTAACTGACCTGGGCCACCTTCTCTTCTCCTGCACTGTTTCACTTGGTGATCTCATATCTTCTTTATCCAACTCTAATCTCTCTGCTGACCTTTAGTCTCACATCTCCAAGAGCTTATTTAACATCTTGAACTGAATGTTCTGTAAAAATCTTAAACTAAACATGTCCAAAACGGAACTCTTAGTCTCCTTTTCCCCCAAAACAACCTTACTTCTTCTCCCCAACCCCAGCTTTCCTGTTCCTGTCCAGGGACCCACTTCCAGTCCTGCAGGCTCACAAAGGAAATGTTAATCTTGATTCTTCACTCTCACTTGACATATCCAATCTTATTGCCAAGGCCTGCCAATTTCACCTTTGCAACATTTCTCAAATGTGACCTCTTCTCTCCTGATACTGTCACCACCCTGTTTTGAACCCATATCTTCTCATACATAGGTTATTGATATAGTTGCCTGTCATTAGTCTCTTCCTATTCCATTCCAATTTTTATTTAACCACCAAAGTGATTGATCAGATCCAACTCTGCCATCCTCCATTACTGAAAAAATTCCATTGATGTCCTGTAATCACCATGTTTAAGTATAAAATCTTTTGTTTGGCATTCAGAGTTCATTATAACCTAGCACAATCTCCCCTCCTTTCCCAACCTTTTTTTACTTTGATACTTTTTACCCTTGATACTCTTCCATACAGTGATACTGACCTTTTTCTTCCACAAAGGTTTACTGAGTCTTTCAGTTTCCAGGCATTGTTATTGGATATCCTGTGTGATTAGAATGATCTGCCTCCTGACTTCCTCCAGTCCTAGTTAAAATTACACAAGTAAAAAAAATACAGTAAGCATACCCTTTTCTCCATTAATAACTCTGCCTTGTCTCTGAAGATTATTTCTTTTTTATCCTATATATAATTTGTTTGTGCACAGTTGTTTGCATGTTGCCTTCACTCTTGTGAGCTCCTATAGGGCAGGAATTGTTTTTCACCTTTGTTTGTATACCTAGTACTTAGCATAGTGTTTCTCATGTAGTAGGCACTTAATAAATGCTTATTTACTAGCAGTTGTGTGAGAGTTGCTGTTCCTGGGACTTTGGGGCACACTGGTCCTTTGGTTTCCATCTTTGTTTTGACAGGAAGTGGTAGTTGAGATTGTGGCGTTGATTAATCTGACAGGAGTATGCTCCTCTTCTCCCTTCCGCTTTGACAAACACAACACACACACCCCAACTCCCATCAGGACTCCTTGTTACTCCAGTCAGTTTGAAATGCCTGTTCCTGTGGTAGCATCTGATGTTAGTTGTAAAGGTGACATGACCCTTCTCTGCAAGGGTTGCCTCCCCTGGGTGATTGCTATCAGGACCAACCTGGAAGACTTAACTGTGGTTTCAACACTTGAGGATAGAATTTTGAACTACAACATAATTCACAGTAATTATTTAAATTCATTGTTCTTGGTCAGTGAAAGAAATGGTATTACAACATTATTCAAAACTCAGTACTTAGAATTGGAGGTGGCTCATGCATAGGGATAAAGAATTAATAAACCTATATAGGATGGTAAAGGATTGGCTAGACATACTATAGAAGGAAGATGCCCCTCGTATATCCCGTTTAACTGAATTGAATATTAGTCTACATTGTTGGTTCTCTTTGAGAGAGAAAAGGGATGGCTATAATTTTCCCAGGATGTATAAAATATATAAATAATTTTTGTACCTATTATGCCTCACAATATTTTATCTATTGAGTCAACAGTTGTGTTTAAAAAAGAACATCAGTTGATTCAAAGGATGAAAAACAATAAGTTAAAGACATTACATTTTACTGAAAGAAGAAATGGCAAAGGGAGTGATGTAATTGCTTTTTTAAGTAAATTGAGAAGTCTCTGAATTAGGTACTACTTAAAACAAACTCTTGACTAAGTATACTGTAAACACTGGAGGTGATCTACCAAGCTGGGTAAATGGATGCTCTGTTTGTTAATAGCTTTAAGATGAAATTATCTGTTCAACCTGATAATCCATAGAATTTTTTTTTCTATTTAATTCCTTGTGGCCTTCTCTTCAAGACAGGCTTATCTATCTCCATACTTTTAAGCAGGTATTAGTAAATTCTAAATGTAAATTGCTGAGGTAAAATATCTAAGGTGCATTGACATAATCATGGGCATTCATGCTGATAATCATAAGTTGACACTAGTATTTTCTGGTGCCTTTTGGAAAGAGTATTATATGTGACAAATAATATCAATATGATAAAATCCTGATTCATTTTTTCAGCCAGAGAACATTTATTGTTTATTGTGTGCCCAGCTTTGCTACAAAAAGTAATACTTTGAAGGATATGGCTATTTTAAATGTCCTGTGATTTCAAAAATTAATAAGTTGTCTAGTTGTCCTATGTTTAAAACTTGGTCTGGTAATTTGATCCCTCATTTGGGACAAGAAAACTATGAGGTGCTATGTTGTGTGGCGAAGTGGTCATTTTGTTTAACTCTAGAATTCCCTTAAAAGTTATTATAACCTCATCAAAAAGCTGCTAGCAGTCACCTTGCTCTTTTTCAGCCTTAAGTTATCTTAAAATAGGAATCCCTTGTCATTCTTTTGAAAGGATGGCAGTCTCCTCTTGCATAATCTCAGGATGTTCCCCAGCATTGGAAGCATTAAATAGAAGCTAGTGTGTATGGGATTTATGTGTTAGTGGCAGATGATTGAATTAATGGATCTTCAAGTTCTCCTAGTTTTGAAGTATCTGCAATTCAGTTTCTAGGGAGTGGGATTGGAGGATCAGAGGGCTATATATGCTTGAGGCTATATATGTTTGTCTTTACAGCAAACATTAAATTTCACATACTCTCTGGGAATAATTGTGATGTGTTTCTGCAAGGGACATATCTATAGGTACCCATGCTTGGTAGTGAAGTGATCTATAAATATTTCTTTGGAATTATTTTTAAATACTGTATTTGTTCCTTTTTCCTGCATTCCATTTGTTGTAGTAGGAGCTGTTTTCCATACTTACTCTGTTCTCTACTTAGCTTTATGTTCTGTTATGGGGGAGGGTGTATCTGTATATTTTGGAAATAATTAATTATAATTTTAGCTGGCTTATATATTCTATTGTGTCTTACGTAATTGATTCTTGTTATTGCTTAGTTGTTTCAGTCATGTCTGACTATGTTACCCACCCCATTTATATATTAATTTCCTATTATTTGAAAGATGTTTGATTCATATGTATGCCCACTTGACCATGCAGAAGAGAGAGGAAAAGGAGAGTGAGCCCCCTAATTTTTTCCCTTAGAATTATTGCAAAACCTCAAAAAGCCTAGTATAGAGTTAGCACAGGGGCATGAATTTCAGAATGAGAGAATTCCTTGGACTAAATCACCATTGTAGCAGTTGTACCTAGCTCAAAAAGATAGAGATGCAAAACGGTTGTTTGTACCGCCATGTCCTGGCAGTTTCACAGTGTACTCATACCCTGCCCAGGTTGGCTCTGTGGGTAATGAGGCTCAAATCCCTTTGTTGAGAATATGGAATAGTTCCTTTCTCAGCTCATTACTGTGACTCTTGTGTGTACTCAGTGTACTCACCTGTCATGTCCTTTAAAAGCTTTGAATGGAAGAAAAGTGTAAGCAGATGATTTCCCCCTTCTTCAGAACTAAGGGTATCCGTTGTCTTTCAGGGTTATTTGTAGGTAAAGATTTTCTTATTCTCTTTTTCAATATGCCAAGCACTCATGATTTTGTCACTGTGGAACTCCTATCTTTGCACACTATAATGGTTTGTAGTTTTGTACTGTAATGCCAAGGAAAGGCAACTTCCCAAGGTTCAGAATACCAGCATAGGTGGTCTCCATTTTATTCAGTGACCAACCAAGAACCGAGAAGGTCAAAACATGACATCATTCAAAATACAGCATTTACTAAGTGTGATTAAATAATCTCCAAGGACTACCCCACCCCAGGACCTTCCAATCATTCAATCAATTACAAAGTTCCTGGTCTAAATACTTCTCCACCCCTAGGCTATACCTTCATTTAGTCCACCACAAAGCCCCTCTTCTCAAATGGAGATTAGTTTCCAAACATAAGTAAAGTACATTCACTTGTTCAACCATAGAACACAAAAAGGTCAAAAGTTCCCCACCCCTGGATCACAATTGAATCTACCCCAGAGTTACATCAAGTTTAAGCACAGCACTTAATAACCAAATGGAGGTCTTTTCTTCATCTTGACACAAAGCAAGTTCTCAGCAATCTTAGTTCCTGGGGAGACAAGGCTTAGCAAGGCCACAAGATACATTGCCAGTCCCTTCATTAATTCATCCTCTGTCTGTAGAACAGTCCTAGAACCCCTGAAAACATTAGCAAAACCCTCTCCCAGGATTTCTGTAAACATACAACCAGAAAATCCTTCTTCAGGGCTTCTGAACCAACAGAAAGGTTCCCAGACCCCTGCAAAAACAGCACTGTCCTTCACCAGTGGACAGTATTCACTCTCTGTCTGCAGGACAGTCTCAGAGCTTCTTAACCAAAAGCCAGGTTCCAGGACTTCTTCAACAACAGGACTGTCTTTCACCAGTGGACAAATCTGGCAAAACAACATCAAAACAGACAGACAAAGTACCAGCAAAACAGCCATGTCTCCTCAGTCCTTGGCAGCTCCGGGGGCAGGTCTCAAAAGTCCAGGGCAATTCAAAGTGGCCCCCAGCAATTCTCTCAGTCTCTCTCTCTGCCTCCACGAGGTGCTGCTTCCAAAAAGTTCTTCTGCCTCTCTCTTGTCTCTCCAAAATCTACCTCACCAGCTCCTCCCAGCTCAGGACTCTCCCTTCACATCAACAAGCCCATCCCACAGGTGGGATTAACAAACTCTGGGTTTTAACACAATCAATTTGAAAACCAAGCCAATACAGGGGAATCTTTAATTGCCTTTACTATCACAAGTTTATGGTCTTTCAAAGTTTTTCTCTTTCTTGGATTAAATGACTTGTCCAGGATCATGCAACTAATAAATAGTAGAGCTAGAATCAAGGTCTCTGTAACTCTCAAATCTATCGTTCTATCTCAAACAACTCACTGCTCTTGTAACAGCGTATTACTACATTTTGCAGTGTATAAAATTGCTGTTTTAGTCACCCTCCTGTGGTTGGTTCTTTGAACAGCAGACTAGACTTGTTCAATATGGTTAGAACCAGACATAATTCTGTTGTAACTCTTTAAGCCATTACCTCTATGTCAGTGGTACAATGAAACAGAATTTTGCAAAAGGTGAAATAATGTATGTTTATGATATTCTTCAATGGAATTGGTATCAGTTAGGTCACAGATCTATGTAAGTATTTTTTTCTTTTCTTTTAGGAGGAACAAAACAGAGGCAAACCCAATTGGGAGCACCTAAATGAAGATTTACATGTACTAATCACTGTGGAAGATGCTCAGAATAGAGCAGAAATCAAACTGAAGAGAGCTGTTGAAGAAGTAAAAAAATTATTGGTACCTGCAGTAAGTAATAATTTTTAGATGTTTCTTGTAGAATCTTCCCATATGATTCCTGAGCTATCAATTTCTAGTCCACTTATTGTTGGTAAAGTGGAATTTTGATTTTGATTTTATACATATTGATTTTTTTATACATTTTGATTTTATACATATTCCTCCAATGTGAATAATTCTCTTTTGTTCAATGCTATTTCTAGAGAAATGTTGATTTTTTTTTTTTTTTTGTCAGGGAGGGTAAAGGGAATTTATGTCTCATTAAAGGTATTTTATCAGATCACATAAACATTTCGTACTCCTTATGCCTAAAAAAGTTGGTTTAATTAGCTGTGACTTTCTTAAAATTGGCTAAGCGTTCACTCTTTTCTTGCCTAAGGGATACCTGAATTTTATTCATTGGGGAGGGCAAGAGTGGACATAATAGATGATAGCTTCTTAGACAACCATAATAAATTATTTTAGACTGCTTAGTAATAGATGAAGACTATACCAACATTTAATTCAAAAAATATTAAATATTGTATTTTTAGAGGAGCGAATTACTATGAATGGATAACCACAGGACTATAAATGCACATATTTGTGTAAAAATTGTCTTCTCACTTTTAGCTCGAGTATTGATGCCAGTGTCAGTTGCATGGAAAACTTTTATTTACTGAGACATTTTTTATCAAATTCTTAAATTGGAGTATCTTACATAAACCCTTTAAAGTATAACTTCTTACTATTTGTACAAGTGAATAAACATCTTTTCTTTAAAAGGAAGGTTAAGGAATAGTAATCTTGATATACATCTGAGTCATTATTTACACTGTTCAGTAGATAAATAGTTGTCAGTTCTTGTGTTTATTAAAGAATAAAATTTTTTTCTTCACCTTCATTTAATTAGCCTGGTGAATAATTGATTCATTGGATTTTTTGAGCCTGATGATTTTGGGGACTAGGGGTTGGGGTGGTTTTTGGATATGCCTCTGTTCAGAATGGCAAAGATCAGTAATGAGGTAGACCAGGACCAATACTGCATGATGATAACCGTTTTTTCCACTGATGGTCTTTCCGAGGCATGGTGGAAAAATTCAAGAAGTTCAAGAATACCACTTCCAAGTGGGAAATGTTTAACTGGGGGTTAGAGCCATGAACTCCCCAACCTCCACTTAAAGAGGTGGTTTGCCCTCACCTATCTTCATTTCCTTCTTGGTTGTACTTCTTTATGACTTCTCTGACTTTTCCACCATGATCCCACATTGGGCACTTGTCCTCTCTGTTCCCCTTCTCCCTGCTTTTCAGCTTCTTTTCTATGTTGTCTTCCCTACTACAATGTAAGCTCCTGAGGGCAGGGACTATCTTTTTGCATATTTGTATCATCATCACTTAGCCCAGTGCCTGGCACATTGTAAGTGCTTAATAAATGTTTATTGACTTTTTGGGCACCTGTTTGCATAGGCATTTTGATGATAGAAAGTATTTTGGACACTTGAGACCTGAGTTATAGTTTTTGACTCTTATTGTAGCTTACATCAGAAAAGTGTCAATACCAACCACCATGGCTATTAAATTTCTGCAATTTCTTAATTGAAAAAAATGATTGCACAGAGCTGTTATGAATTCAGTAAGTTACAAATTAATTTGTATTTATTAAATGACAATTATCTATATAAATCATATTTGAAAAATACTGTCATCTTTTTTGTGAAAAATATCTTGGTTATGACATATTTATTGAGACTTCAGTATGCAGTTTGCTTATATAACTGTCATTAAATTAATTTTCAGGTCCTTTAATTAATTCCAAATCCTATTGATTAGCAACCACTTTGTTAGGTCAGGTTATTCATTGGTGTCCAACTTTTTGTGACCCCATTTGGGGTTTTGTTGGCAAAGATACTGGATTGATTTGCCATTTCCTTCTCCAGCTCATTTTTTACATGAGGAAATTGAAGTATACAGTATTAAGTGATTTTTCCCAGTGTCAAACAGCTAGTCATTATTTGACACCATATTTGAATTCAGACCTTCCTGATTCCAGACCCAGTGCTCTCTCTTTCTGTGGCATCTTGCTGCCCATAGAGCAGATTATTGCAATCAAAAATCCCATTGAGGGGCGAAGCCAAGATGGCGGTGTAGAAGCAGGAAAACTCTGTGCACTCCTCCCATAACCACCTCATATACCTATAAAATAATGACTCTAAACAAACTTTAGAGCTACAAAACCCACAAAATGACAGAGAAATAAACTTTCAGCTGAAGGCAACCTGGCAGGCTGGCAGGAAGGGTCCTGCTGGGAGCAGAGCCCAGCCCCCTGTGAGCCCACAGTTTTAGCCTCAGGGTGCCCCAACCAGCCACAGTTGGAGGGACTTCAGGAGAGTAAATCACTAGCAGCTGTGGTGGTTTCCAGAATTATCAACCCATAAATGCCAAAGACAAAGTGAGAGGTCACGGTGGACTTTGGGAAAAGGGAGTACGGTCCAGCCTCTGACCCTGAGGGAGAAGCAGCTGAGGCGTGGTGGCTGTGTAGTCACCACTGTGTGGCTGCTTCAGAGCTCCTGGTCTGCAGATTGTAGGGGGACCAAGCAACCAGTCTGAGGGGTAATCACTCTTTAACCTCCTTGGATCTGGATTGTGGTCTAGGGTGGAGGTCCTGGGGTGTGCAACCAGTTGCCAGAGCTGGTGGAGGCTTCAGAGAGGGCACCAAACTAATAACTCTGGCAGCTGTGAAAATCCCAGCAATTTGGGACAAAGCTCTACTCCCTGGAAGCAGAGTTCTACTGTGGCAAAAAAAAGCTCAAAAGGCAAATAATCAAGGCAACATGAGCAAGCAAAGGAAGCAAAACAAGCACAGCAGTCAAACCTTAGATTCCTACTTTGGGGACAAAAAGGATCAAAGCATGGAACTAGGAGGAAGACCATGAATTCAAAACTCCTATACCAAAAGCTTCTGAGAAAAATATGAACTGCTTACAGGCCATGGAGGAACTGAAGAAGGATTTTGAAAACCAAATAAGATCAGCAGAGGACAAATTGGGAGGAGAAATGAGAATGAGGTGGGGCGTCTAGGTGATGCAGTGAATAGAGCACTGGCCCTGGAGTCAGGAGGACCTGAGTTCAAATCCGGCCTCAGACACTTAACACAAAAACTAGCTGTGTGCAACCCCAATTGCCCTACCTTCCCCCTCCAAAAAGCAGATAAACAAATAAATAAAATACAAGTAAAAAATTTTCTTTAAAAAAAAATAGACTAAATCAAATGGCAAAAAAGGCTCAAAAAGATGATGAGAAGAATACCTTAAAAAGCTGAATTTGCCAGATGGAAAAAGAATTTCAAAAGCTCACTGAAGAGAGTAATTCCTTCAGAATTAGATAGGAGCAAATGGAAGCTAGTGACTTTATGAGAAATCAAGATAGTATAAAACAGATCTAGGGGGTGGAGTCAAGATGGCTAAGTAGAAACAGGACTTCCGCAGGGCTCCGGCTTCCACCTCCTCCAATTCATGTAAAAGGTGCCTCCTCCAATTCATGTAAAAGGTGACTCTAAAGAAACTTGGGAGATACAGAACCCACAAAATGACACAGAGAAGCTAACCTCCCGCTGAGAACAGCCAGGCAGGCCAGCAGGAAGTGGCCGGTTTAGCACTCTGGTAGCCACCCCAGCCGCCAGCTGAAGGGACTTCAGATAACCAGCAGCTTTGGTGGTTTCCAGAATTATCAACCCATAGATGCTAAGGACAAAGTGAAAGGTCAGTACAATGTGGACTTTGGGGATCCCGTAGTTTGGGAGTGTGGTCAGGCCTTTGCCCCCTGGGGGAGAAGCGGTACAGCTGCCGCCACATGGCTGCTTCAGAGCTCCGGGCCTCCAGATTGTAGGGGGACCGAGTGACAAGTCTGAGGGGTAATTGCTCTTGCTTTAGCCTGCTTGGATTTGGATTGCAGTCTCTAGGGTGGAGGTCCTCGGGGTGTGTGACCAGTTTGCCAGAGCGTGGGGAGGCTTCAGAGAAGGCACCCAAATAATAGCTCTAGCAGCTCAGAAAACCTCAGCAATTTGGGACAAAGCTCCCCCTTCTGGTAGCAGAGTTCTACTGTAGCAAAAAGCTCAAAAGTTAAGTAATTGAGTGGCAACATGAGCAAACAAGGGCAGCAAGGGAAGCACGGCGTTCTGACTCTGAATTCCTTTTTTGGGGATAAAAAGGATCAAAGCATGGAACAGGAGGAAGACAGTGAAGTCAGAACTCCTGCACCATAAGCTTCCAAGAAAAGAATAAGCTGCTTATAGACCATAGAGGACCTTAAGAAGGATTTTGAAAACCAAGTAAGAGAAGGGGATGAAAAATTGGGAAGAGAAATGAGGATGCAAGAAAATTATAAAATGAGAGTCAACAACCTGACTGAAGAAAATACCACCTTAAAAAATAGACTAACTCACATGGCAAAAGAAGCTCAAAAAGGCAATGAGGAGAAGAATGCCTTAAAAAGCCTAATTTGCCAGATAGAAAAAGAACCTCAAAAGCTCACTGAAGAGAATCATTCCTTCAGAATTAGATTGGAGCAAATGGAAGCTAGTGACTTTATGAGAAATCAAGATACTATTAAACAGATCCAAATAAATGAAAAAATAGAAGACTGTGATATATCTCATTGGAAAAACCACTGACCTGGAAAATAGATCCAGTAGAGATAATTTAAAAATTATTGGACTACCTGAAAGCCATGATCAAAAATAGAACCTAAAAATCATTCTTCAAGAAATTCTCAAGAAAAATTTTCCTAATGTTTTAGGACCAGAGGGTAAAATAGAGGTTGAAAGAATCCACTGATCACCTCCTGAAAAAGATCCCCAAAAGAAAACTCCGAGGAATATTATAGCCAGGTTCTAGAGTTCCCAGATCAAGGAGAAAATATTACAAGCAGCCAGGAAGAAACAATTTGAATACTGTGGAAACAGAATCAGGATAACACAGGATCTGGCAGCTTCTACACTGAAGGATCAAAGGGCTTGGAATATGATATTCCAGAGGTCAGTGGAGCTGGGATGAAAACCAAGAATCACCTACCCAATCTCATTGAATTTGGCTTAGGGAAGGAATGACATAGACACTAAATAGGGTGTCTTACCCTACAGGAAAGAAGGGGAAGGGGATGAGAGGGGGGATGATGGAGGGGAGGGCAGGTTGGGGCGGAGGGTAGTTAGAAGCACACACTTTTGTGAAGGGACAGGGTCAAAGGAGAGAATAGAACAAGGGCGGGGGGATAGGATGGAGGGAAATATAGTTAGTCTTTCATAATATATCCACTATGGAAATGTTTTGTGTAGATACACATGTATAACTTATATTGAATTGCTTATCTTCCCAGTAAGGGTGGGTGGCGAGGGAAGAAGGGAAAGAGGCTGTAATTCAAAGTTTTAAAATCAAATGTTTAATTAATATATATATATATTTTACATGCAACTGGGAAATAAGATATATAGGCACCGGGGTATGGAGATCCATTTTGCCCTACTGGAAAGTCAGAGGGGGGATGGGGGATGATATAGGAGAGATCAGATTGGGGGAGGGGGGGTATACAGTGGGTTTTGGGTTTCTGGTGGTTACCAGAAAGACGGGGAGAAAATTTGTAACTCAAAATCTTGTGGAAATGAATGATGTAAACTAAAAATAAAAATAAAATTCGATTAAAAAAATCCCTTTGAGCTCTGATTTTATAATACTATTATAATCTCTGCTTTTTAGCATACTATAATCTTTTTGATGACACCGGCTAATAAAGCAGATTTGCAACCTTTGACTTCATTTCTCTTCTTCCTGTCCCTTATTTTGTTAAGTTTCCAGGTTTTTCTTCGAAATATCCTCTAAAATCCGTTTCCTTTCTCTCCATTCTCATTCTCACTGATCTGATGATAATCAGTAGATATTTATAGCAGTTTTTTCAGTTTTCAGAAAGACTGTATTTTAACTTATACATGAAATATCTTCTGATGACACCGGCTAATAAAACAGATTTGCAACCTTTGACTTCATTTCTCTTCTTCCTGTCCCTTATTTTGTTAAGTTTCCAGGTTTTTCTTCGAAATATCCTCTAAAATCCCTTTGCTTTCTCTCCATTCCCATTCTCACTGATCTGATGATAATCAGTAGATATTTATAGCAGTTTTTTCAGTTTTCAGAAAGACTGTATTTTAACTTATACATGAAATATCTTCTTTGTATAGATAACCCTGCTAGATGCTATAGGGAAATTCAGAGTTTAGACAAAGATATCCTGTCTTCATTGAATTTACAGTCTAGATTGGAAATATGGCATAAACAAATGTCACCTGAAATTCATGATATCTCCTCAGGAATGGCACATGAAGTTGGACTAGTCAACAGCAGTTTCCGCGTGAAGGTGTTTTAAACAAGATATAGGTAACATGATATGATAAAGTGTTTTCTGACCTTGGAATCAGGAACACCTGCAGTCATATCATTTCATTTGTACTAGCCGTTTGACCCTGGACAAGTTGCTTAAACTCTTTTGGCCTTAATTACTTATCTCTTCTGGTTCTAAATTTACGATCCTGTGGTAGCATTTAATTTTGAAGGGGTAGATAAAAATTCAGTAGTTATGAGAGGAAGTTTCGTATCTTTAAGTAATTAAAACAGAACAGGAGAAAAGAACTGTCAGTATGAGTATTGAAAATGGAGGTAATGAGAAATACTTAAAACAGCATGCCAGATTGCAAAATACCAGGAATGTTAAACCAAACAATTTGAATCTGACTTGATGGCCAGTAGGGAGCTTTTGAGAAGTTTTAGGCAAAGAAGGAACAGTAGGTTCAAAAGAAAACTGTTTACTGCCTGTGTCCATCACAGGGAAGTTGTTCTACCATACTTGGGCTCCAGTGTTCTTATCTGTGAAATGAGATAAGTTGGACTAGGAATTCCTGAAGTTACATTTAGCTCTCAATCGTTAAATACTGAAGTTAATGTAATTTTAAAATTGTATGAAAGCTAATTCCATGTGTCCTTTCCAAATTATTATATTGGCATTTTGTTTTGGTATTATATTGGTATTTGCTTAGAGGCAGCTAGGTGGCGCAATTGATGAAAGTGCAGTGCCTGGAATCAGGAAGACCTGAATTCGAATTGTGCCTCAGATACTTATTAGCTATGTGACCCTGGATGTTGAAACCTGTTTGCCTCAGTTTCCTCATATGTAAAATGAGTAGGAGAAGAAAATGGGAAACCTCTCTAGTCTCTGCCAATAATACCCTAAATTGGGTCACCAAGTGTCAGACGTGACTTAAATGACTGAGCAACAAAATCAGTAATAGGGGTATTCCTTCCCAGCATAATTCCTCACTGGATGAAGTTTTTGTCCATATTCTTTTATTGAGCCACACAGAGAAACTGCAGAATAACAACAGTTTTGTTTGTAGATTTATTCTACATGTTGTTGCAGATCAACTTCCAGTCTTTGAGAGGAAGAATGATAGGTAGTTATCTCTTCTGTTGTGTCTTAACAAGGAATAATGTCATTTGAATCAATATGAAAAAATTGAATTTCCACCCATACTTCTTTATTTCCTTTGGTGTCCCTTATTGGGACTTTGGGTTATGAAATTTTAAAAGTTTGAGGTAGAAATTGTCACTGAGTTTTTAAAGATATTAGATCTGCTTGATGATGCTATTTCCCCTTTCTCTACCTTATACCAAAAAAACCCACTGATTCCTCATCCTCCATCTTTCAGCTTTCAATGTTAACAGTAAAGATGAGCTTATGTTACTATAAGTGACTGCAAATTGAGCCAGGATCAGAGGAAGAATTTTTTTGTGTTTATTAGGAAGTGCTTTGGGCTATATTAGAGGCTATTCCTTGTTTTTTTGAAATAACTTTGTCATTGAACCTTCTTTGTAATGGTGTTTTTTGTAATAGATACTCATATTTCTAAATGTAAAGCTTTGAGCATGTTTGAATTACTTAATTTTTAATATTGTTTTTTATTTATAGATGTTATTGAATTTAACTAACTGACCATTCTTTAAAACCACCATTTTCCTAGAATAAAGTGAGTCTTTATTCAGAATTAGTCATAATATAAGTATTATTACAGTTGCTACTCTTTGGTTTAAACCTGTCATTATTAATCTATCAATACCTAGGACTGCTTTATGAGACAAAATTCCACTTCCACCTAATTATTCAAAACCAAACAAAAACATGAAAATTAATCTAAAGGGATTATATTCCTTTTGGGTGAGGTACTAATTAGGAACATAAGTAAATTAACATGCAGAGTTTACCCAAAAGGCACTGAATAGTTTATGTGTGGATATATGAAGTGCCTGTAACATCTTACCAACCAGGAATTATACCACAGAATCAGAATAAAGAACATTCTCAGAGAGATGTGTAATCAGCATGGAAAGTTGTCTAAAGCAGTGGATGACCCCAGGCGCTAATTTGTGTTCAGGCGTGTTAAAGGAAAAAAAAAAAAAATAGAAGAAGATCCCTGAACATATTAGGTAGGCCCTCATTGCAGAATTTGTGAAAGGGGATGGATTATACATGATGAGAAAATGTGAAAGGGATATGATCCATATCATCGTTGGGAGCCATTACGTTTGACAAAGAGCTTTGTATGTATTAGCTGAGCTATTCTGTGAGTCAAGTGCTATCATTTCCATCCTTTTCTTACAGTTTAGTAAACTGAGACTCATTGTAGTGAAATGGTTTGTGTGTAATTGCTTAGCTCGTGAATGTCAGGGCAGAATTCGAACCCAGATGGGCTATCCTTATCCTTACTGGACATGAGAGGCCCATACATGTTATATGAGTGTTGATATTATAGTGAAATCTACTTGCAGTGTTTTAGTGATATTAGTGTAGCCTGGTGATATCAGCTTTCACCTCATTAAACATTTATTAAGGTACACCATACATCAAATAATTTTCCATTTTTCTTCAGTCCTTCACTGATCTCCTTGGCACACCCCATGCTGCTGGAAATGGGACAGTGACTTTAGGGAACTTACAGCCAAGAAAAGGAGATGGAGATCATTTTTATCATAAAGTCAGGGTTGGAAAGTCTTCCAACTGCCTTTTCCTTCCCAATTCCAAATGTTCCCTGTAGGCTGAGATTTCTTTTCCTTAGCAGGACAGCTTTTGAAAGGTTTTTGAGGGAGAAGGCAATGTGGGTAGTATCATCAATTTAAAACTTAAAGGCACTTTAGAGTTCGTTTAGTTCAAACCTTTTTTTTTTTAGATGAAGAATTTTGGGGTGGGTAGGGAAGCAATATCAGATTTTAGTCACTACCTCTCCTCTCCCAGTTATTAAGGGTTTGTTGAGACCCTCCCTTATTTAATGCTACTGTAACATTCTTTTTTAAGAGTTCTGCCTCATTAAAATGAAATTTATATAGACAAAAGGTAGTCTTTTTCCCCTGAAATATCATTTGGGGCACCCCCAAAATCTACTTACCCATCCTCCTTTAAATTACTTATATTATTGATTGAATATTAATAACAGCTCGCATTAATATAACATTTTAACTATAACACTTTAAGGTTTGCAAAGCACATATATTGCCTAAATTTGATCCTTACCACTATCCTACGGTGTAAATACTGTTATTATTCTCTTTTTGGAGATGAAGAGACAGGTCTGAGAGAGAAGTAATTTGTTTAGGGTCACAGTTATTTATGTCAAGAATACAGGGTTGGTTCAGGCTTATATAAAAATTAAATGACATCAGGAAGGTTAAGTCATGACTTGCAAGTGAATTGGATTTAAATGAGGAAGTTCTGCACAAAGTCACTACCCTTACTTTTTCCTCTAAAGCCATCTGGGTCCAGTGGCCAGATAGAGATCAGGACAACTGGGTATGACCCTGGATGCAGTGGGAGACCTTGGTCTTTTAAATCTAAGGCCTTTAATGGGTTTTAGTTCGGGAGGGGAAAAAACCCTCTGGGTTTCTGACCAAAACAGAAACACAGTGACTACCCCAAAACTGTCAATGCCCTAGGCAATACTCTGAGACACCAAGTTGCAAAGAAGTTGCCAAACCTGTCTATGGAGATAGTTTCTTCTTTATCTGAGTTCCCATGGTCCAAATTAACCATCATGACCTCTGTAATATTTGTCTTATTTTCCATAAATTTTATATAAATGTTTTATTTTATGTAAGAAAATATCTCATTTTCTGCATTCTGCTGCCTCTGTCCTCATCAGTTCATATATGTTTCCCCCCTGTTTTTTGAACATTCCATTATAGCTATGTAGCATAATTAATTCAGCCATTCCCAATCTTTGGGCATTTCCTTTTTTTCTTGTTTTTTGCTATCACAGAGATTGCTGCTAAAAATATTTTAGCGTATAGGGGAACTATCTCTCAATTCCTTGGAGTTAATGACTAGCAGTGATTTTGTGGGATAAAAGGACATAAGTATTTAATTTTTTTTAACATTGTTCTGACTTGAACAATTCATAGCTTGACTAGTCACTATATCATTGTGCCTACTTTTCCAGATTCCCTCCAACACTGACACTTTCCATACTTGGCCAAATCATTGCCAGTGTTCTAAGGTGTGAGGTGGCATCCCAGTTACTTTAATTTGCATTACTTAGTGATTGGTAACAGTCTTTCATGTGGTTCATAAATTAGTTATGCGACTAGTAATAATTAATTCATATTCACTTAAACATTGAGGAATTGCTGGTTTTACATATTTAATTACCTGTATATCTTAGATAGTAGAACCTTATCCAGAATATTTATTACAATGATTCCTTGTGCCTCATCTAATTTCCCCTTCTCATTCTTTCTGCATTTGTTTGTGCCAAAACTTTTAAATTTGTTCATAGTAAAAATTATTGGTTTTTTTTTTTTAATCCTCTCTGTCCCTTGCTTGGTTAAGACTTATCACTTGTTATGATGGCCAAATAAAGTACTATATGGCATTATGTTCTCATTTTTTTATGTTGCAGTTTTTTTTTTTAATGCTATTAAGGTAAATTGTTTTTGCATCACCGAAATTTTCCCATGTATCTCTCTGCAATCTTCTCCCAGATAGCTATCCCAGTTAATTTTTTTTAATGCATTAAAGAAAAATGAGTAGAAATGATTAAGATAGTGAAAAAATTTGGAAATTGTAAGTAGTGTTCCATAGTCATATTTCTCAGTTCTAAAGGAGAGGAGGGAAGAACATGAAATGAAATGTCTTCTCCTATCTCTTCCTTATGGCTATCCTTGTTGATGGTTTTTGCTACATTTACTTTTGCTTTGTGATAGTGAATCTTGGTATTTACATAATTGCTGTCACAGTGTATACATTTTACTCTGGATCTGCTTGCTTCATTTTGTATCAGTGCATGTAAATCTTTCTATCCTTTTCTGTTTTCATCATATTTTCATTTCTTACACATTAATATTCCTTTACTACATGTAATGTACATTTTTTTTAATCATTGCCCAGATCTATGGGGAATCCATACTTTGTTTCCAGTGCCACACACACACACCCCCCAAAAAACCCTACTATAAATATTTTAATGACGATGGGGCTTTTCTTTTTATTAATGACCACTTTGTGATGTATGCCTAGTAATGGAATCTTTTCATCAAAGGGTATGGGTCTTTAAGTCATGTCATTTGCATAATTTGAAATTATTTTCCCAGTATTTAATTCTAATTCACAGCTCTACCAGTAGTGTGTTAGCAATCTCTCATCTTCCCACAACACCTGGATTGACTCTTCCCATCTTTTATGGTTTTTTCCATTATGCAGAATTTGAGGTGAAACCATCAGGATTGTTTTCATTTACATTTCTTCTAATACTAGTTATCTGGAGATTGTTAATATTTTGTTTGTGTGGTGGTTTTTTTTTATTAGTTTTGTGAGTCTATTTTGAGATTCTTTTGGCATTCTTTTGAAATCTTATTTCTGCCGAATTGCTTTCTAGTTTTCCTTTTCAAGCAGAGAATTTTCCCACGGGGGATTTTTCAGCATGTAGAATATAAACTCCTTTGGAGTAGAAATTATTTAATTGCTTATCCTAATCTCCATTATATCTAGAAACATAGAAAACTTAATAACATATTGATTGATTAATTGGGTTTATAGAAACCTGAAAATTGTTTCCAATTCTTCCTTAAACTGTTAGGAAAAAATAGTAAACAGCACTTTGGATTTTACAAATGGGTTTATCAGTTATCATTTAAAGAATTCCATATTTATTAATCCCATTAGTATGGATTTCTGTATAGTATGTTTCTTTTTAAACAGAATTCAGGAACTTATTCCAGCCAAGTGAATAGATGATTAGATATGTTCTTAGATTCTACTCAAAGCCATTAATAAGTGCTAAGGGAAAATCAGATTTTTTTTTTGTTTTATTAATTGAGGAATGCCTTGCATTTCTCATATGAAATCCAAATGTGATTTGTGACATCATAGTTTCCATAGTGATCAGTTCTGAAAACAGAATATTGACTAATGGTAGTATAATTTTTTATAGTTAGAGCAGCAGATAGAAAGGATATTTTGTTATTTTCACTGACATACTTAGAATTGATGATTGTTCTATAATATTAAAATACTATCTGTATTTCATAACATTATTATGTAACTTGAGCTTTAAAAAAATAATACTAAGTAAAACTTTTTGATGATTTGTTTATGCTTAGTTATGTCAATCTCAGGTTTACAGTTGTCCTTAAAGCTTTAAATTCATCACAGTAACTTGATCAGTCAGGATTTTTTTGTTGTTACAAACACCTTTTCTTGCTTTTTTATTAGTTACAAAAGAAATTTTTTAATGTTTTTTACCTTGTAGAAATTATATGGAATGCCAGGTGATTAGCTAAAGATTATTGAGAATCATAATATTGTGTTTAAGGGGGTTTTTTATACTGCCACAGGATTCAGGTTTATAATTTATCCTTCTGTTTCTTCCCCCAAATTGCAGAATAGATAAATGAACAGATAATGACTTAAAAAGCCTTTCTTAAACCATAAATGGCCATTTAGCTCGGTGGTCATTTTTTACCTAAAGAAATAAAAATATTTTGTCTTAAAATATTTCAGAATAAAGAGCATCCAGTTCATCTGAAGTGTTAAGAGTTTTCATCTTCAGTTATTTAAACCTAAAAAATACTTTTTTGACTTTAGCCATTCAGTTTAACTCAGAGTAAGGTCCTTTGAAAAGAATTTGGCTGTAGTGACTGTTGGAAATGAACTAACAATGTTTCCATTTCCTCTCTTAGTCATTGGTGAAAAGGAATGAGAGAGGCTGGATATATTCAGAGGTGTTTAGAACGAGAATGGACCTTTTTACTAAAGAAAGTAAAATGTAGAAAAATTAAGTGATGACTTCAGCTCCAATATTTTTTCTACTGCCCTGTATGCTACATAAGGCCTAGTAGCCTGAAATTATACCCCTCTGTTCCAAAACAGTATTATCTGACCAGTTTTGTTTCTTACAGCAAAATAGCATTATTTATATCAGTTCTTCACTGGAATAATCAGATTTTGAGGCCTAAAAATGACCCTTCTCTCTTCTTTAAAAAAAAAAAAAACAGGAAGGAAAAATGAGGAAACGTAGACACAGACAAGTGCTTTTCCTATCCCAATGGGTTAATAGCAGACTGGCTACTGCCCAGTTTTACCAGCACAAAACGGGTGATTGAACAAATTGGATTGTCTAGGGATTACTCTTTATTATGCTTGCCAGGGCAGCAAAGAAGAGAAAAAAAGGAAACAAACCACATCTATTTGTATAATTGAATTCACTTTATTCTGAGGCACAGTTACATGTGGCTGCTGTGCTATAATATACATATAGACAAAGCAAAGATGCGAGCAAGAAAACATTATACAACCTCAGTATGCCATCAAAAATGAATACTGTCATATCAACCAGGCAGAACACTGCACTAGAAAGCCATCATTAATGCTATGGAGGAAAAAAAAAACCAAAAATATCTTCTCTTTTCCTTTGACTTGGCACTTGGCACTTTTTATACTCTTAGTACCTAACTTTTCAGGGTTGTTGTAAGGATGAAAATTATTAAATACTTTGCCCAGTGCCTGGCACGTAGGAAACATTATATAAATTTTAGCTATTATTTGGTGAATCATAATATGACAAGCTTTTTATGTTAGTTTAGTTAGTGATGAAAAACAATATTTCAGTTTTTCACTCTTAAAGTTTTTAAAAAACTAGTCAACTAAGTGCTGAAGTTACTGTAGTACAATCTCGAATTTTCTAGTATGTGCAGAGTGGCAGTAGAACTTGAAATTAAACACACACATACACTTTCACTGACTTTTGTTCAGTGATTTCTTATTTGTATTTTGAATTACTTAATCTTAGTATAAGTCTTTTTTAAAAGTCATTATTTGACCCACTTTATATACTTCGGGAATGACTTGAATAAAAAGTATTTTAACTATCTTTGTAATATCAAAACAACTAATCTAACTCTATAGAGTTTTCTGATTTATAATTTATGATTAGGTTTACTGTTAATGATTAGGGCAGACTATGAATTGGAGGGTAATTTTGTTTTTATAAAGCATTTTGAATCTGTTGTGGTATGTAATGATGCATGCTATGAGTTGAGATTTATTGTTTTTACAAAGCATTATACGTCTGAAAAAAAAATGAGACAGGAAGGGCTATATGAAGAAGATACTAAATCAGCTTCCAAAACAGTGAAATCTGATAGACTGATACACAGTTTTAAAATTTTATATACAATTTTAACTGCATCTGAATTTAGTATACAGCCATTTTAATAAAATCTGATATAATTTTGTTTTATAAAATAAATTTGTATTTATCTTTTTTTTTCATATTGCCTATATTTCCCATTGTATCTCTTTCCATACCCCAGAGAGAAATCCCTTGTAGTGAAGACAATATAAGAAGAAAAATTCAATAAAACTAACCATTATATTGAAACAGTCAAGCCAAAAGGCAAATGGATTCTTTTTTACCCCTTTTTTTCAGGTCAGGTTTATGATAATTTCATAGTACTTGTTTTTTCTTGAACTAAAAGCCTATAAATTTGTCTCTTCCTCTGGAAGTATATAGTAGAGTGGGTCCAGTACTACTGAATATTATATATTTCTTTTTTCTTAATAAATAACCACTTCTTAATCTCAGTATCTTCAAGAATTACTCTTTGACCCACATAAATAGTAGCCATACCCATTTCCTGACATAATGGTGAATATAGATTTTCTCATCATTGTCTTGACTTTTCTTTTTTTATTTTCAGAGAACATAGAGAAATCACAGCCTGGCCTTGTCACCTCAGCCCTTCTGCACTTTTAATAATCTTAAAACTCTGCCTTTCTAGTCTTCTTACACTTTACTCTCCTCTATACAGTGTTATCCAGCTACCTGTTCTTTTTACACACAACACTCCACCTTTCAACTCCTTGCCTTTTTCTTGTCTCTTACCATATCAGAATTGTGCTCTTTCACCTCTGCTTCCTTGCATCCTTCGAGATTTAAACTCATCCACCTTGTAAAAACTTCCCAATCCCCTTTGTACTAGTAGTGCCTTCCTATACAAACAATATGTATATTTTGTAGGTATACATTTATCTAGATGTTGTGTTTCTCACCAGAATGTGAGTTCCTTGAGATCAGGGACTGTAGTTTTGGGATTTTTGTTTTTGCATTTCTAGTGCTTAACGCATAGTAGATACTTAAATTTTTCTTAAAAGACCTATAAATTTATTAACTATGCTAATATCACCTAGGAGACAAATCCTTTCCAATTTTTGGCAAACTTCCCCATCTCTCCACATCCCTGCTACTTTCATCTAGTGTCTATCTGTGTTATAACTTTACTGTAGTTTTGATGTCCTTCCAAATTATCATATTTTGGGTAGACATCCATTATTTCTAAGGGTATGTTACTCAGACTTTTTTGACTGTTTCTTCTAAATTTTCTCCAGGCAGAAACAGACTTAGATATCCTGCTTGAAAGGACTGCCATGACCCACCTCAAAATAAACTTACATTCTAAATTATTTCCCAAGAAGAGAAAACTACTCAGTTCTTCGATTCTCTCTATTGCCCAATGACAGTATTTGAGCTAAGATTAAAAATCTGATATTAGTAATCACTGGACAGTTCTACTTCTCTGATTGATTCATTTCATTTTGTCAACTATTCACATTTTCAACAGTAAAAATTTTAAATAATTTTTCATTTTTAATTTGTTACAACAAACATAAACATTTCCAAATATAGTGAATAGACCCCATGAATCTACTACACATAGCTTGTTTTTAAAGGATACATCAACTTTAACATGGTAGTACGTCACTGACCTTCATGTCTACATTCATTTCTGAACTTCCTTCTGCTGTGTTCAGTTTAGTTTTATGTATTTTTCATGACACTCTTTTCTTTTTTTCTTGCATACATCAGTTAGCTTCTCCTCACCCCCACTTACACACAGAGATAGTGGGATCCTTCAGGTGGGATATGGCTTCCAAGAATAGGAAGGTGATAATCTCACTGTATTCTGTCCTCATTATACCTTACCTGCAGTGTTGTGTTCTGTTCTGAGCATCATGGCTTAAGAAAGACATCACCAAGTTGGAGAGCATGGAGGAGAACCTTGAGTCTATGACATAAAGATTGTTCAAAAGAATTAGACATATTTAGTCTTTAGAAAAGAAGATTCAAATGGATCATGATTACCATATTCAGGGATTTTAAGAATTGTCATTGTGGAAGAGAGATTAGATTTTTTTGGCCAAGAGGGCAGAACCAGAAGGTGTGGGTGGAAGTTGCAAGTAATCAAATTTAGCAAATTCTACCAAACATTTAAAGAACAATGTATCCCACTACAGTTCTTTCTTTGTCACAAATTACAGTTTTGATAACTAAAATAGGGAGAACAAAAACAGAAAGTATAGACCAATTTTCCTAATGAATATCAATGCAAAATTTTTAATGCAATAAACTAGCAAGGAAACTATAGCAATATATCACAAAAGATCACGCACAATGATCAGTTGGGATTTATGCCAGGTATGCAGGACTGGTTTAATATTAGTAAAACTAAAAATATTACTGACAAACAAAAATCATATATAATTGTGGGTTGTAATTATCAGTAGATACAGAAAACAGCTTTTGACAAAATACAACACTCATTCCTCTTAAAAATATTAGAAACCATAGGAATAAATAGAGCCTTTCTTAAACTAAGTATCTACCTGTCTTATCTATTACAAGGATAAATTCAAAGCTTTCCTGTTAAGATCAGGGTGAAGCAAGGATGTTTGTTTTTACCACTGTTAACTCAGTATGGTACTAGAAATGCTGAATTGTAGCAAGACAAAAAAATAAATCGAAGGAATAAGAATAGGCTTCAAGAAAACAAAACTATCAAAAGTCTTTGCAGACAAGATGATAATATTCTTTGAGAACCCTAGAGAATCTACTAAAAAGCTAATTGCAACAACTAGCAACTTTAGCAAAGCTGCAGAATATAATATAAGCCCATATAAATCTATATGATACCAACAAAACTTTACTGCAGGAGGAAGTAGAGAAATTCCATTTACAATAGCTGCAGATAATAGAAAATTCTTGGCAATCTACCTGTCAAGATATATTTAAAGAACTATATGAACACAATTACAAAACACTTTTCATACAAAGATATCAAAACAGTTGAAGAAATATTAATTGCTTGTGGGTAGGCTGAGCCATTATAATAAAAATGACAACACCGAAATTACTTAGTGCTATAACCATCCAGCTGAGAAAATAACAGAATTGATAAAAATGAGAGCCATTTTCAAATTGATAAATGGTCAAATAATATCAATGGGCAGTTTTCAGATGAAGAAATTAAAATTATCTATAGTCATGAAAAAAATGCTCTAAATTACTTCTGATTAGAGAAATGCAAATTAAAACAACTCTTAAGTACCACCTCACCTATCAGATTGACCAATATGACAGAAAAGACAAATGATGAATGTGGGAAAATTGGGACACTAATGCACAGTTGGTGGAGCTGTGAACCGATGTACCCATTCTGGAGAATTATCAAGGGACTATTTAGGACTATGCTGCAAAGGCTATAAAACAATACATACTCTTTGACCCAGCAATACTATTAGGTCTTTATCCCAGAGTAATCAAAGAATAGGGGAAAGATCCTAATGTACAAAAATACAGAAAATATTCTTTGTGGTGCCAAAGAATTAGAAATCGAGAGGACATCTATCAGTTGGTGAATGCCTGAAAGTTGTAGTATGTGATTGTGATAGACTACTGTTGTTTTGTAAGAAACAATGAAGGGTATGGTTTTGAAGACCTTTATGAACTAATGCAAAGTGAAATGAGTGAGCCAGAACTAGGAGAACACTGTACAGTAATAATAATATTATATCAGTGATCATTTGTGGTAGACTTGGCTTCTCTGATCAATGCAGTAAGCTGTGAGAATTCCAAAGCATTCATGATGAAAAATGCTATCTACCTCCAGAGAGAGATCGGATGAATTATGAGTGATTGAAGCACATTATTTTTCACTTTATTTTTCTTGCTTTTTTGGAGAGGGAGGGGAGGCCAACAACATAACTAATACAGAAATATGTTTTTCATGACTTCACATGTATAATGGTTGTCATATTACTTTCTTTCTCAATGAATGGAGGAGGGAAATGAGAAAATTTAGAACTGTATTAAAAATGAATGTTTAAAGGGGGGGAAGCCAATTAGAGGACTTTTTTTTTTAATGCTGTAAGTAGTGAGTATTTATACTTCTTGATTAAAGAAGTGATATGGTTACCACTGTGTTTTAAGGAGTTTCTGTTGGGCAAGTGTATGGAGAGTGGTTTGGAATGAAGAGGGGCTGATTGCAGGGGGATCAATTAAGAGGGTAATGTTACAGTGCAGGTTAGATTTGTTGTATACATATGAATTAGAATGGTGACCAGATGAATGGGGACAAAGAGATAGGCAGTATTGTCAATGTAAAATGAGTGAGATGTAGAGACTAGATTGTGTTTTAAGGAAGAATAAGGAGTTAAGTGTGATTCTAAAGTAGCATGGATACCTGAGTGACTACAAGGTTGGCAGTACCATCCACAGAAAGAGAAATTGTGCTTTCAGGATTTGTGGCGAAAGATTTTTAATTCTCTTTTGGATGTTTCACTTGAGATTCTGTTGAGATATCCATTCAGAGGAGCCCAATACCCAGTAATACAGAATTGGTTCAAGAGGAAGATATATGTGGATATATAGAGTTGTGAGATAGCTGCATCAGGTACAACTCCAGTGGAGCTCTGCAGAGTCTAGAGCAAAGGTGGGGAATCTGTGACTTCGAGGTCACGTGGCCCTCTAGGTCCTTGAGTGTGACCCTTTGACTGAATCCAAACTGCACACAAAAAATCCTTTTGTTAAGAGGAACCCTTGAATATACCTGAAGGAGTGGCCAGTCAGGTAGAAGTAAAACCAAGAGAAAACAGGATAATGAAAACTTAGGGAGGAGAGGATACCGAGCAGGAGGAGGAAGAGACCATAGACAATGTGAGATGCTATAAGAAGGCCTAAAGGAAAAGGGCTGGGGCCAGCAGCTGTGTGCCATAATCTTAGTTACCTTGCAGAAAGTAAATTTCGTTTCTCTTAAGGTCACCCAACTGATGCACCAAAGCTGGAATTTAACCATTTCTTCATCATCAGGGCTCTTTCTATCCATCAGGACGTGAATACTAATGCATGCTAATTAGCATTTACATAAGGTTTTAAAGTTTGCAAAGCTGTTATTCATATTATCTCACTTGAGCCTCACATCAGCCCTATCAGGTATTGTTATTATACCCATTTCACTGATGAGAAAACAGGATGACAGAGGTTAAATGACTTACCCAGGGTCACACAGCTAGAACAGTCTGAGGCAGGATTTGAACTCAGGTCCTTGCAAGTCCACATTCCATTTTCTATCCATTATGCCTCTTAAATCCCTACAAACTTATAAAATGAAAGTTATTTCCAGTATCTGTATAAAATAAGTTGCTTATTATTGAATATATAAAGGAAATCAGTGAGAATTTGTTAAGCCAGGTGCTCTGCTAGATGTGAAGATAAAAATAAAACTGTCCCTCAGTAAGCTTACATTCTATGCTTAAGGAAAATTTAGTTCTAAGTATATAGCCATCAGAAGCTTTATTTTTCTCTTATCTTATATATACATGTTGGTCTATTTGTGGATATGTCATAAGGACCTGTCTTTACTGAAATGGCAGTGTGCTGTGTAAAGTTTGAATTTCAAGGAAGTGAAATTCTATATTTAAACTTAATTTACTTACATGTTCTGCCTGAAGTGGGAGATGAAATTCAAGTACTATCTTCTACATGAAGCTTTTCCTGTTCTCCCAGTTGCTATCATTTTCTTCCCAGACTTCCTTATTTATTTACTTTGTTTGTATTTATTTTATATGTGTGTGTATGTGTGTAGGTACACACACACGCACACATATGCTTGTCTCAATAGAAGCTCTTTGCAAACAGGGACTGTTTTATTCTTTGTATCCCCAGAACATCCCACAGTGCCTTCCACAAAGTGAGTGCTTAGCAAATGATCCAGCTGATTGATTGATTGAATTCTAAGATAATCAAAGTTAGGTAGGAAGATGGGAACCCCAGTTGGCCATTAGATAATTGGTAAAGATGGGGTTTTAACAGCAATATATATATATATATATATTTTTTTTTTTTTTTAGAGGGTGTTAGTGTGCTATGAGCATGCTGCTGGGTTCTTCAGTGCTATGGCAGTGGTAAGCAAGGGCTGTCAGAGGTTGTACTAGACTAGTAACTCATTAAACTATTCAGATTCTACTAATTCAGTGAAATCATTGGCAAGCCACACTTTATGATTCAGAGGACCATTCTGGCTAATTGTGGAGGGGTCACTAGTAAGTAATGTAATGGTAAGTAAGTATGGTCACTAAATAATGATGAAAGAGTGTGAGTGTGTGTGTTACTGTTACTTTACAACAAGATTTCTTAAGTATTTCCTTTTACAACACTCCAATTATGCATTTGTTTTAGAAAGAAAGAAAACCACTGGGAGATGCCATGGTAGAACTGTGAAATGAATGAAAGTTTTACCTTAAAAATACATTGTAAACCTAATCACCAAGTAGGCTTGTTTTCTTATGTTAACAATAACCTATCTATAATCCAGTAATCTTCCATATATATATATAAGTATTAAGTACACCCTCTTAGGGAAACGGTTACTTTTTTCTTCATTTTTTAAAATGTTGCTGTGGATTCATAATGTTTCTTCGCAGCTGAACATCTTTTTCACAAAAATTGCTTTGTATGAATGGAAATATTGGTGTATTTCCTGATAATTATTTTGTAAAATTTCACCACAAAATGATATTTTGCTATTTTAATAATAGTCTCATATACATTTATTTTTTGCCCTTGCAGTGAAGTGATATTAAAAAATTTTTTTTGAGCTTACATTTCTGAAGATTTCATATCAAGTATAATTGTGTCTTTATTTGAAGTTCTGTGATAAACAACAAATGAATAACACCATAGGGGCCTAAAGATTAAATGGGTAATTATCAGAAAGAACAGGACTTTGAAAAATTAAAATGTTATAAGATGACGAATATGAAATGATTTATGCAAAACAAAAGTAAAACTAAGAAATTTGATGTGATAAATTAGTTTGTCATAGACGAGAAAGGAAGTTTCTATGGTTGAGAACTATTTAATTTTTATTTCCATCCCTGTTTTACAATTTTATTTGTTCTTAATCTCTTCAAAGTGAACCATGACTTGAAATCATACGTCCTTTGAAAACAGTGATTAAAATATAGATATTCAGGATGAATCAGTTTTGAAACCAGATAACCAACTAAACAATACCTTCTCTTTGAACAAGACTTTTTTTTTAATTTATAGTATTCCAATACAGTTCCTTTTACTAAAATAGCAAATGCCAGGGGTTTTTTTTTTAATATTTTAAAAATAATTAACATCTCACAATTACATAGAGGCTTGAGGTTTATAAAGTGCTTTCAGTAATCTAAAACATTTGTGATAAACTGTTAATCTCACTTATTTCTCTGACACTTTCAAAATTAAAAATATTTCTGATTTATCTCATTTTAAGTTTTTATACCATTACATATCTCAGATCACAAATTTGCACATATATCACCTGGTATCCAATCTTTGAGATTAGTTAGGTCACCAGACTAAGTTAGGCTTATATTGGTTCAGCAGGCAGTGTTAAGTACCCAGGGTACTTTATCTTATATAACTTCTTCCCCTTCATCCAAAGCCCTTGGAGAGATTGCCTGTACTCATTACCTTCCTTAGCTGCTTCCTCATTCTTTTACAATATGACTTCTGATCCCACCAGTCCATTGAAAGTGTTTTCTGCCAAGTTGCCAGTGATTCTTAACTGCTTCTCTTGTTTCATTCCTCTTGATTGCTGGAGGCTGGGCTTTTGTCCTGCCTTTCTAATCATGCCTTCTCAGTGTCTTTTGTTGTATGCTCATTCTTTTCATGAACACCTTTAGTGCTGGCATACCTAAGACTGTTCTATATACCCTTTTCTGTCATCACTCTCTCCCTTGGATGTTCGATGGTTCAGGTATTATTTCTGTGGGTGTCACTCCCAAATATATTATCTTGAGGCCTAATATTTTTTCTTGTTAATTTTTTTCTTTTAAAATAGTATTTTTTCTAATTGCATTTTTATATAAAATTTTGAGTTTCAAATTTTCTCTGTCCCTTCCCTTCTCCCTAAAACAATAAGCAATACGTATTGCAATCATGTAAAATACATTTCCATATTTGTTGTGTTTTGGCAGAAGAAACAACAAAAGGGAAAACCCACCAAAAAAATAAATTAGAAATAATACACTTCCATCTGCATTCAGACTGCATCAACTCTTTCTCTAGATGTGGGTAGCATTTTCCATCATGTGTCTTTTGGACTTGTCTCAAATTATAGTATTGCTGAGAAGAGCTAAGTTAATCATAGTTGATCATCATACAATGTTGCTGTTATTGTATTCAGTGTTCTCCTAGTTTTATTTATTTTATTTTGCATCAGTGCATGCCTTTTCAGGTTTTTCTGAAATCCCTCTGCTCATCATTTCTTAGAACACCATATTATTCCATTACATTCATAGACTGCTACTTGGTTAGCCATTCTCCCAATTGATGGGCATCCTTTCAGATTTCATTTCTTGGCCACCACAAAAAGACCTGCTATAAATATTTTTGTATATGTAAGTCCTATTCACTTTTTTATGTTTGGGATACAGACCAAATAATGATATTGCTGAATCAAAGGGTATGCACAGTATGATTGCCTTTTGGCCATAGTTCCAAATTGCTCTCCAGAAAGGTTGGATCAATTCACAACTCCACCAGCAATGCCTTATTGTCCCAATTTTTCCATATCTTCTCCAGCATTAATCATTTGTCTTTTTTGTCATATTAGCCAGTCTGATAGGTGGCACCTCAGAACATTTTTTTTTTATGTGACCATAGATAGCATTGATTTCTTCATCTTAAAATTGCCCGTTCATATCCTTTGACCATTTATTAATTGGGGAATGACTTGTATGTTTATAAATTTTGCTCCATTCTCTATATATTTGATAAATCCTTTATCAGAGACACTTGCTGTAAAAAAGAAAAGCTTTCTTAGCTTTTCACTTTCCTTCTAATCTTGATTACATTGTTGTGTTTGTGTAAAACCTTTTTAATTTAATCACAATTACACATTTTGCATCTCATAATGAGACCTAATATTTCTCCTGAACTCGTAGTCTTTTATCATTGCTTGTCTGCTGAATATTTCCATTTGGATGCCTCATAGGGCTCTTAAATTCATTACATTTCTTCCATAACCCATCCCTCTTCACAAAGGTTCACACCTTTGAGTCATCCCTAACTCTCATATCTTATTAGTTGCTAATTCTCTTTGCTTGACTCATATGATGAACATTGTAGCCAAGACTCTTATGACCTCTTAGCCCCTGGACCCTGGGTACATAAATAATTTTATAGAGGTAAAAATTTTTGAAGATAAGGAAATATAAATGATGTAAAAATAGAAGTTATCTGCAAAATCTTTACCTGTGTGAAATTACTTATGCACTTAGGGTCCAGGTGTTACAAAGGTGAGGGTGGGACATTTTTTTTTAAGCCTTTAACATTTTAAAAGATTTAGTGAACCAGTGAAAACCCTTTATCTGCAAAGAAGGAGGGAGAAGATAGCTCTGGAGCCAAACTTTGCCTTTATTATGTCACAAAATTGTTCTGTTTGTATTGTTATAGCCGTTGGGTATATTGTTTTCCTGACTGCTCATTTTAATTTTAATCATTTCATGTAAATTTGTGCTTCTCTGCATTCTTCATGTTCACCATTCTTCTAGTATTGTCATGTTATATTACATGCATGCACAATAATTGTTTTAGCCATTCAGAGAATGACTGTGGACATCTGCATTGTTTCCATATTTTAATGTACATAGAGGGTCCACTCACCCATTTTTTTAGATGATAGTCAATTGAGCTCCCTAGTATATATGCCTAGCAGTGAAGTCTCTAGGTCAGAGGGTGTGTACATTTCAGCCACTTTATTTTCATTTTTCCAAATTGCTTTTCAGAATGGTGGTGCTAATTAACAGCTCTACCCAAAAAGTACCTGTGTTTCCAGAACCCTTCAACATTGACTTTCCATATTTTATCATCTTTGCCAGTTTGCTGGGTGTGAAGTTGTTCTGATTTATTTCCCTAATTTTTAATAATTCAGGGTGGATCATTGGCTTATGTCTTTGATGACTTCTATCTATTGGAAAGTGGATTATGGTTTTATTTATTTGTCTTTGTCTTGGTATATCAAACTGTCATCAGAGACAGTTGATTATTCTCCCTCCTCTTTTTGGGATAATCTGTGTTTTCACATTTATCAAATATTTAATTATTGAGGTCAGTTATTTCTGATTCTCTCTTGTCCAGCCTGTTCCATTGATCTGATATCCTATCTCTTAATAAGTCTCAAATGGTTCTGATGGTTATTGGTCTCCAAAATACAAGGTGTTTCTAAAGTCTCCGTTTAAGCTTTGCTTAAACTTTTATTTCTTTGTAAACTGAAGGATTCTCTTAGGTGGTTGCTAAGTTGTCTTCCAACTCTAAACTTCTTGGAGTTAGCAAGTACATCTATCTATGTGCACATATTTAGTTATATTTTTGTCTTGCTTTGTATTTTCCATGACTTAGACTATATAAGAAGCTAACAAAAAAGACCAAAGGGAAGTGAATTTTCTTTTCCCTTTATTTGTTTGTAAATCAGAGAAACATAGGAACAAAACATGTTACCAGAATTTTAAATAAAATCCAGGTCACAAAGAACATCCCAACTCTTTATGCAGGAAGCCTTTCCCAATCCCCCTTACTCCTAGTGTATTTCCTGTATTGCTTTATCTCCAGTTTTCTGTGTTTATAGCTTGTTGATACCTAGTTCTTTGCATTCAGTCTATACTGTGATCTCCTTGACAACAGAGACTGTCTTTTTGCATTTCTTTGAATCCCAGCACTTAGCATCTTGTCTGGCGTATATAATAGGAGCATAATCAGTGTCTGACCAGTAATAGAGCTCTTAATGCAATAACTGATTCCTTGAACACAATTGAAAGAGAAACAAAACTTTTAAATTTTGTGAAAGTAGGTGATCCTTCTTCATACATTTCAAGAGTCTCTACAACTGAGATTCTTCCCCTGTTGTCAAGGAACTTGGTGGGGGGGGTGAGTTGTTTCTAATATTTTGACAATTCTATTTTAATAATACATTAATGTCTTAATAATATATTTTTTATATTTTGATAACTGCATTTTTTTATAGCTGTACCTAAGTGGAATAGGTTTTCTTTGTAATCCTATGCTTTTGTTTATGCATTTATAAACATTCTGAGAAAGATTCTCTGGGGATTCTGCCTGCCCAAGACATTCATAATGCAAGAAGAGGTTAAGAACTACCTCTGCCTAGAATAACAAGTCAAGTTCAAACCCATTTCCCAACAGAAGAGAAAAGCGAGTAAAAGCTCTGAAAGGTTTTACGTATGTCCTGAATGAACTAGTTTAAAAGACGGAATACCTTTTTTTTAAGTAACTTTTAAGCATCTTTATCTGAGCAAGCTTTGATGAGTATCATAATAAATATTATGCATACTAAGTTAAAATCAAAATAATGTTAATTTTTGGTTAAATAAAAGTAATTTGTAACTAATTTAAAAGGGTAAAAATTCAATTTAAATTTAAAATAATAAAAAATTCAAATAATTTTGCATAAATTGTATTTCATGAAACAAAATATAGTCTTCTGTACAGTGTGAAGAAAAAAAGTCTCAATTTTTTATAAGAAAGTCTAGATCAACTCATTTATATTAACAGTATAAGAAGCTTTCTCTACTGTAAGATCTATACCTCTGCAAGGAAGAACCAGCTTCTCTAAAACCCATAATTTATGAGTTTATTCAAACCTGCCAAATTGCTTTAAGTAAACGCCTCTTACATTTGAAAATTCCCATGGCAACTCATTTAGTTTGGCTGGCAGGCAGACCCAAATTCAATCCTTTTATCCTCCAGCTAAACCATTACAATGATAATTCTGCCCTGACACTCTGAAGAGATTGCTAATTACTGTACTTTTGGTCCCTAGACAGATTTCCCATTCAGATTAAAATGGTTGTGCATGGCAGAAAACTGTAGCAACATTTTTCTATACATGAGAGGGATGCATTCTCACATTATTTCTCTATTACTGTACCCTCTCAGTTCATCAGAAAATTTTTTATGTTTTTACCAAATCCAAAGAAAGCATTTTTAAAACAAGACTGAGAGTATAAAAGGTTATGATAACTTTCAGTTGAAGATCAAATTCTATACTTAAAAACACACCAGTGCCATCAACAATTCCAAACCATTATGCCTATTCACTGATTTCTCTTTAAAGCTACATCAGTATTTTTTTTAAAGCATCTGCTTTATTAATAGCCTACTATGTGTTGGACGTTCTGCTCAAGTAATGACATTTCATGCTAACAGAAATTTACTACATAATTAATTGTAACTCAAATCAGAGTAGTACTATCCACTAATGGTACCTTATCTCATAGGAGTTCATAAGATCAAAGATTTAGAGGTTGGCTACTTCAAACCCCCTCACTCTACAAATGAAGAAACGGACTTTAGAAATGAGATGACTTACCCATGTTTCCACAGATATAGTAAGCTCAAGAACTCAAACCCAGGTCTCCACTCCATATTGAATTTATTTTCATTGTACCATGCTGCTTCTCTATGTGACTTTATTTTTTATCTTATACCTTCTCTTCCTTTTAAATGCCATTTGTCATACAATAGTCTTTTTAAGTGTTTTAATTTTGAAAAGTTTTCATTAATTTTGTCTTGTCCCTTGAAGAGAATAGGTACTAGAAAAAGATGTAACACACAAACAGTTGTAATTAGGGACACTGGTTATGAGCTAATGAGTTTAGAATGGGGAAACAAGGAGATCAGGGCAATCATGACTTTACTCAAAGAGTAGAACCCCAGGTCTTACCTCTTACTCTCTATGTGCCTGTGCATCCTGTATCCCCAACTAGGTGAAGAAATTTTTAATTATGCCTTTTGGAATGGATATGAGTTTTCTGCTTCCATGTTAGCAGAGGTGACAGATACTCCTAAATTGCAGAAGAGGGAAAGAAGTAATAGATACAGTCCATTTCAGTCCTAATATTCTGTGATTCCTTTCTGAAGGCAAACGTGGTGACAGGTAACTAATATTGCATCATTATTTTGTCACTTTACTCACAAGATTTTTCTTCTTCCCCACATTTAGGTTCACTCTTGATAAGAAAAGTTCCTTGACTTTGTTATATTGTGTTGAACTTCAAATAATATGGAATGATTTCTGAATGATTTACTTTTAAGCAATGCTCAAATAAAAATACATAATACCTTCTTACATGTTACATACATGTAAGAGTGGTACCTTCATGTCACTTTTGCTTAAAGATTAAATGGAGTAACTAGATTTTTCTTGGTCAGATCACATTTTGTCATATATATAGAAAGAAATTTGAATTGAATAAGAATTCAAGTTTAATATTTTTTCACTGAGGACTCATTATTACAATTCTGTATTTCCATAGTCACATTAAAATTTCTCTGATATTTTGGGATTATCTGAAAAGTATACATTTCTTAGTGTGTCAGATTTAATTATATACCCTATATTAGGAAAAAATAAACTTGCATTGAGTAATACGTTACCCTAGATTTATAGAAACCATACCTGGGTTCATATAGCATAGGTGGTAATATTTATTTAACAATTTTTATATTATATTCTGTACAACATTCGCAGCATACTGCAGTTCTTCCAGGCTCCCAGCTTCATAACTTTGATGTTATTCTCAACTTCAGAATCCTTTTTCTCAATCTGTTGTATTGATGCTAAATGTTCCTTTGCATTTATTCTGTTTTGTATGTAGTAGTATATGTACTTGTCTTACCTGTCAGAATAAGCTTCTTGTAACTGTGAATATTACTATTCATTGTACTTGTACCCCCAACTCCTAATTAGCTAACGAGCATTTATTAAGCATGAACTATGTACTAAGTGCTATGCTAAGCAGGGATACAAAAAAGGCCAAAAACCATCCCTGCTCTTAAGAAGCTCACAATGTAAAGGAAGAGACTATAAGGAAACAACTAGGTACAAAGAATAAATTGGAAATAATCCACATAGTGAGGTACTAAGATTTAAGGAGGACTGGGATAGAAAGTGGTATTTTAACTGATAGTTTGCCAGGAGGCAAAAATGAGAAGGAAGATGATTGGGGAAGATGGGGCAACAGCTTGTGAAAAATGCCTAGTCAGGCATTCTTGAGTCAACAAAGAGGACTTTATCACTGGATCATAAAGAATGTGAGGGTAAGATGTAAGAAGATTATAAAGGGTAGTAGGGGACCAAGTTATTAAAAGTTTTGGATGCCAAACAGGGTTATATATTTTATACAGGAAGTAATGGAGCCTCTGCAGTTTATTTAATGGCAGATTAACATTGTCAGACCCATTCTTTAGGATGATCAGTGTAACAGCTGATTGGACAATGGATTGGAGTAGGGAGAAACTTGAAGTAGGAAGACAAACCAACCATCAGACAGCTGCAGGAGTTCCACTGTGAAGAGATGAGGGCTTGCACCAAGGGGATAGAAGTGTCAGAGGACAGAAGGGGGCATGTTCAAAAGATATTACAAATGTGAAATCAGTAAGCTCTGGCAGCAGATTGGATATGGGGAGTTAGAGTGAGGAGTCTTTGCTATAGGTGATGCCCTGGAGATTGAGAAGATGGTGCTGCCCTCAACAGAAATGGGAAGTTTGGAAGGGCACAAGGGTTTTGGGGGGGCGGGAGTAGGGTGGTAGATAATGAGTTCAGTTTTGGATTTAATAGCTATAATTATTATAATTATCTAATTCAAAGTCAACAGAGGTAATGACTGAACATGAGACAGCTAGGTGGCTCAAGAGCACTGGGCCTGGAATCAGGAAGATGTGAACTCAAATCCAGCTCTTACTAACTGTATGACCCCAGGCAAGTCACTTAACCTTCTTTTGCCTTAATTCTTCAGAGAAGGAAATGGCAAGCCATTTCAGTATCTTTGCCAAGAAAATCCCATAATATGTCACGTTAAGACACAACTGAATGACTGAACAACACCAACAGGTGTTATTATTAATGTTATTGTCATTAGCATAGAGAAACTGTATGAAGGGAGAAGAGAAGAGGACCTATGACAGAGCCTTGGAGGGCTCCCATCCTTATTGGGACCTAGACAGTGATCCAGTAAAAAAACCAAAACCTGGGACATGTAGGAAGCAAGGACAAAGAGAAAGTAGTGTCACAGAAATCAAGAAAAAAAGAAAGTATCAAGGAGAATAAGATGATCAACAGTAGCACGTAATAGATATTTATTAAGTACTTACTGATTGGTTGATTGTTATCCCAGTTTTAACAAGATGGAAAAAGTGAGACTCATAGGAATTAAATGATTGTAATAAGCTACAAGTAAGCTAGTAAGGGACAGAGCTAGAATTTAAACTTCTAATTCTGGATCAATTGTTAGTGAATAAATCATTTCCTGAGAAAAATATTTAGCAAGAATTTTTGATAGAGTGTAAAGGGAGCTGAGAAGAAGGCCCAGGAAGAAACCCTAGGGGACAGCTAAAGACTAGCAAGCTAGATAAAGATCCAACAAAGGAGATTGAGGGAGCTTTTAGTCGTGTTGGAAGAGAACCAGGAGAGTACAGTGACATGGAAACCTAGAGAGAAGAAAGTAAATAACAAAAGAAAGTGATGGAAAGTGTCAAAGGTTACAGAGAAATTCATAAGAAGGATAAGGATTAAGAAAAGGTCATTAGATTTACTAATTAAGAGATCTTTTAATAACTTTGGAGAGAGAAGTTTTGACTAAATGATAAAGTAAGAAGTCAAACTATAGAAAGTTAAATAAAATTAGAGGAAAGAAAGTAATGACATCCCTCTGAAGAACCTTAGCCACAAAAGGCAGGAGAGATACGGAATGATAGTGCAAATGGACAGATAAAGTGAGGGCTTTTCAAGGGTGAGAAGGATATCGATAAGTTTGTAGGCAATAGGGAAGCCCCCACTAGACAAATAAAGGTTGAAAATACATGAAGGAGTGAGGATTATTGTGGAAGTATTTAGTTGGAGAAAATGGGAGAGAATTCCATGTACATATAGAATTTGATAGTGCATATAGAGCACCTTGGCAAGGTGAAGGTCCACCTCTTGATGTGAGGCAGGGGTGAATAAGGAGACTATTAGGATGTGATATGAAATTAAGGGAGAAGAGAGAGCTCTAAAAATGTCCTCAAGTTTTTAAGGAAACAAGAGGCAAGATTCTCAGCTGAGATAATAAAGGAAAGCCTTTGGAGTCTTAAATAGGGATGAAAAGGTTTGGAAGAGCCTCTGTAGACAGATAGTGAATTAATTAGTGATGTATAAGAGGATTTCCTTGAAGCAGTGAGGGCTCATTTGAGATTAAATAATAAAAATTTGTGATGAACATCATCCATACTGTTTTATGATTTTTTTTTCTTTAGCTTCATTGAGCATCTTTGTAAGTACAAAGGGAGCAGGTATTGGGAGTATTCCAAGATTGGTGCTTAGCTGAGCAAGATGATACCATATATGTGTAAAGGGCCTAGAGAATAAGATGAATAGAGTCGAATGGTTTCACCAAGTATTCAAGATGAGGAAGGAGGAGAAGTATAGCTAGTGTCAGGATGATGGCCTGGGAAAGACCTGAAAGGTAAAAGGATTGAAAGATACATTGTGAATGAAGAACAGGTTTGGATTGCAAGACGAAGGGATAGGTGACATGATGAAAGATGGTGCAGTCAAGGGAATTTTAGAGTTCATGAGCATGGAAAATCCTGTCCTTCTGTATTAATGAGGTATAAAATGGATATAATGAAAGTTTTTCCCATTCAGATTAGCTCCTCTCCTGTCACTGTCCTATTTTATTTTAAAAATTTTGGATGGCATGGATACTTACAAAATTTAAATTATTTGATACAATTTATTTTAAAAATTAGCAAATTTTGTAAATAGCATCTTCAAGATAAGTTATTTTTGAACGATTTGGGCAATTTGTTAGATATGGTCAATGTTGGTTGATTATTTTTCTTTCTATTTATAATTTTTTTTTTAAATAAGGGAAGGCTGATAGAAGTGGTATATGGAGATCTGGAAGACAGGGATGTGTTCATAGGAATACAAGGCATCAATTAAAAATAATTTATGCTGTTAATGAGCTGCCTCTGTATTGGGAATTTGTAAAATGTTAACCATAGGCATTAAAGTCAGGGTAATTTACATGTTCCAGAGAGAGAGAAGTACATAAGCTTTTGTGTTTTGAGGAGTGTATATTTTCTCCTGCCTAAAAAAAAGTGCAGTTTCCTCAAAATTTGGAGGGTGTGCTTAGATTGTCCTTTTGATGCTTTGTACTGTTACACCAAGTGGCAACAGTGAGTTGAAACTGCTTAAGCTGTCAGATGTAATGACCAAGCCGTGTTATTTTCATGTATGTTATTTAATTCAAGAAAAATTAGTGTGAATGATTTCACAATGTTTCTAGGCTTATTCAACCATTTTCATACATCCCTTTAATTTGTTTGCATGCACTGCTGATGGTTGGTGAGTAGAATTATGTTCCTATGTGATAGATTGATATTAATCTACTTTCTTTACATTGCAATATTTAGTAATTGGATTGAAGAATATATCAAGTCAAACATGTCTCCCTAAATTTAAGTACATTGTCTTTTGTCAGAAAAACTTTTGCTTCCTTGCTAATATTGCAATATCTAAACTTTGAAAATTGGAATATTTTTCTCACAATAACTTTGTTCACAGAATTAACTATTATTTCTAATCATGAATATAGTTCAGTACTAATGCAAAGAAACTTTTGTTAAATTTCAACCCCCATTGCTCTATAATGACTTTGAAGAGACTTTTTTTTTTTTAAGTCTGTACCCTCATACACAAGCTTGAGCCAGTTCTTCAACTGGTCATAGAGAAATGAAAATGGTCATAGAGAAAGTGTCTTTCCCCAGACCAGACTATTAAGTACAGAAGCACTAATTACAAGAAAGTATGCCACCAGATAGGTAGGAGTACTTGGGGCCACAAAAGTATGGAATGTCCACACTCATGAATCAGGGACCTTTTCAAAATAATGAAAAAAATGTAAAGGAAAATGGTTGTTGTTCAAGCAGCTTTATTACATTGCTCATAAAATATATTTCATATAAATACAGTGTTGAAATATTTTTATAGATACTGTTAAGCTCTCTTAACTTGTCAAAAATCAGTTCATCATCATTGACACATGAAAAGATTTACATATCTTGGATTGGACTTGCTAATGTATCAGTAAATTATATAGTTAATTATTGAAGTACTTTTGGAATTGTACTTTTTAAAAAATAGCTAAAGCAGCTTATTTTTCAGTAATCCCTATTATCTGGAACACTACATATTTAATGGTTATAGTCTACAGAGGTTCCAAAGTCAGGTAGAATTGTTAACAGAGTTTTAAATTTGATATGAGATACTACAGTGAAAAAAAAAAACTCTGAATGGAAGTCTGGTGACCAGGGTTCTAGGATTAGCTTTTTCTATTTACAGTGTAGTCACTGCCAACTTAAGTTGATATGGAGTTTTGAAAATGACGGTCAAGTAAAATTTTTTTTGTTTCCTTTATCTCTTAAGTTTTTTATAGCCTTCCCTTTTTAAGATCTTGAAATTTCATCCCTCAGTGTCCTCAAAATGGTGTCATCTGCAGCTGAGACCTCTTCTGTGCAGTCTTGGTCTAGTCTAGCCTTTTTGCCTCTTGTTGGTTTCTGTAGTGTTATTTCTACTTCATAATGCAGTTTCATTGAGAACTATGTATGGTATTAAAGTCCACATTTCATTTTTAAGTACAGTCTTAGGATCTGATTAGATTAGATCTATTGCTGATAAGCTTTTAAGAGCTTGTTTTTCCTCTCCTTCCTTCTTGGTGTTTTATAAGATACTGTTTATCATCTACCATATACCTCCATAAAATTTTGTAGATGGGTGTTATGTCCAGTATTCTATTTACAAATATTCCTTCAGTGTCTAGCGTAGTAATTACACACGGTAATATCTTTGGAATGAATAACATCTGAAATTGTTTTCTAGAGAGCAATGCTATACTTAAATATAGGTAACAATAATTTAGCTAATACCAATATGTTAAATACAATTATCATTCAGTAAAATGTATCGTTGAATCAATCAGATTAATCTGTTGTTAATTATAAACAAATAAGAATTAATATAGGTTTTCCATATTAGACAAGCAAGATTAAAGGTTTTAAGATACTGTCCCTTACCTGATAGAATTCAAGTCTGACTGTGGATACAATTAATTGCAATAAAAGATAATAGATTACTTTAGAAATTAGAAATGTTTTTGTAGTGAGGTGATAATCATTATTGACTTTAGGGATCCATGAAAAATGGATGCATTTCAATTTCTTTTATTAAATAACTTTGTTAAATCGTTTTCTGTAAGTAATTATTCTGAGGGGAATCTTGCCTTTGGAATATACTATATCATAGTTATTAGGAATAAAGGAACCTTTAAAAAATATTGTTAAGAAAACTATTCCTAATAAAAATATTAACTACCAAGAGTAAAACTACTAGCTCACTAAAACTTTGTTATTCATCCAGTTGTGTATAACATGCTGCTTAATTAAACCTTAATGTTTTTCTTCTTTTATGGAAAAATTTGAATGTTTTTACTTGTTGTATTTGAGGTATCAAGCCTTCAGTTCTTTTTCTCAACGTTTCCTATTACTACCTGAAATAATCACCTTGCTTTTATAATTAAGAAAAAAAAACTGCCTCTTTTGTTTTGTTTTGTTGTCCTGTCATTCTGTTTTCATTGCTTTCTCAGTTGAGCTTTCAGTCTTATCTTCCTATCCTTGTTCATCTGTGCCTTTTTGACTGTTGACCTCTCAGATCATAATAGCTTTCCTGGGACTCGATTATCTACAAAGTTGTTCCCCTTCTCTCCATACATAGATAGCTTAGCGTAACCAAAACTTTCTGAATTTTTCATTTTGCCTCTTTTGTCAATTTGCTGTCTCATTTATTTAGACATTTAGGTCTTATATAGATTAACTTTTATTTTCATGTAGACTCATTGCTTATTGAAAATATGAGAAATAATGATAGAAAAGTCATTCTCAAACTTTTAGTCAAGCACTGATCTTAGTAATTTAATTTCTGAGATATCCATTAAAATTTTAATATCTTTCTACATTATTTATTAAAAGCCTGAAGTTCTTTGATTAACCATGTTTTCATATTTTTCCTTAATTCAGATTAACTTTCTCTTTTCACAGTCTAGTCTATGTACTTGTTTTCATCTGTTGCTTCAGCTCTACCTATTTGTAGGCACCTCAATTTATAGGAAACCCTAGAGGTTACTCTAACTCTATGAAACAGTGATGTAGTTCTATCAGTAGTACAATGAGTTGCAATGGGAGTTAAAACTCCTGTGAAAATCTATCTTCTTTGATAGCACTTTTTGAAAGCCATTATGGCATAATGGAGGCCCAGAAGACAAATAGTAGATCCATCACAGTGGGCAAGTTAAATAACTTTTAGTTTCTTAGAAAACTCTTAAAATTATAAATTCTAGCAATATTTTCCCCATGTGCAGAGGCAAAAGTAATTTCCACACCAGAAATTTCCTATACATATGCAACCACTGGTTAAAAACAAAGAAATGTAGCTTACCAGAAAACTCTTAACAAAGAGTTGTATCCAATGAAGTACTGTAGAAATAGCAAAAGTACTTGCTCCCAAAGCAAAAATCTTGACAATTTTTTTAAAATGCTGTTTTGTGCATCTTATTAATAAAAGTAGAATAAATTAAAGCTTAACTAAGCTGGTCCTTTGTTGTTATGAGTTGTGACAATTAAGATAACATGGAAATAGCATTGCTGGTTTGTGTAGACTCAGCTTATAAACATTAGCCTCACAACATTTTTCTTCATTTTATCTTGTTTTACACGGTGTAGCAAGTGAAAAAACAGAAGCCTAAATTGTTACTATTGGATATGGTATCATTATTAAATGGAGGAATATGTCAAACATAGTGATGGGAAATGTAAGCAAATAGTCCAAGTTGCTTTTTTTGTTTTGTTTTTCTACCTAGTGTATTTTTAACATTTTGACCCTTGCATTTGTCAACTTGTTTCAAAAAAGATAAGCAGACTCTGTTATCCATAAGTACTAATGATGCTAATTCATCTTTGCCTGTCTGCCTAACCATAACCCTGTACATTGATAATTAAAAAAGGAAATGGAGAAATAACTAAGCTCTCTGATTTATTCTATACCATGGCTCTGTAATGGTATTTTGCTTTTAACTGATTTTTTAAAAAAAATATTTGTGGGTTTTATTCATTTTGACCTTTGTTTTGTTTTTTGAAACCGAGTCTCTTTCTCAGGGTGAAGTACAACAAACATTCATAGGCCTGTTCCCACTGCTGACTGGCATGTAGACTTTGATGACCTTTGACCTGACACATATTTGACCTTTGCTGATTTGCTCAACCTTAGGGAGCCTGCTTATCTCCTGCTCCTGGGGACTCCCCATATTAGTGCAGAGACACTGGATTCGCTTTGCCCTGTCACATCTCAGAACTCTGAAGCAAATCACCAACTTCATCTTCTGTATTAGGAATTAATTACTATAACATTATAACATTCATTACTATAATAGATTCAAGAGAAATTTGAGTTCAATCAAATTAAATATTTAAATTTGAAATACACTGCCTTAAATCATTGTAGCATGTCATATAGCTCTTGAAACTTTGCAAATCATCGCACATATGTTATCTCTTTGAAACCTTCACAACAACTATGTGAGGTAGGTGTTGTTATCTCCATTTTGCAGACTTTCTTAATCCCAAGGGTTATGTTCTTTTTTTTTTTAAAGCATTCGGGGTTAAGTAACTTGCTCAAGGTTACACAGCCAGTTATTTCTGGGTGTGGTGCTGAGTATCTGAGCCCGGGATTCGATCTCCAGGTCATCCTGACACTGGAGCCGGTGCTCTTACTCACTGTGCTACCTGGCCGCCCCAGGGTTATGTTCTTAAAGTACCTAAGGCAAGAAGTGAATTTGGATCTTCCTGACTCAGAGGAATGTCTTGTGGTAGCTCTTGATGTTGTGTTTTTATTTAACTTATGTACTGTTGCTTTATTTTTTTTTTTCTTGTCTTTCTCCCATGTCCTGAAATGCATACTTGAAGGAAAGTAACCATGTCTTATACTTCTGCCCTAGCAGTTTTTTTACATGGTATTTGCACATGGATCTCGGAATCTCTTAATTGGAAGGCATATCTGAGGCCACTAGTACAGTACATATACCTGAAAGAAAAATCCACTACTTTTTACCAACCCTCAACTGATTAAATAGCTTTAGCTTGAAGGCCTTTAGGAAAAGGAAGTGCCTTGGGAAGGGTAGGTTTTTTGGTTGGTGGGTTAGGAAAGGAGGGTACATTAAGCTTAAATTTGCTGCTTTGCTTTCCATCCACTGCTCCTAATTCTTCTGTCTCAGGCCAGGCAAAACAAGTCTAATCCATCTTCTATATCCCCATCTTTCAAATTCTTGGACTAATATTTTTCTTCTGTCTTCTTATCTTAATGTACATGATATAGAGTCCTTGTTATAAACTTATCTAACTTACTGGCCTTCATAAAATGGGCCACTTGGAAATGAAACATAGAGTGTTCTAGGTTTGTTGTGACAAGGTCAAAATACCATGAGACAATCACCTCCATAATTCTGGATTCTGTGGCTTTTAATTAAGCCTAAAATTTCATTTGCTTATCATGGTGGCTATATCATACTGCTAACTGATGCCACTTTACAGACTGCTGAAACCTCCTTCTTTTTAAGACATTCTGCTGTTTAATAGTCACATTCCCAGAACTTATCTAGTCTTGAAGAAAGTAAAGTGTTGCACACCTAGGATTTGAACCAAACAAAGGTTATATTTCAAAACCAGTGTTTTTTTCCGTTTACTATTATTCTTCCCAATTTATTTTGTGAACATCTGTGTAAAATGTTTGCATTCAATGCTATCATATTAGACGGCACTCTTTAGAGTATATCAAGATCTGTTGAATTCATACTCTGACATCCTATGTATTAATGATCCTTCTTCTTTTTGTGTCATCTAAAAATACAGTAAGCCATTGGTACATTTTCTTGTCTTTTTTTTTTCCTTATTCTGTCATTAGCCACTAACTTTCCCTGTCTTTTAACAAATGATTGTGTTGGTTTGAAACCATCAAATTCTGGCCATGTCCAAAAATGTATTGTTCTGCATCTCTAGTCCATCACCTTCTCTCTGTTGAAGTAGATGATATGTTTGTCAGTTTGACAAAGTCGTGCTTGGTCACTGCACTAATCAGGATTTCAGTGGCCTTTCAAAGTTATTCTAATTTAATATTATGGTCATAGTGCAAGTTCATCTTGTTTTGCTCATTTAACTGTGCATCAATTCATGCATGTCTTGCTAAGATTTTCTGATTTCATCACATTTATCATTTGTTAAGCTGCAATGAATATTAATATTCAGATATCATCATTTATTTGGAAATTTTCCCTGTTGATGGTCACCCACTTTATTTCTTTGCTTCAACAAAAAATGGAGATGTGTGTGTGTGTATGTGTGTGTGTGTATTCCTTCTGTCTTTTACCTGTGCTTTATGACATTACAGAGTTAAAGATCATACCCTTTATGGTGACTTTTTGTATACTCTCTATACCTTTACCCAAGTTAGTGATTAAAATGTTCATCAACACAGAGATGTAGACAGATCTTTTGGGGAGAAGTGAATAGGAATGTTCAAAGGCATAATGATAAAAGCAAATAATGAATAACTGGAAAACCTGTTGGGGGAAGAATTGGTTAAAAACATGGTAGGTTTGAAAAGTGGAAGAGAAGGAAATAATCTAATTTAAGAACCATCATAATTGAATTGATAAATAAATTTATAGCATTCAACTATGCCTTCTATATGAAAGGCAAGGAAGAGAAAAGTGAATTTTTGTTTGTTTTCAAGGTTGAATTTCTGAAGTTGGAAGAATTTTTACTGCTGATTTTCATTTGGTAAAGAGTACCATTTTGGTTAAGAAGATTTCAGCACATTAATTTCATATCTCATTTAGAGATCTAAATTAAAGCTGCTATGTAAAATCATAGTTATACCAGTATTTAGAAGTACAATCCTGATTCAGGTATATTCTCACTTAATATAAGTGATATAATTCCATGAAAATTAGACATTAATAGGTAGTGCCATGAGACCAGTGAAATTGCCTCCAAACAACAGCGTAAAAGGACTTTTCAATTCTACATTAGGCCTTGGTTACAGTATCTTGGTAACTTATAAAATGATAATGTGCCAGCTATATTTATATGTTTATTTAGTGGTCATCTATCTGCATGTGTTTAGTTGAAATGACTCATTTCCTAGACCAACTCGTTTTTCTTTTTTTTTTTTTTTTGCCTTTTGGAGGGCAATTTGGGGTTAAGAAACTTGCCTAAGGTTACACGGCTAGTATTTTTTGTGTGGGTGTTAAGTGTCTCAGGCTGGAACCGAACTGGGGTCCTCCCAACTCCAGGGCCAGTGCTTTACTCACTGCGTCACCTAGCCGCCCCATCCAACTCGTTTTTCTTAAGCCTCCAAGATGGAAAAGGCTTGAATCTCCTAATATTAATCATTTTTTTTTCTGTACTATACCTTGTGCTGCAATATTCTTTAATGTTTAAGTCTATGTTCATTGTCATACAGAACAAATACTTTTAAAAAATGTCAATGTTAGAATATTTAAATATTCTAATCTAAAAATTAGAGGGAATTATGAATTCTAGTCTAGATTTAGTGATTCTGTATGTCACTAATAGGCTTTTAATTTTCACTACTTTAGTATTTCCACATTTGATACTTCTGTCTACTTAGTATCCTTGTGAGACACCTTGTGAGGAAGCATCCATGAATATTGGGTGCTCTTTTGTGTATAAAATCTTTTTTTTTCTTTCTTAAATTTTGAAGGGGCAAGGGCAGGGAAATTGAGGTTAAGTGACTTGCCCAAGGTCACACGGCTAATAAGTGCCAAGTATCTGAGGCTGCACTTGAACTCAGGTTTTCCTGACTCCAGGGCCAGTGCTCTATCACTGCACCATCTAGCCGCCCCTATGAAATCTTGTAAATCAGTGTTCTCAAACTCAAATAGAAACAAAAGTGATGAGACTGTACATAAGAATCCCTATAGGTCCCATATCAACTTAGAAAATTGCATATTAAAATCTATATTATTTGTGTTTTTACATTTTTGTTAACATTTCTCAATTATATTTTAATTCTGTTTGGGCCCACTCTCAAGTGTTGTGGGCTATATGCAGGCCGTGAGTTTAATGCCTTGTTTTAAGGCTCTTTAAAGAATACAGAGGACTCCAAGGGACAATCTTCATTCAAAGGAACGTATAGTCTAGTCTGGTAAATAAAGCATCAGCCTACCAAAATTAAAGGAATGAAATACAAAGTTTTATGATAAGATACACAGCAGTATATGACAAATGCCTAAAAGAATTTTGCTGAATTCAAAAGAGGGAAAGATTCTGTGAAAAGAGTGGAGAGCTGCTTTTAAAACATTCTACTTTTTTGTTTTTACAAGGACTATCTGTATTTATGTGGCACCTTAAAGTTTGTAAAGTATTTGATGTACTGTGTCACTTAAACTTCATAGTAACCCTGGGAGATTGATACTAAAGCACTGTTAGCCCCTTTTTGTAGATGAGGAAAAGGGACCTTACAGAGGTTATGTAACTTCTTTATGGCCGCCCATTAGCTTTCTCTGAGATGGCACAGTCCCTAGCATCATATTCGTTTTTCAGATATACATCTCCCTACCTCCCTTATCCAGTGAAACACTACTTTGTGACATTTTAAAAGAGAGAAAAATGTCATTTAGCAGAACAAGCCAACATAGCAAACATTTTTGATGTAGTGTTTCAAACTCACATTCATCTCTACAATTAAGAAAGACAGGGTACATTTTGTCAGCTAATTTCCTGAACCAAGCAATTAATTATAATCATACATACATACATAATCATCTTATTTATATAAACTACATCATTGTGAACATTTTGTATATGGTTTTCCAGGTTCTACTGAGTTCATAGAAATCTTTCCATACTTCTCTGAATTCTTCATGCTAGTAATTTTTCATAGCACAATAATATTCTGATCATGTACCAGAATTTGTTTAGCTGTTTTCCAAACGGTGGGCAGTCAACTTTTTCTGTCCGGGTACTTTGCTACTACAACAAACTCTAGTATATATGAGGTGTTTTATTCTAGCTTTGATCTCCTTATGGTATAAGCGTTGACACTAAATTCACTGGATCAAAGATATAGACATTTTTGTCACTTTAACACTAATAGGCTTAGAGAATTTATGAGGACATTTTAGGTAAGGAAATTGATGTAGATAAATAGGTTTACTGGTATGTATGTTTTGGACTGTGGAATAGGAGTAGATTAGACTTGGCTTTGGGCAGATTTAGGAGAAATTGGATTTCCAGGCAGTTGAAATTTGTCCTTATTCTTCTGCATCATCACACAAATCTCAACCCTTCTTTTGGCTCACCTAGTCTCTCACCTAGAAGGGGCCAGCCACCAATGGGGCACACAAGTATTCCTAGCTGAAGTAACAGCATATCCTGAGGGTGAAATTGGAGTTACAGAATGTCCATGGCAGGTCAAATTACTGCCAGCACCTTGACCACTACCTCCTTGCAAACTCCAGTGGAGATACAGACACCCTCTCCCCAACCCCCAACTGAACCCACTAGCCCAAAAATGATAGTCCCTACCCTTATCCCCAGCACTGCCAGACCAGCTTTCATCCCAGTGCCCACAGCTATTCTTATAGAATATGTGGAGATGTGACCTGGCAACTGCTTCTACTTCCTCAACACTAAGAACCACTGAAGAGTTCTCACCTCCAAAATCCTTGTCATTGTCAAATGTTTCAGCCTCAATAATTGATGTTTAGTTTTATTTTGTTGTATGAGTGGAAAAAATATTTTAAAAGATTATCATCTGCTTTGCTGTTCTGCATGACTTGTTTCAGTGCCTATTAAAGAAATGGGAGGAGCCTATTAGGGCAGTCTTTATGAACTAAAAACTAAAACATTGTTTTAGAATAAAATCAAATTTCCTAGAAGCCAAGAAATTCATTTAAGATATGAAAAATTATTTCTTTCTTTTTCTTGTGTTATTAGTGCTGAATTCAGGGGTACCTTACTCTTAGTACATTAGATTAACCTAAGATATTTTTCCATTTATGTGCAACTTTTTAGAAACATAACCTAAAAACAAGTTGTAACTATTGAGAATGCTCATACTTTATGAGAAAATATTGTCCTCAAAGCATTTTTCCTTTAAATATGAAAGTCTCCGTGGATATTTTAGGTGAGCTATTGGGTATTTTTTTTTTATATCTCCTTGTGCATCCTTATTCTGCCAATAACAGTTATGAAATTGCTTTCTTAAGCAGAAAATCATCTTATGATAAAACTGATAAGGAAACCCTCAGTGTATTATTTCAGCCTTTCATACTCATTCAGTGGTCTTACAAGTTTCTTTCTGTATGAGGAATTAGGTTTCCAAAACAAAGGCACAATTTAAAATGTCTTATTAATCTGCGTCTTATAGTATATGTGAGAAATATGAGAAGCTGTAAGAATGTATAGGATATCAGTCCAGGCTTTTAATAAGCATTGCAAGATCTGTCTTTAAGAAACCTTGTTGATATTTGCTTAAAGCCACCAGCTATCTTACATATAAGTGGGCTTTATTGTCAATGTGATAGGGGTAGGGTCTCTGAGTAGAGATTACTTTGGTATCTCTGATGCAGCATTAGCAAAGTGGCTGCAGGAATGAATGGCCAGAGCTGGGCCCGAACGTATCAGTATCAGGATTCATTGTTTCTGTCGATTTTGATGAAGAGGGGAAGGTCAAATAACATAAAGGACTAAAGTCTATGTGACTATAACTATTTTAAAATAAAACATATATGCTCTTTGTCACATGGCTCAGCAGTGTTCTATTTCAAGATTTGAAAGAACTGTGACAATTTAGTGTAAATTGTAAATTGAGGTGCACATTATCAAATAATACAGATAATGGACACTATTGAAAAAGATAGCTTCTTAGGGCTAAAAGTAATTATTTTGTATAATAAACGCTGCCATCTTCTGGGAAATAAAAGTATTATGTTTCAGAGAAATTTAATTTTGATGATGGGTTAGCATACAAAAGGGACAGGAGAATACAAAATAAAAATTTCACATTTCAATGCCTGAGATACTTTACTGCCTTAAATTCACATTGACATTTTTAAAAATATGCTTAACTGCAATTTCTAAACCATTAACTTCTTTTGATATTTAGTGTCTCAATAATGTTTGGTAAGATTCTGTATAGACTCTTATAAAAAATGTATACCTATTCCTTAGAGAACTTTTTTTTTAATCTTTTTAAGAATCTTAAAGATCTTAAGAATCCTTACTTTTAAACACTTAAAGTCTTTAATTTTTCAGACCAAAATTGTATTAGTATATACATAATGAAACGTAACATTTTATTAGCAGTAAGAAACAGTAGAGTATCATATTCAAGGAGCTGCCACCCTGCCAGGGTTACTGGATTGGAGGGAGAATATATTGTGAAGATACTTATCAGGGGCCAAATTATAAAGAGCTTTCTATCTCAAATAGGACATGGGGGTATATTTATCCTGTAGGCAATAGAAATTCCCTGGAGCTTCTTGAGCAAGGAAGGTGATGTGGTCAGAGACTTAGACTTTAGACATCACTTTGCCAGCTAATAATCTGAGTTCAGATGCAGAGAGAGATTTGAGGCATGGGGACTAGTTTGAATGCTATTGATAGTCTGGAAAAGAGATGATAGGACCCAGAACTAGGGTTTTGGCCATAAGTAGAGAGAAGGGGACATAAATGAGAGCCATTTTTGAAGGTAGGAAAAACAAAATTTGGCAGTAGATTGGTAAGTTAAGACTGAGGAGTCAAGGATGACATCAAGGTTGCAGTCCTAAGTGGGAAGATGGTGGTAGGTTGTGCCTTTAGCAATAATAAGGAAGTTCAGAAGTGGGGCGTATTGAGGGCTGTTACAAGATAATGAATTCAGTTAAAGATACACACACACACACACACACACACACACACACATTAGTTTGAGGTATCAGTGAGACATCTAATTCTAGATTATCTTTGAGGCAGATAGTGATGTGTGACCATAGCTCAAAAGAGGGTATGTGTGTGTCTGTGTTTGTGTCTTTCTGTATGAAAATCCTCTGATTGGAGATAGTAATTATCCTCCTTGGAGCCAGTAAGATCAAGTGAGATAATTTAGAGAGAACAAGTGTCCAGAAATAGAGTTTTGGAAGACATCTATGGTTAATAGATGTGAACTAAATGAAGAATCAGTGAAATAGTATCAGACAAATAACAAGAGAATGGAAGAAAATAGTATTACTAAAACCTATAGAGGAAAGAGTATCCAGGTAAAGGTGTGATCAGCAGAATCAGATGTTTCAGAGATCCAGGACAATCAAATTTGAGAAAATGCCATATTAGATTTGACATTTAAAAGATCAGTACTATCTGTGAAGAGAATTTCAACTGAATTGACATCATCTGAAGCCAGTTTTCATAGGGCTAGAAGAGAGTGAGAATAAATGAAGGTACTGAGTGTAGATGACTTTTAGTGGGGCAGCTAGGTGGTTCAGTGGATAAGAATCTATGTTCTGGAGTCAGGAAGACCTCTAGCCTCAGAAACTTACTACCTAGATGATCCTCACTGAGTTACTTAACACCTGTTAGCTTAGTTTCTTCAACTGTAATATAGTACCTACTTCCCAGAGTTGTTGTGAAAAGTGCTTAGCACAGCAAGTGGCACATAATAAGTGCTACATAAATATTAGCTGTTATTATGTCAACAATGGGATTCATGAAGGGGAAGAGAGATACAGGATGATAGCTAACAGCAGTGGTAAGATCTAATTATATTCTTCTCTCTCTCTTTTTTTTTTTTTGTTTTAAGAATGGGAAGATATGAGTATATATAGACAGCATGGAAGTTGCCAAAAGAAAGGGAGAGAGAAAAGATGATAGTGGGGGCAATCTGCTTGATAAATTGGTGGTAGAATTAATATTACACATAGAGGGATTGGTTTGGATAAGAGGAACCTAACTCTTCATCTGAATCAAGTGGAAATAGTGAGAGAAAACAGCTGAATGATATAAGATGAGGAAAATCAGAGAAGGAAGCTTTCAGGGAATAGCCTCAATTTTTTTCCATTGAAATAGGAACTGAAATCTTTAGTTAAGGACTTTGACAGGGGCCCCTGAGAAGTTTGAAACAATCTTTTAACATTTACTGATTGAGGGAGAAATGAAATATTTGACTTTTGAAATACTGAGGATCCAGTTGAGATTAGATAAAAATAAATTTATAGTGAACCCATTCAGGACAATTTCATGATGCACTCTTGGTCCATTTAGCAACACATGAATAGAAGGTAGTTCATTAGAAGTAATCCAAGTTTGGAATTTTTAGCATGACTTTAACAATGGGATAAAGGATGGAGGATGGTGTCAAGTTGAAGTGATTCACTAAATGGATTAAGATTGTAAAGAGTTGAGAGTATAGTGAATGCAGAAGTTATGACCTGGGAGAGAACTAAAGGATAGAAGGAATGGAGGCGGTTGCTTTGAGGACAAAGATCAGGGTTAGACATCACAGGAAACAGGAAAAGATAGAAATGGTAAAAAGATTGTGATCATAGAACAAAGAAGTAAAGTTGATACCAGGATAAAAGATATGATCACATATGTGAGAAGCTATAGTGGAGTGGAGCAGTCATTGGAATTTAGTGGATTGAGAAATTTAGAAGTTTTTTTTTTTTTTTAACAGTGGTTTCGTTTTAATAAAGCATAAAGCTTTAAGGTAAACATTTCACTCAGTTTATTAAAGCATTTTTTTGAAGTAGTGGGTTTTTTAACTCTACAACACAGCTTTTTAAAAATTGTGCATTGATGAGACTAAATCCATGTTAACCTTATCAAGTTAAGTGAAAGGTGTACTTTTTATCTAATAAAAAGTCTATGATAAGATTTTGTTCCATTAATTTTTGAGAATAAACAACAGAGTACTGTTGTAGGGGAAAAAAAAAAAAGACCCAGCTGATTTTTTAAAGTTTAAGATTTTAAAAATAACAAAACATTCTAACAGATAAATAGGAAATCTGTCTACATATCATGGACCCTATAGGACATTTGTTAGAATTAGTTGGCAAAACATACTGATCATTATGTTTATGACATAAGTCTTTTCTCATTTTTTGTCCCTTCTAGCTTACCGGTTAAACGAGGTAGATATTTTTAATATGACATACACTTGATTTTATTTTCCAGTAGTTTTCATGTAAAAGAAAATCCTGCTATTTATATTTCCTCTTGTTCTCTTCAATCCTTTACCTGAAAAGAAGAACAAATAATATTTTTCAACATGTTTTTATATGATACTGCTTTAAATTATATTCTATCATACTGAGTCCTCGGTATTAGGGAATGTCTAGGTTGTACACCCAAGTATTTCTACTTGGTGCCTTACTACCTCCCCTCTTTAAGGAATAGTAGAGAACAGCCTTCACAACAGATGAGAGAGGACTTTACTTCTTGAGTCTGACTTGTTCAATTAGGTCCCTGAACCACCTGCTGCCCAGAATTAGGCATTATGGCACATACTTTTAAGGTTGGCTTGAAATTTTAGAGGCTTAAAAAGTAGAATCTTTCATTATATAATTAGAATTTTTCCTTTAAGCTTTCATGTCATTGAGTCTATAAAGAATTATTAAAGGGTGGGTAGGTGGCGCAATGAATAGAATACTGGCCATGAAGTCAGGAGGACCTGACTTCAAATTTGGCCTCAGACACTTGACACTTACTAGGCATGTGACTTTTTGGGCAAGTCACTTAACCCCAATTGCCCTCCAAAAAGCAAAAAATAAAATAAAGAATCTTTTATTTTAAAATATATAATTTTGGAGGCAGGAAGGACTTGAGTTCAAATCCTGTCTCAAGCACTTAACTAGCTTTGTGATCCTGGGCAATTCATTTAGCCTCTTTTTGCTTCAGTTTCCTCATCTGCAGAAATGGAAATAATAATAGCATCTCCCTCCCAAGGTTGTTGTGAGGTCACATGAAATTATATGAATATATACACACACACATATATATACATATATGTATACATACACATACATGTATATTATGTATACATATGTGTTTTGCAAAGCTTAAAGTGCTAAATAAATGAATGCTACGTATTAAATAAGTATTCAATAAATATCCAACTATGCAAAATGGATATTTTAGGAAACATAAAGATTATTGACATAATCTTTGACCTAAGAATAATCTGTTTGGGGAGGGGGTGTGCAGGGTGGAGGAGAACAGAACTAAATATACCTTGTGGTACAGGAAAGGTTAAAAAAATACTATCAGCACAGAAGTTTTGTGACCTTGGCCAGATCATGTCACCTCTGACCCCTTGTGCTGATCTGTAAGGTTAGTAGTTTAGACTCCATGATTTGAAGTCCCTTACAAGTCTAAATCTACATATAAACCTATGACTTGCAGCTAAGGAGATCAGGGAATAATAAGCAAAGAGGACGTTGACATGTGATTTGGGCGCCTCAAGTATTCTAATTTGATTGACCTGTCATAGGGTATGAATAGGCAGAAAGTCTAGAAAGGTAAGTTGGGTTGAGGATGTGAAGGACTTTGAATTCCTGGGTTTGTTTGGAATGTAGTGTGGATTCTTCAAATGTTTTAAAGCAGAGTAGTGATATAAATCAGAGGTCTGTTTTAGAAAAATTATTCTGGTAGTGCCATGGTAAGTAGATTAGAAGGGAGAGACTTAAACTGGAACATCCATTATAAAAGCTACTTTAGTAGTTTGCACAAGAGGTAATGAACTAAGGTGGTAGCAGGGCAGATGCAAGAGGAATGCAGCAACAAGAAAGACAAGCCTGATGATGCAATTAAAAAAAGATTGGGGGAAGGGAGGAGTATTTCAATGAAATCAAAAATTTAATATTTCTCTTTTATTTGGGTAAACTTGAAGTCTTTGATAAACAAATGGAATTATAACCCTATAAATATCTGTGAATTTTGATTTCTGGTCTTGATAGGCATTCGGCTGGGCCTTTTTTTTAAGCAAATGAAGACAAAAGTGCTTATCACAATGTTTTAATTTCATTCTGTAGGTTGGAGTTGATCATTCTTTTTCTGAATCTTTTGATACTTGCCTTTTATGTGAATTTAATGTTGTCATTTATCTCATTAAAGTAAATATTTTAAAAGAATATTAAGACATTGAACATTGCTATAGTGTAGGATCTACTTCCCATGTATTAGTGCCTTTTGCCTCTAAACTCCCCTGGTGCTCAGTAGAACAAAGCATACCTATATTGACTGTCAATATTTATCTGTCAAAAGCGTATGCAGAAATTATTCTAATGAACTAAATGCTGTATTTTGAAATAATAAATTCTCTTTTGTTTTTCACCTATGTAGGCAGAAGGAGAAGACAGCCTTAAGAAGATGCAGCTGATGGAACTTGCAATTCTGAATGGCACTTACAGAGATGCCAACATTAAATCACGTAAGGATTACACTAACTCAGTATAATAGCTGTTTCTGCTGTTTTTGTCAACAAACCTTTCTCCTTTTAGAATGAGTACATATGAACAGTAGATCTTTTGAAGCAATTGTGCACTTGGTACAGAGTCAGCACTACCATTTTTAATCCTTTCACAAATTAAGGACATTCTATTTACATTATCATGCCAACATATCTTGAGTTATGGTGTTTTAGAATATATTTTTGTTGTTTTCCTTCTAAGTTCAAGCTCTAAATTTGAATTCCTACTTCATAGATAAGTATCAATTTGACAATAATTTATAACTGGAAATATACATAAATACATATATACATACACACGCATATATACATACATACATACATACTCACATAAACATACACACATAATGTGCATTTCCAACTTTATAGAAAATAAAGTTTATCTAAATGGAATTATATATTAAATTCTTTACTGTCATCTTGCTGGCATGCTTTCCATCCAATTTTTTTTTTAATTTTTATTTTTTGCTATTCATTTCATGTGAGAGCTCACAGAGATGAGTGGTGTGATACCTTTTCATTCACATTTTCCTTTTTATGTATTTGAGCATGCTGTAAGGATGTTTAATTTTCATTTGAGAATGATCATCAAATTTCATAGTGATGGTATGTAGGCTAAGTACATGCACAAATAGGAGTTTCATGTGACAGAGCAAAAGAACTAAAAAAAATCTATTAAATGAGTGTAAAGTGTAGTTAACTGTCTGAAAGCAATTCTGGCTTACAAAAAAAAATTCACTTGAATTTACCTCTGAAAAGGTTAGAATAATATTAGTACAAGTACATTAAGGAAATATTTCAGATTACTTAAGAAGTAATCGACTAATTCAGCTGCTAGAAATTCTGTCTACTGAAAGCTTGGCTTATTTCAACGTGAAGAAAGCCAGTCTTTCTCCAAGTTGAATTCTAGGCTGATATTTACAAATACTTACACATAACTATATTTCAGTAAACTCTTAATTACAAGATCTTTTTCACACTATAGATATGTAAGAATGTTTCTTTTCCCCTCCTGCATGCATCTTAGTCTCATGCAGTCTTTAAAAGCATAGGTAAATTAAAAATATGTGAACTAAAAGAAGCTTTTGTGCTCTATAACCTGTTAGTCTAGCTTACTTTTTTGATGGCTTTTTTATTTTTGCATGTTTATTCTTAATCTCACTGGGAAATGGTAAGCTATTTGTGCATTTGATTGGTGTGCTTTGGCACTTTGTGTGATCAGCGCATGTACTAATGATTTCCTTTTATTTTTCTTCCTTCCTGCTTTTTTTTCTTTCTTTTCCCCATTCCCCCTCATTCTTTCCATATTTTGTACTGCTGTCTCTATACTTCCTTCTAAATTTCTTTGCTTACTGTAGCAGCCCTTGCCTTTTCTCTTGCAGCAACAGCCCAGGCTCCAAGGATTATTACTGGGCCTGCGCCTGTTCTCCCACCAGCTGCCCTGCGTACTCCTACGCCAGCTGGCCCTACCATAATGCCTTTGATCAGACAAATACAGACCGCTGTCATGCCAAACGGAACTCCTCATCCAACTGCTGCAATAGTTCCTCCAGGACCTGAGGCTGGTTTAATTTACACACCCTACGAGTACCCTTACACACTGGCACCAGCTACGTCAATCCTTGAGTATCCTATTGAACCTAGTGGTGTATTAGGTAAGTTTCTCTCCTGAATTGATTAGCTTAGCTCTTGATCACTTTACAAAAGACTATATTCCAATTTTTCCCAACATGTAACTTTAAAAGTATTAATAACAGGTCATGAAAAATTCATTAAAAGGTTCCATTTTGAAAGAACATTGACGAAGTTTTCACCTGTATCCTATTTAAGTTCTACGTTTAGGATAATTATAGTATAATTTTTCAAAACTGTTCCATATATATTTTATTTAAGCTGATCACATCATACACATTTTGAACAAACTAATTTTAGAACTGTTTTTTTTCCCCCAAAAAATTTAAGTTACGTATCATTTCCTTTGGAAATGTTTGATATAATTCTGTAAACATTTACAAAATGAAATCTTATTTTATTACATCTTAAATTAATTTTTTAACACTTTAAAGAAAAGAATGGTCTGATAATTATCAGATATTCTATTCTTCTAAAAGTTTCATAGATTTCTCTCTCTTTTTTTGTATGAAGTCCTTGCCAACACTGAAAAGTAAACGCTGCTTTTAATTGCTGTGGTACCATATAGAATTGAATAAAAGCTATGTCAGTGACCCAAAAATAAAAATTGTATTAATTTACACTTGGTTAAAAACTGCAAGACGTGAACAAAAAGTGGTGTGCTCAGAGACATTACTGATGCCTTTTTTTTATAGAGTGGATTGAAATGCCAGTCATGCCTGATATTTCAGCCCATTGACTTGCTGGATGAAGGACTAGAATACAGCAGCCGTTATAGCACGACCAGTCAATGTGGAACAAACTCTTTGAATGCAACCCTTTTGTTTTACCAAACAGAATCTGAATAATATTTCCTGGTGTTTTTTTCCTTTTCTTTCTTGAATTGTATATGACCATGGTGCTGCATGCATGCTGTTGTTTTATAGGAATTTGATCTTAAAAAAATTTTTTTTCAGCGTTAGTAATGATTACAAAATTCCCAAAGTCTCTAATGATCACTGAACACTCAGATTCAAAGTCATTAGCTTGTTAAGACAAATTTATTGTTAAATATGTGAAGACAAGATGCTCTGTATGTTATCTGTGTGTACGTGCACAAATGTGCCTTTTATTTTAGAAAATTTTTTTATTATATGTATGTTTTCAATTCATTACTAAATTATTGTATAAAATAACTCACTGCTCAGAATTACACCACAGAGCTGTTCGTAGGAGGCTTATTTCTGTTGCACATTTCTTCAAGCATTTTAAAAATAACCTGTAACATTTAACCCTTTTGAAGTTTATCCTTTTTATTAATATCTTGCCCTATAATCCCATGCATGCTCTTTTTCTACCCAGAACTCCTCTCTGCTGGCACCCACAGCATCTGTTAATTAAAAAAAAAAAACTTTGCTCATGTGGGCTTTCCTGCAGGAGTGTAGCTCTTAGCCACCCACTTTGTTCTAGCAGTTGAGAAAGATAGGCATGATTAGCTCATGTTGAATCTACTTTTATGTGACTAGGTCATCTGAAGTAAAAAAAAAAAAATTATAACCAAACATTTTACTGCTTAGAAATAGCAAAGGACAGTGTGGTAAATACTGTTTCTGAATTTAGAGCAAATTGCACAGTGTTCTTTTGGGAGGGGGGCATAGGAGTATGGGGTTGGGTTTTTTTTTGTTTGTTTTATTTGTTTTGGTTGTTGTTTTCATTGTAAGCAAAACTTAAACCAGTTGCTCACTTTGTAAAAAGGTGTTTTCACCTGATTGGCATACATCCAGTAAATAAAGAGAAGGATTTAACAAAAATATTAATTGAAAACTTAAAACGAAAGTTAATTTGAAATTAGTTATTTTCATTCATACTTTGCCATCTAAGCAGTAAAACACATTGGAGAGAACCAGTAAACTTTTAAAACATTGCTGAGTTTTAACCCTTATGCACACAGATAACATGCATGTATATCAATTTTCATGTTAAAGGACTTTAAAATAAACTGTGCCCTTCAAAACAGATGCAGACATGTGTGTTGGTGGTAGTGAGGAGATTGGTAGTAGCATCGCATCAGATCTTCATTGATGACTAATTTTTAATTCCCTTCCTTTTATCTTTAGGTATGGCTTTCCCAACGAAAGGCTAAGAAATTCAAGAACGGTCTTAACTGAACCCTCATCAGATCTGAATTTAACAAATGCTTAGTTTCAGCAGCCTTGGAGGAAAAAAAAAGCTTAGCCTAGCAGTCAGTGACTTACTTGCACTTTTTGCACATAGATATAAAATAAAATTATGCTAATTAATTTGGTTTAGTCTGTACTATGAAAAAGTAGCTGTAATTTATAAAGGAGTGTATAGTAGTAAACTGACTGCTAAGTGTTCTATACTGTTTGCTTTACTAATCACCTAATTCATTGCAGTTCATACTTATTGACTCAAAGTTTAAAACCACAATCTGTAGGCTTTAAGAATTGCTTTTAAACTTTTCTAAGTGGTAGAAACTGGAAGTGGTCTTAAGGTTAGCAAATAATTGTCAGTATTAAATATGGCATTATTTAATTAGTCCTGCTCCAAGAAAGGCACTTCAGTGAATATGTGACTAGTAAAGCTTAAATGTGCTTGGGTCTAATAGATTTCATGAAATACTGTAATTTGGGAATCATAAATGAATGGATAAAACAGGTTAAGGCCAGAATGTTTGAAATGAATGCAATATTAGTATACACAGATATATTCTACATATTATGATTAAGTTTTAAAACTACTGTGCCTTAACTTGTTTCTTTCTTTCCTAAAATGAATTTTTGTAGTAAATGAACATCCATTTTGATAAACCTGCTGTTAATGTTTGTTTTTGGGTTGTGGGGTTTTGGGGGTTTTTTGGTTGTTTGTTTTTTGGTTTTGTTTCTTGTTTTTGTGTGTGTGTGTGTGTGTGTGTCTGTGTTGGGGGGGAGGGTTTTACCTTTTTTTTTTTTTAAATGAATGTCTTCTAACTTTGTCTTGGTAATTGCAATTTAACTAGGTGCGGTGGCTACTAAAGTTCGAAGGCACGATATGCGTGTCCATCCTTACCAAAGGATTGTGACCGCAGACCGAGGTTAGTTTAGTTATGCAGTTCTTGTGTATAAGAAATGCGTTGGGTATTCATGAAATTTGCAACACCATCCCAGAGAAATGTTATGGTGGGGTTTTGTTTTTTTTCTGTGCACCTCTAATTTCCCCACAAATCTAAATACATTTGTAATTTTAAAGATATTTTTATAACTGTTTTGGCTCCTCCCATCTTTAAACATACTGAATCATGCAGTGCTATCTAATGTGAAGTGGTATATAATATCTAACAATATATAAATGAATCATCCTTAGTTGGAACTGTTAACATTTTGATAACTGCCTTACACACACACACACACACACACACTTTTTAAATCAGAATTTAGTTGACTCAAATATCTGCGTGGTGTTGCAAAATAAAATGGATGGATGGGTGCTTTAATGATCAAGAGGTCAAGGATCTTATTCCTCTCAAGTACTTCTGGAGAAAACTGAAGATTTAGTTTTCATCTCCTTTTGTAATAAAATTATTCGAGCCACTGCATAACCATGAGGAAGTGCTTGTTGAGTACCTAACTGAAGCCAGCAAAGTAAGGACTGTGAAGATTACTATGTAAGGTAGTTGGATTTATATGAAACAGTAAAAGCAGTTTTCTTTTACTTTTTCATTCTCTTGCTAAAATGGATCCTTTGACACCTATCATTTGCTGCTAAAATACATTATCTGAAGGTAAAATAACTTTTGAAGTTCTGCAGTGAAAATAGATTCAGTTATTTGGATATCCCTATTGACTAAACTTTGGAGAATAAGTCTTCATTTTTCTCCTTTTCACCATTATAATTTGCCACCTATAGGTACCCTTGGACCCTTGTGTGAATTGTAAAGTTGATTGAGAAGTGTTGTTTTCGGTTTATTGACATTGAATTGTTTTATAAGACTTTCTCACTGCAAAATAAGATTCCCAAACAAGACAGCAAAACATTTTGTTCAGGCTTCTCTGATGGGGCACATTTGCTGCCTTACAATTCAGTTGGTCAAAAGTCTTTCTTATCAGTGGCAAACAGGGACAAGGGCCTGCACTCCAATTTTGTTATCTGTGAACTTAGGAAGACCTACCTGCCTTACATGGTCACCATCCATTCTGTAATGTATTTCACTAACTTGGACAGAGCCATTGTCCATACCAGAATAGTATGATTTTCCAAAGATAAATGGTAATAATATTTATTTAGCCTCTTATACTTAAAAGGGCCTTGTATACAAGTTACACATAATCATGTTATAAGTGAAATGCAGCAAGATTTCAGTAGTGAACTGGCCATCCATGAAGATAACTAGAGGCCATTTTCCTATAAAGTGTGTAATAATTTTTTTAAAAAACCACACACATACATCTGCTTACATCAGAACAAGGCCTTCTGTGGAAAAAAGTGTGACCTTTGTTTTTCTCTTCAAGAAAAAATAGATAGTTTGACTATCTTGGAGCTTTATTCTTATTGTTAGGAAACATTTCATGTAGGATATAAAGTGCTTTTAAAATAATTTTCAACTGTAAAAACACTATTTCCATGTATGCCTCAATTTTTTCCTTACCACTTGTATTTTAAAACAGTACTGGCTTACATGATATTCCTGAATCTTGAGGTGGTTAATGAGCAGATTAAAGGAAAATTACAGTGTTATTTGGAAATTGTCAACACATTCCATGTATAGCTGTTTTGTAATTATGTATATGTGTTGATTAGTTTTGTTACTGATTTAATTCAAAATGCAATGTCAGCAAACCGAAATACTGGTTTTTAATAGCAATACTTGTACACCACTGTTGTGTCACCATAAACATGTCAGTCATTGGGTCTAAGGATTATATCTAAAATAACCCAAATTATTTTTATGATACTACTGTACACTGGGTGGGGTTTTTTTGTTGTTGTTGTTCTCTTGTTTTTAATCTAATGTATAGGTTTAAAGGTAGTATAAGCATTACATAAAATGCAAAGAAACTCAGCCCTTGGACATGTCAAACTGTGTTATCCATATAAGTATGCCTTTTGCAATTGGAGGTTTGACTAGTACAATTTTACTAAGAATAAGACCCAACTATAAATAAAGCAAAGCTGAATTTGTTTCCTGTAACAGGCTGACTGACTTAATTGTAATGAATTGTAAATGGTGTTGCACACTTGATAAACCTGTGTGTACTGTAGAAGGCCAGGGACTTGGCAGAGGATGTATCCCTGGTGTACTGGAATCATTAATTGGTAGCTTGTTTTGGTTATATACTCCAAAAAAAAAAATGCCAAGAACTTTTCTGATGTTTTTACAGAAATCTTCACTTAATTTATATAAAATGTAATACCATTTAATCAAAATTATAATCTGTATCAAGAAATGCTTTAAGATTCTGTATTTCTAGAATCTCTGTAAAGTGGTAAAATTGTGCCACATTAAATATTTATTTTTTTGTTCTTGGAACAGCTGTTTTTAATTTAAACAAAATCCCAATTAACAGAATTTTGAAGAATTTCAGGGAAGATGTGGTCACATTGAAGTTAGCATAATGATTTTAATGTTTATAAATTGTATCCTAAATGGTAGACCATAGAAACCATTTTAATTATATGAAGGTTAAATCAACCCATTATTTAGGTCATTTAAACTCTTGTTATCTGTGAACATTATACCTACTGGATTTCATTTTATGAAATGGCACAGATCTGACTTTGCACTGAATATATTTCTCACTTTCATCTCCTCTGCCTTAGTCATAATGGCAACAGTACAAAATACTCTATAAACCTCAGAATTTGTTAGATTTTAATTAAGCTGTTGAATAAGTCTTAAAAAAAATCATACTACTGTTAAAGTGGACCAAGTTTGTTGAAGCAGAATGTGATAAAGGATGATTAAGGAAGGAAGAGCTCAAGGACATTGGGAATGATAACTTTTCCACTTGAGAATTTTTTATGTTTTACTGTAATTTTGTTTTTGTTTTATTTTGCAAAAGAAAATAGTATTTACAGGTGGCTTCTTTTAAAATATAAAAATATAAAGCAGGAATGTATATGAAATGTCAGATTCTATTGTATTTGCAGAGTATTAGCTTTGAAATTGAATAAAGAGAGCTGTTTGTAGTTTTAAAATGCCATATTAGTATCAATTAGAAATTTCCTCTATTTTTTGATGTATCTAGAGCTTTTTAAGTATAGATTTTAAAATGGCAGGACTTTACAGTGTTTACATGCAAGTGCATTTTATAAGTGTTCTATATGTGTAAAATAGTATTTTCAACTGGAAAGTACTGGCTTGAGCACAAGGCTTGGCCTTTTCCTGGTTCCCATGATGATGCCTACACTGCTAGACTACAGTTTAGTACTGCTTTGTATCATGAGGCCAAGAATTTCCATGTTGTTTGTAAATAGAATAATTGAAAAGCAATAAAAATTTTATTGAACAAAAGAAACCTTGTTTGGCCCAGACTTTATGTTTAAAATGTTAATAGAAATTTTAAATTCTTTAAATTCATTTCTTTTAACCACCAGTTATTAATAATCACATCCATCATTAATAGTTGCTTTAATGCTTGCACTTGGGAAAGTACTAATGCTTAATAGCAGTCAGACACTGATAACTGCACTGACTGTTTCAAAATTCTTTTACCAAGTCCCGAAACCTATTCATTGTTTTTGTTTTTCAGTTTCCTTCATTGACTGCTACTAACCATTAGTTGTTAGTTTTATTTTATTTCTATTTTTCTCCTGTTAACCAGTTTTGTGGGAGTGGGCTCTCCTTCACATGTTCAAATCATGATATAAGATGGTCATGATTTTATTGCATTCTGTAGATGGTGTCAATCAGTTTGTCAGAATTAAACATGCTTGTTTTTTTTTTTAATTAGTTGTGATTAGTTTTTCATGTTGTCATTAAGCCGTCACTAGCTGAAACTAATCTCTTCTCTATCTTTTCTTTCTTTTTTTGTTTTGTTTTTTGTTTCTAACCACCCAGCCGCCACCGGCAACTAACCTATGACCTTCTGACCTCTGAACTCTTCACCCAATGATGACCTGACCATGCCTGCCTGCTGATCAGTTAACTGGTAATCGCCTTTGCTTGCCTGTCATCAGTGCAGCGAGCTGAGGCACTTGTCCGTTCGTCTTACCATCTAACCAAACAAAAGACAAAGAAATTGTTGTCCTCCAACTCCGCTTTTTTCCCCCCTGTTTGGGTGAAAGTGGTTCTAGAACCTGCACTGAATAGTAGTAAAGCAATAAGGTCCAATCCATCCCTCAGCACTGATCATCCTTTAGCGTCCGCCCTAAACGAACGGTAAGAAGGCCTCTCTTAGGAAATGGAGACAAATGGCCCTTAACTACCCGATGACAGAGGCAGTTACTGTGAGAGACTTCTAGGAATCCTTTTCTTCTCATAGGGAAGTCAAAGCTCTCTCTCCCTCCCTCTCTCGTTCTCTCTCTCTCTCTCTCTCTCTCTCTCTCTCTCTCTCTCTCTCTCTGTCTCTCTCTCTCTCTCTGAATGTACTGTGCGATGATGCATCATGCATGAACCTTTGGTCAGGGATGTCATTGGTGAAGTGATTTCAAAAAGTATTCAAAATTTGACATGCTGTTTAGTCACTACAGTGCCCTCAAAGGGCAGAAGTTGCAGCCTTTTTTTATATTGCCTGCCAAATTTGATGTAGTAAAAGAAAGTGTGCCATGAAAGAAAAATTAACAAGGAATTTTGAAAACTAATGCAAAGGACAAAACTGCAACACTATTTTTTAAAAAAGAAAAAAAATCTGAGTTAAAATTACCGAGCCTGTATTTTACACCTCCTTAAAAGATTATATGAGAACAAGGTACATGCATTATGTGTCACATTACTGGGCAAACTGTTCAAATATTTTTTTTAAACCTCCCTGTATAGAAAAATCATTAAGGATGTAAAAGCCATGCTTGCCTATTTGCTGTATACATGTAATGAAATTGTAGATAAAGTGTAGTGCATTGAAACAAATGAACAAAAAAAAGTAGATACTTTTACTATACAAGGGTGCTGGTGCAGAAAAAAAATATATATTTTTGGAAATGTAGCATTTTATACTTTCAAGTGTTATAAAAAAAAAAGAAAAAAAGAACAAAGAAACCCTTTATTTCATTAAATGATTTTTTCTGGTGGTTGTCAAGAAACAAAAGACCAAAAGAGCCTTTTTGTCTTTCTTTTTTATTTTTTAAGTATTGGAATAAGTCTAAAGAAAAGAAAGTGCCTTATTTTCCTTCATGGTCATTTAGTCCAGTGTCTCGTAAAATCAGCTCCTCCCTCTGATAACAATGAATGCATGCCGCTCCGCCCAGTGTGTGAGAAGGTGGAGGGGGGAGGGGGGAAAGACACATGAGTTGATGGTTTGAATTAGAAGATATTTGCTATGTTACCTTGATGCAATTTGCCAAATCTGATACTGTGAAAAAAAATTTGATAACTTTTCTATCTTATGCCAGACTGCTCATTCATTTTTAAAACATTTTCATTCTTTTAAAATCATAAGTACTTTTGTTTCATGCACTTGTTCAACTCAAACCCAAAGGATCTGAGACAAAAACTGTGTTATTCTCTTTCTCACTATCAAATTTAAAAAAATAGAGCACTGTTTTGTTTTAAGGGGATGAGTTATATTCTTATTGATTGAAATAGTAGTGACCTATAGAAGACTTCACTAATTTCACAAAATAAAACTTTGTGAATTTTACCAATTTTTAGTCCAAAAGTTACTTAAAACTTATACAAAATTTTATAGAACTTCTACCTGCCATGTCAGATAATTTCTATGATACAACTTTTTCATTAGTTCTAATTTCCTTTGCTTTTGACTTTTAAAAGAATGTTAGAAATTAGCATTAATTTGCATATAAAGGCTCAACTATGTACCAGTTTAAGCTTCCTAATTCATGTGAAGTTCAAACAGTTGGCCTTGTGTAATAGTTGAAGCAATTTGTGCACAAAGCTGATTTCTAAATACCTGCATGATTATTCATTTTTTAACAACTCAGTACCAGACATGGCAAATTATCAAGTGACATTGTGTTCCCCAACTTATCAACTCATTCCCTCTTACATACCTTCACAGCTTTGAAGTCAAAGGTCAGCAGTAAAGCTCAGTAAGCACCTGCATGGTGACCTCATCTATCACCTTGTCTCACTTGGAAATGATTTTCAGTTTATTTACTATGCAATAGACATTCATCCCTTTATATTCAGCTAGCTTTTGGTTAATGTGCCACCGCTTTGTCTTCCTGTTACATATGCAATATTTTGATTTCCTCACAATATATGCTGTGCCATTTTGATTTTTATTTTGGTTGGTTGAATAAACTCGCGACACTCAAAACATTTGAGGAGAGATTTGCTAAAATGATACCAGTATTTGTTCCAGTTTCATCTCAGCTATGATAAACCTGGACATTTTAGATGTTTATCAAAGGTCTTTTATTGGGAAGAAAGTAAGTGTATGAAATACTACATGTGTGACATTTCTGAGTAATGTTTGCTCTAAAACTTTTTGAAAACTTAGTTGACAAAATTTTGGATCAACTAAAAAAAAGCATGACTTTTGAAATCTCTGAATGCCTTGGTTCTCAGTATTATCATTCTTTATTGAATTTATTTCTTATTAAAATATGTAGTTTTAAGACTTTTCTTCTGACAGTATTATGTAATTTTTTTTAGAGTGGGTAGATGGGAGTGTCGCTTGTATGCTACCGTACAGCTGACATGTATTTTGTCTATTCTTTATTATCTTAGTAGTTTCATGCTATGTATGTACCATAACCAACCTATTGCCTATGAGAAACATGTAAGATAATGTATTTACAGCCATTGTTACAAGTTTATAATGTATTTTTCTATCTTGTTTTATATGTATGTTATATAACATTCAAAAAGAATTTTTTTCCTGATTGAGAAAAGGATACAAAATGCAAAACCCACAATTTTGATAACTGAAAATTGCCAATTGTTTTGCAGTACTTTATTATATTGAGAGTGTTGTCTTTCTTGGGCTTTTAGTTAGCTACTGAATGAATACATTAGACACATTTGGGTTTTAGTTGGGATTTTACATAGCTTGCATTTTAATTCTTTGGTTCTTTGCTGTTTCTATTAACCCATAGCATTATTTTAATAAATGTTATAATACCAACCTACTAACTCTGGACTATGTCTGTTTATTAACCTATACATGTTTAATTAAAATCAATAAATGAATAAAGACGGAAGAATGTAAAGTCTTGAGTTACTGGACTAACCCTGAAGAACGTGACCACAGATAACACAGCGTGACTTGTTTTTTATGTTGTTTGTCAGCTGACAATTCTGCACACTACTGTTAAAGTTGGCTTTGGTTATTCTGGCCTTTTCCCTTGGGGGTAGATGCCAGTAGAGATGGGAACAAAGGAGTATCTACTGGAGGCATTCTTCTTGTAGAGTCTTGCCACTTGCCTTTCAGCATCTGCATTACTAATTCCACACTTCTTATTTTTCCTCCTCCAAAATAATCACTGTCTGCTCACAGCAAAAGAGCAAAGAAGCTCAGTGTGATATATACCAAGAGAAACCAGTTTGATTCTTTGTTGAACCATTTCCTCTACCTTTTCTGTAAGGAGCAGGTAATTGTTAAGGTCTACACTAAAAAGCAAAGAATCGGGTTATTTCTTACAATTTTCCCAATACTTGTAAAAAGTTGATCTGATATTTTTCCTTTGTAAAGCTTATGCAGTGTTACTTTTACTATTACCGTTATACTTATCTATCATTATTAGCTCAGGGGACTACAACCTAAGTAAAGCCAAAGGTTAGATTGACTGTTTCTCATGAGGTGATTTGACATCAGACACATGAAAACATCAGACAACCTTTTAGACACCACAGTTGGTGTTACCTCATGTTTTCTTTCCCCTTTCATGTCCCTCCCTACCCCCCACCCTTTTATAAAATTCATTAAAACAATGAAATTGAAGTGGGGGGGGGGAACTAGCACTTAAAAGTTGCATTTGGTGAGTTGTCTGTGTGCAGATTCTAAGAATTATAAGAATTATAACTACTTAATGTTTATCTAAGTGGCAACCTCATTAAGGCCACTTAGATTTATGAACGTAAAATTATCTGTTACATGCAATGAGACCACCTGTAAACCATAGAGTTTTTCATGTGCATCATTTTATTTCACAGATATCGATTGCTTTCCTTTTCTGTGAAAACGTATTTTTCTAGATGGTAAAATTCTGAAGGTGAATAATTGCATTTGTAAAAGCAGATTTATTTCTGCAGGTTGTGATCCCAAGTTCTAAAAAGGATTTTTTGCTTTTGGCCTGGGAGGAGATTGGGAGGAAGTATTTAGGGAATAGGTAGCCTAGATTGATGGCATAGATAGACTGTGTCTCTATGGCTAAAACAGCCTATTGGATAAGTCAACAGAGTTCTTTAATAAAAGAAATTTAAGTGGTTATATTTCATATTAATTATAAAAGGGGCATTCATTAATTTATTGGGGTTTTTCCTTTTTAACTGGCTATAATGGCAATTATACAAACAACTCTAATTTGCTGCTGTTATAAAAGACCTGAATATCCTTTTTTTCCCTTAAACATTGTTTCTGGAAGTTTAGTTGTAAAATTTGATGTGCAAGTTTACTCTTCGTGATGGTACCTTGTCACTTACTTTGAAGGGTTTCTATGAACTTAATATATGCATACTCTGAAACCCTCATACAGTCTCATCTCACCTTCAGCTAATGGTACTTAAGATATAATTTACTATGATAGAGCTGGTTTATAGGTACAGCAGCACTTATGGCTGAGTTTTGCTGTTCCTTGTTGGCAAGAGATTGTCATTGTCAAAAATCTTAACTTCCAAGGTAAACCTTGGCAACATTTGTTGTGAAACTTTTTGTGGGAAAAGCTCTAATGGGCACTTAAAAAAAAGATTGAAACAGTTTCCAAATCTCATTTTTTAGAAAGTCAGTTTAGGGTAATAGTAGAATGTCATGGTATACAAAACTGACAATTTGAGGTAAAATTAACGTCAATGAAAACATCAGTTGTCAATTTGACAAGTCACCTGGAAGCTCTGAACTTTCAGCTAAGAATCTTTTTTAATATGCTTAATTAAAATGGATTTTTGTTTTTTTCTTATGAAAGATAAATGTCAGGAAATATGTAGAGTGACTCTAGATATTCATATAAACTACACAGAAGCTTGACTGATAGTAGTTTAAAAATAGGTAATTTAAACTGCATGAAACCAAAATTAGTGTATATACTATTTATAGTCAGTTTTTAAATAGTTTTTAATTACTTTTTTGGTGCACTGAATGATAGATTTATCTGCTTTGTACCATACCAAAAATAATTTCTTTAGCAGAACACTTTTTACTATATGAATATTTTATATGCAGCAGTATTAGGTTTAGTGAGCTTTCATTGGCTGATTCTACAATTCCAAATACAGCTAGTTAGCATTTTAATAGAATAACACATACTTAGTTTTTCATATTAAAGACAGTATGCTTTCAGTAGCCTTCCCTACAAACTTTTATAGAGTGGACTGTTTTGTAGAGTGTTTTATAAAATGTCTTTTTTAGCATATATGTAGCCAACTTTGAGGGATCACGTAAAAATATGCTCACTTTCTCTTACCACAATTAATGAAAACTTTCATTTTGAAATGGAAATTTTCTTAACTGGATATAATCAATTCTGCATAACACCATGGAACAATTTTAAAAACATTCCTATGGTGGGTGCAATGCACACATTTAACATTTTACCTAGCATGCTTCTGTTTCATGTCAAAATGCCTGTTATCAAGATAGTATTGTTAACAAAACCATATACATACTTGGTACTCAATGCTGAATCAAACTGGTTCACCTAAGCACAGTGCTCTCTTTTCTATGTTTCTGCTGCACTAATTGCCAGTGAAAAAGTTCACTAAATAGTGGTGGGTGGTATGTGCAGCAGTGTTCACAGTATTGATTCCTCATTGCTGATTGTTTTTCTGTGGAAAAAAAAAAACAGGGCAAAAGTTAACTTACACCTAAAAAGTGCTACAATTAATTATTTCATATTACCAAATATATTTTATGATTTGTGTCATAGCAACTTATGTGAAACATTTAGAATTTTGTTTATGGAAAATGTATATGGTGGTGGGAAATGAACAATCCCAATACACATGTGAATGGAGAATAATATATGATATGACTGTACCTAATGATGTGCAATAAACCAACTGGAACAGGTGCATGTGCTTTATCCTCAAAAGCCGGTTGCAGCTAAAATGCTGCACTTAGTTTTATTTACGGAAAAAAATAATTTTTAATGTATCTGAATGTCAGAATAAAGATTGCACATTTTAATTTTTAATTTGCATTAATGCTTTTAGCAATATTTGAAAGAGAATTTAGTTATGAGATCCTAAAATTCAGTGTTAACAGAAAGAATTGCTGTAATCTTTGCTATGATTTCAAGTGACTAGAAAAGGAAATGAGTAAATAAATACTACAAATGGCTCAAGTTCAATTTGTTCATCCACAAGAGTATGATTGTTTTGAATCTTTTGTTAAAGAAATCTAGCTTTTCCAGGGAGGGAGAATCAGATTTTACTTTGGTCTTTTAAGTAGTATAAATGGTGAGCTTAAATAGCACCATCCTCAAGCCTTTAAAGACAATAACATCAAAAAGGAGGTTGCTTATTCATTGACTTGCCAGGGTTAGAGAAAGGAGAGGCCAGAGTTCTGCTTTGGCATGCAAGTTTCCAAACTGGCTTTCTTTTATCATTTAATTTTTATTTCACTTTACCAAACATTTTTCATTTCTCTTGTTATTTTTAGGTACTCCCTCTCATTATTTACTACTCACATAACATTTGATCCATGTTTTCTTTAGCTCATTAATCATGGTCATTATTCTTCATGACAGATATGATTATAGGAGAGCTTTAACCATATTTACTATTGAAAGCAGATAATGTGAAGCCAGGCTTTTAGTATTTGGATTACCAAAGGAAAAATTGATCAGATTTTTTTTTTTTTTAGAAATTCAATAAAATGCCATCCTGACATGAATTATACTTTAAAAATTTGTCTAAATTTTTCTTTATTAAAATACCTTTTTATAATAAACGTTTTGTGGTCTGGCAAGCAAACTAGTTGGAAAACTATTTTAGATTTTAATACCTGGACACTTAAAAAATTACTTAAAAGGTGGCCCAAAATTTAAAAATAAAATATTAATGGTCATGGCGTTTCAAACATTTTAATGAAAACATTGCTTTAATTAAAATTAAGCCTTATTCCAGCCAGAATTACTACTTTATAAAATGATGCAACATGTCTAGCAGTCTTAAAATACTTTTTTCATAAGTTTAGGAAGTACATATTTTTTTTTAAAAAAACTAATGAAACACACTCTCACAGTCCTTGTTTTATTGTCTACAGCATACATGGATTCCTTAGTTGGTGGCTTAAAAAATTGAGTAAAATAATGTATCAATGTGAAGAAAAAACTGTGAGATAATTTAAATTGCTAAGTTGCAAAAATTTAATTATTGTATTAATTTAATATTTTAGTGAATACAAAAGAAGTTTTATCTTGTGAATGAATCTTGAAACAAAATTCAAACTTTCCCATTGTGCTTTGTAATCAAACACAATGTTTTCGTGATGTAGCTTTTGATAGCTTTCCTCACAGGCTTTTTCTATTGTCTGGAGTGCTCTGTGCATCTTCCTCCTTACCTCTACCTCTTAGAATTCTTTCTTGATTCACATTTCCTTCCCCTACTAATCCCTCTCCAAAATTATAATGTATTTATTTGATATATATACTTTATATGTGCCTGTTGTCTTTCCCTGATAGAGTGTGAGCTCCGTGAGGGCAGGTACTTCTATGCTCTTTGTCTAAAGCACAATTCCTGAAACATAGTGGGGTGAATGATAAATCCTTGCCAGTTGATATACTTGAATGTCACTTCCTATCTCCCTCTCAGATTACTTAGGGCATTTTATCTGGACCTCTCATTGATTTATCATCCCCATTCTTAATAAATTCGAGCTTTTTGGTAGGAGAGTCTGTATCACATATTTTTGTATCTCCATTGCCTAGCACTCTGCCTTGTCTATAGGAGAAGGCATTTAAATGTTTATTGGAACAAAAAGGTGTTTTTGTGAGCCAAAAGACTAAGTGAGGGACAGAGAACATATTAAGCATTGATTATAAACCATATAAAGGATCAAAGTTAACAGGAGAATTAAGGATTTTTAAAAGTATTAACTACTTACTATGTTTCTAATGCTCTACTAGGTATGATAGAAGAAAAGAAATTTTAAAATTAAGGTATTTTAGGACAACGGGGGTCTTTAGATAATAGTTGGTTCAAGCTATTTATTTTACCAGTAAGAAAATTGGTTGCCAGAGAGATGAGGTATCCAAGTCAAAGTTAAGGCTTCAGATCTAGGACTCAGGTTTCTTCTGTTTCTGTTACACCACAGGTTTTGGTTCCTGCCATCAAGTTGACTTTCTTATTGAACATAATACCCTTAAGTGAAATAGTACTGTATTATTAATATATGGTTAGGCACTATAAGCAAGTAGGGTTTGGAAAGCAATGTAGATCAATCCTAAGTAAGAAACAGTCAAACTAGACTTTGAAGAAAAGATAAAATTTGCATAAATGGATGCAAGTTCAAAGTGGGAAGGGATTTTTTTGCTAACCACAGAAGAACCCCCAGGATGCTTAGAAAATACAGAGACCAGAGCCCTACTCTGACAGAAAACTAAACAGATTTTCCTGAAAAGACTGGATGTCCTTTAAAGCCTCTCTAGCATCTTCACCATAATACACCAGCATGATACAATAACACCCATCGGACATGCAGTAGGTACTCAAATGTTGAATAAATCATAAGAAACACTTGGAGGCAATGGCAAAAGAAAGTAGTTATTCAGTATTAGTTGATACAGACTACCAAAGTTCTTTTATTTCCATGATTTTTTTTTTTTAAGCAAATGGGATTAAGTAACTTGCTCAAGGTTACAAGGCCAGTTATTTCTGGGTGTGGTGCTAAGTAAGCTCAGGATTTGATTCCCAGGTCATCCCAACACTGGGGCAGGTGCTCTTACTCCCTGAGCCACCTGGCCACACCTAAGCAATTGGGGTTAAGTAACTTGCTCTAGGTTGCATGGCCAGGTGTTTCTGGGTGTGGTGCTAAATGTCTGAGCCCAGATTTGATCCTTCAGGTCATCCCGACACTGGGGCCGGTGCTCTTACTCGCTGTGCTACCTCGCCCCCCCCCCCCCATAATACTTTTAAACATGAGCCCAAAGCATGAATAAGTTGCCATTGAACAAAGGAGTACAAAGATGATTAGGAGTATAAAGTGAAGGGAACCTCTTCCATTGTATATATATTCCCAGACTTCAAAATTGCAAATTTCCCATTAGGACTCCTTAACCTGTGCTGTTGGGAGAGGATGGGGAAAGGAAAAATAAGGAGTAGAAATCAGTCAACATTAAAACACTTGGCTGTCAACACTAGCTTCTATTTCTCAAAACTGCATGGCTAATCCTTATTGTGTATTCTTATGGGAATATGAGAGTGCTGTGTTTAATTAAAACAGTACATACTGTGAGATGGAGCCATATACCAAGTTTCTGAGAATTTGAGAATAAAGTCAACATTATGACCTATTTTGGCTTCTTTCTATCCAACAAGCTTGCTCTTGATTCAATATGATTTTTAATAAAGTTTAATTCAAACTTAGACTGGAGGGCTTTGAGCATTAGGATCAGTTGCTCTTCTATTAAGAATGGAAAACCATTGACATCTTGGGAGAAACAGCTTTTAAAGACTAAAGTTAAGACAGTTACTTAAGCAGCACTGAAGTATATGTTGAAGATAAAAGGGACTGAAAGACCAGTTAGGGGATATAACCATAACTTATAATGTTTCATATACTGAAAAATTTTTATCATTGTTTCACTTCTTTTTTTCTAATTACAAAGTTATAAACCCAAATGACTAGAAAGATGGTAGTATCAGCATTAAAAAGCAAATTTTTTTTAATATGGATAGATTGGGAGTGAAATATTGTAAAACTTGAAGCAGCACTGCTTTATAGTCATATGCTTCTAGCAGTATTCTGTCCAGCTCCTTTTCCTGATGTCATTTATGTCATTTCCATTTTCTCACATGGTATAGTGAGTAATGAAATATTAAGTCCAAATGTGGGAATTCCACTTCCTCTATAATGCAAATAATCCTCAAACAATGGTTGTAGAAATCTTGCTTACTCCCATTTGTTGCTCTCCCAGTCTCATGTACAAATGCCTTCAAGAGGATCTGACATTTAAGTTTTTTGTCCATCTGTATTCAGTTGTTTCATTTTTTCTTTCATGGTTTTTTACTGTTTAACAATATTACAACTTTTTTTTTTATCAGTCTTTATATTTTGTAAATAAGCCTATAATCTAGCTAACTTGTCTTGCTTTTGGTTTCTTCTTTGTGATTTTCTCAGTTAGTTTGTCAAAAGGAAATAATTCTCTGAAGTGTTTATGTCTCTAATTTAACAGGTTTTAGTCGAGCTTTTTTTAAATAGTCTGCTTTTTAGGATTTATTATTATGTAATGTCTTATCATTTTTACCATTTATTCTAACTAAGCACTGATTTTGAACTTTGACCAATTGATGATCTGACTGCATATCTACAGTTATTTCTGAAATGACACGCTGTCAGTAAGTAGCAATTTTCATCTATTAAAATAGTCATTATTATTTGTTGCAATTTTTTAGTTTGTTACATATAGTACTTTTTTTACTCTCCTTGAAGAAATTATCCAAGATATGTTGGTTTTATGTTTCTTAATGATGTCCAAGACTTTGGTCTCTTTAATTTCTTCATCCCATACCATATTTTCCAACATAATTAACTGTCATCACATTGAAGTCATTGAATATCAAGGTATATTTTGACTTAGTTTGGAGGATCTTGTCAATTTTTAATAGATTTTGTTTACTTCATTCTTTGCAAAATCTGTTGATACTCAGGCCAAAATGATCTTCATAGTGATTCCTTGCTTGTGATCATTATAAGTTTCACAAACAAGATGATCAGTTGTCCAACAAAATTATTTCTTGATCTTGCATTGTAAAATTATACTAAGACTTAAATTGTTCCAAGAAAAACTGACCTATAATTCTACTTTGGTGTCACTTGTCTTCTGGTTTCACTTGTCACGTTGAAAACAAACAAACATGGGTATGGCTCATTTCTTTTTGGAGTTGTGTCAGGTTGTTGGTCCTTGAGCAGAGTTCACATTTGGATACAATTTTCCAAATCCTTTGTGATGCTTTGTAGGACCCTCTGCCTTCTTTTCAGTCTCTGCAGCACTACAAAAGGGGTTCAAGACATTGAACTATTTTGTATTTTCTATTTTATGAGTCTTGGTAGCTAAAGAATTCACCTGGGCAGTGCCAACATGCTTTTTATGGGCCTCTGTACTTAAATAAATGGTTCCTCAGACAGCATATTCATTCATTGCTGTTAGAGGCTGGTAGAGCCTCCAAGGCTTTTCCTCCAGTGGTATGTCCTCTAGAAATCTAGGATCATGGCTAGACCCAGGGAGACTTTGGATAACAACTTAGGCACTAAGTTTATGGTACCTGAAATTACAAAGCAATTTTCCTCAAAATATTCCTATGTTTTTGGTCTTTTTTTTTTAATCAGTAAGTACATCAGTACTTAATTAGGAAGTACAGTTTATCTGTCCTTTGAAATGACTTCAATGGACCCTATTGAGATTGCTTTCAAGAAATAGTTATTTGTAACCCCTTTTTGTTGTTTAAACCTCAATTTTTCATAATTTTTTATCACAGTATCTTACATGGTTTAGGCATCAAATTCTCTCATTCATGAAATCCATGGAGAATTCATGTTAGTTTGTATTTATAGTTAAAGCTATTGGTGAAAGACCACAAATTGAGAGCCCTAGAAGTAATTACTCTCTATCCATCAAATAGTAAAAACCAGCAGGAGTCCTATGAGCTTTCTTTTCACAATTATACCATGAGCTCATTCTCACAAAACACATTCTAAATACTTAGCATCTATTTGGATAAATGTCATCTGCCTAATCCCCTGCCTAGTCTTTAAGTATCACAAGCAATAATAGCAAATAAGTTCTAGATAACTTTTTAGTTTTGGTTTAGTCATATTAATAAAGTGGTTTTTTTATAAGACTGGTCTTTTCTATGTATGGTCTCCTCATCCAAGGTGTGAATTATATGGAATTACTTTCTTCATTCTCACATTATTTTCAAGAATGGAAAATAAGGTCTGCCATAAAATCTTTTAAGGGAAGGGATGGGTGATTACCAAAGGATGGCAAAGCATTACCATAAAACTATAGAGTAAGTATTAGCTACATTATTTTCTTTGAAAAATAACATTTTAAAATGTACATAAATCCCTGGAATTCCCAATGATGAATAAAAAATTAGGCTCTAGAACAAGTGGTGCTTAATTAGGAGTCTTTAAGACATTTCTGGGCATCCATATGCTTGGAAAGTTATAAATCAATTCAACAATCACTTTATTCACAAAATTCTAACACCCCCTTTTTTCATCCTGCTTTGGAAGTTCCATTCTTTACAAGCTATAGAGCCATGTGGTGGAGGAGGCAGCATGGTTCATGTTCACTGGAGTCCCACATATCTAAAAGCCACATTTAGTATTACTACCTGTGTGATCCTGGGCTGAGTCACTTAGGGCCTCCCTCCTCCATATATATTTTCTCATTTTTTATTACAATGGACTTCCTTCTGTAGTCCTATACATTTTATTTTATGCATTTGAAAGTATTTTTCTAAGAAAGCCTTCATAAACTTAACTGGGCTGCCAGAAAAATCTATTTTAAAAAGTTAGGAATCCCTGCCCTGGAGAATTCATGATATATTTTACCCAGTTGCAGCAGTTATTTTTAAGATAGTTTTCTAAATTAATTTTTAGTGACCATTTCTTTTTTTTGTAAGTTAACACTTTGCAAATGCAATGTTTTGTAAAATGTAAACCAACGGGTTTTTAAAAAATCTATTGAAACATTCCCTATTTTTGTTAAGGATAGTTACACTTTAAATGTAAAGCATTTCATCTTGGTAGTACCACATTCAGAATAACCCCATATTCTCTTGATGAGGTTATCATGGTGTAAGTGTCTGAATTTAGGAGAAACTCAGGTTCAAATTCTGCTTTTGAAAGTAGCTTATCCAACTTCTCATCTCAGCCTTGTTGCAAGGCCAGTTTGAAAGTGTATGGAAAGTATTTTGTAAATCTTAAAACATTATATATGTCAGACATTTTATTACAACAGAAGCAATACATTCATACAGTAACACCCACTAGCACCTTCTGAGAATGTCATTTTTCTTAAAGGGATGTGCCATATGTTATATAGGAGGGAATACCATAAGCAGAAAATATTTGTCTCTCACTTAAATCCCGACACACTTCTACATGAGATTTTTTCTCCCTTTTATAAGTCAGCTCTTTTGATCCCATCTGAAATGGCTACTACTCTGTTACCACTAAGATGTGCCTAGCTTCTGAAATCTAAAGAAATAATTTCTGGCTTCAGATGAGACATAAGTTTGAGTATTCATATGTATTGTCATTCAGTAATTGAGGAATGTAACCTTAGAAAAGCATGGAATTGATTAATGAAATTTGGAGTCAGCATAAAAATTTCCTTTTTCTACTCCCTGTCTAGACCTTCGTTGAGGGATGGCATTTTCCTGTTTGACTTCCTTAAAGAATTTTTCCCTTGGGCTTAAACTTCATCTGACATTATAGTTGGGTTTTCTTTAGTTCTCTGGCTCTGAAAGAAGATTCCATTAACTATAGGCCTTAATAGAGCACCATCTGAGAGATTTAGAACTATCTTTACCCTTGGCCCAGAGGCTTCCTTTTTTCACTTTTGTCATTTTCCTGGTGTCCAGTCTCTAGGATGAAATGCCATGATCTGTGACCTTGGTTGCTCAAGACAAAGCCTGCTTTCTTACCTTACCTTCTTTCCATGTCTGTCTTCTGACATTTTCCTTCTATTTTGGCAGTTGTTTTCCTCTTTATCACCATGCACTCCAGACCACAAGAACATATTTTTTAGAGTGTATTCAAAAGGATAAACAAGTAACAAGTGCATAGAAATTCTAAGGATAAGGTCACAGATGAGTATGAGTAAATGAAAACTACAGTTACCCAAAATTGCTAACCTATTGTTTAACTGAGGTTCCCCAGGCCTCAATAGTATATCTGTGGAGGCCATCTGCCAGCATGCCTCAGTTTTTTTTTTTTATGCTCTAGCATAACATGGCACATATACCCTCATGAACATCTTGAAGACATCATTCAGTGTTCTGGACAGAGTATCTTCTTTGCTTTTCAGCCCCATGCTTAGAAAATCAGGAAGCCTTCTGTTTGCTGGTAAGTTTTCAGCACTCCTTCCATTATCCTAACAAATTGCCCATTTTCCTACTCCCTAAGAAATAATTCAAATATAAATAAAATAAACCTAGCGGGGAAAAATTTTGATTCAACAACCGATATATTCCCAAAGTTAAAACTCCTTTACCCCCTAACTGTTTACATCCCATCTTGGTAGTTCTTTTAAAACTAAAGCTATATATTGGGAGGCACCATGGCAGTTGTTCACTGGAGTCATTGGCCATGGATTAAAAAAAAACCACCCTTGGCACTGCTCCCTGCCTGATCTTGGGTCAAGTCATAACCTCCTTGGGCCTAAATTTCCTCATCTGGAAAATGAGGGAACTAGTTAGATCCCTTGAAGCCCTAGATCTGTGGTCCTATATAAATAGTAAATTGGAGAAGTTAAATATGCAGCTAGCCATTTGTTAAGGTTGTCTTTTCCTATTGAATCTTCACCTACTTTTTTAAGTAGCCTAGACTGACCTTGTCTGTGTGGTCCATGTGATTACTATAATTGTCTCATGACTGAGATTTAAATAGAACCTTCAATCAGATTCTAAATACTTTTTTAAAATTTCTTTTTTCTCTTTCAAACCTCATAACACATTAGATCATAAAGGTCATAATGAGGGTTAGAACGAACAGATCTGTTATCTTTTTATTTTTTTAGTTCTACCCTAGAATCCTGTTCACTCAGACCTTGTTCTTAGTTTAGGTCAGGATTTTGCTACCTGGTGTTTTCATTATTATTATAATTTGCAAATACAGTGTATTAATCACTTATACCTACCTTTTCCAAAGTCAAGCAACATCTAATCTAACCCTAGCTATTAAGTGGTTGTGATTGAAAGAGCAAAATATGTATGGTTTGAAAGAAACTGGTCTCTTAAATGTGCCTTGGGATCTGGATCTGTGTACCTCTTCATGCTGACAATGCTGCTGCCAAAATGGTGAATGTCCCACAAGTCTACAGAATTTACTGCGAGTATAGACAGCACTAACCTCACAAAAAGCAGTACAGTAAGGGTGAGAATTCCCTGTACAGTTGGGCAAAATAACGCTAGTACCAGAAACAGTCTCTGCTGTGTTCAAAGCCAATTATGGGTGGATAGGAGTAGAGAGGAGATCAAGACCACCACCAAGGAAGATTATATGGAGTTCTTGAACATATTGAGCACAGCAGTAGTTAAAAGGAAAAGGATGCTGGCCATTAAGAAATGTAAGCATCATGAACTGGGAAGAGGAGAGAAAGGGCGAAGTTTTCCAATTCTAAGCTTCATCTTTTTTTTTCATAATAAAAATTAAAACATTGAAGCTATAATATTTATGTTCCTTGGTTTCATGTTTGTTATTTTGGGAGGGAAAACAGTTTCATTAAACCAAGCAATGCTATGTGAAGTTTTTCTACTAAGGAAAAGCTAGTAATGTTTGAAGATGCAACTTTAAATGCTGAATCAGATTACAATGTGAATCATACAGATGTGTTCTAATGAATCTTACCTCATATCTTTCATAATTCAGAAAGTCCACCTGGGGATTTCTGCCAGGGCTTTACTAGTACTTGCTAAGACTATTGTTAAAATCAGTTATTGATTATGGGTCAAGACAAATTCAAGGTGACTAATAGGGCTACAAAATAATAAGGATAGATTGTGACAATTTATAGTCTAGTCTTAATGTGTAGGGCTTAATCAGTGGCATACTTCATCATAGACTACATCACCTTTTCTGAGTTGTTCTATTTCAAAGTATTAATGAAGTGGCTACTTCCCATAAGTAATTGGGTCAAACTATCCTCTGTGGAGAACTACTTAATGGTGACTGAAATGCCTGGTAGAGGGTCAATAAAAGGGATGGCTTGTTAATTGAGAGTACTGCTAATCATGTTAATTATTTAATAAGGAGTGGTGGGAATAAAAGCTAATTTAAAAAAAGATGACTTACAATAAAGAAGACTTGTATAAAGGCCGATGACCCTCTAATATTTATGTAGCAGTTATTGTGGTTTTATACCAATAGTAGTCTGAACTCTGAGGGCAGAAAAATGTCTTTTATTTTATTTTATTTTTTAAAGCAATTGGGGTTAAGTAACTTGCTCAAAGTTACACAGCCAGTTATTTCTGGGGGTGGTGCTAAGTATCTGAGCCCAGATTCGATCCCAGGTCATCCCGATTGTGGGGCCGGTGCTCTTAATCACTGCACCACCTGGCTGCCCCAGAAAAATGTCTTTTAAACAGTAGCACTGGGGCGGCCAGGTGGCTCAGCGAGTAAGAGCACCGGCTCCAGTGTTGAGAAGACCTGGAGATCGAATCCCGGGCTCAGACACTTAGCACCCACCCAGAAACACCTGGCCGTGTAACCTTGAGCAAGTTACTTAACCCCAATTGCTT